>NC_089747.1:50308998-50386498 GCF_040412425.1 Macrobrachium rosenbergii
ACAATAAAAATTATTATACAATAAAAGATTAAAAGCTGTCTTGCAGAGGAATTTCACACTTTCGCATTTGAAGAGTTATTTGTTAGTACAAAATTTGTTTGTTGAAAAATAATATTTCTCTCCCACTAAACAGGCAGCCTGGTTTACAATTTATAATGCAAGCAGAATTACTATAACATTTGTGTCTCTCTGCAAATTTATTTTGAGCACTTATCCAGTTACGTGAAACATTTGGGATCTCGGAATAAAAGTGATCGTACATTTATATGATTTTACTGGTCATTGTTTTTTTAGTTACGACACAAAAAATTATGTTATGAATGCCGTACAATAGTACACCTCAAGTTTCTTTGGAAAAATATGTTAAATATCTCTGCTGAAGAATCTAGCTTCCTCACAAAGATGTATGGCTGAAAGGATCCTTGTTATTTCAATCAGAACTTAGATTTGGTTGGGTCTGTGGCGGAAAAATGTTGAAGCAGGTTTCTCTCTTTTAAATGGATTCCATCAGACTCATCTAAGGATTTATCATCCAACAGAATAAAACCGGGAAGTCTGTATTTATCAAAGGTAAAGATTTGTTTTCAAATGAGTGGAACGTATATCGAAGATTATATTTACTTCGAAATATTTGTCTTCTGGATATAAATTTTATACTTTAACATAAGCTGTGCCTGGCATATATTAGCAGAATTATGTACAGCGGTATACTTTTTCTATCTTTATCTCAAATTTTCTTGCATATAATGTGATAAAAAATGAAATCGTACTAATTTTGCTGACATTATAATATAAATTGTCTCAATAAAAGGATCCAAATTTTACATTTCAAAGTTAAGGTTTTATTATGATGTCCAAGAAATTTTGATTGAATGGAACTATTCATGCAGTTTTCACTTGGAATGCACAAACAGTCTAAAATCATTTAAGACCCTAATTACCTCAGCCACTGGGAAACTATAAATCTTTGATAAAATACAAAATAAACAAAAATAAGGAAATCACTTTAATATTCTTAATTGCTATGCATCCCAGGTGACAGCGTGTCAAGATGATTTTCTTCAACGTATTTCCTACAAAAAATATCATACTAATGGTTTATGCAAAACAGTCCTGCCATATACGTTCTTTTTCCTCTTTCCCTTCTCATGTCGGCTTTTCTTCTTTTCACTCTACTTCTACTTGTTATTCAAGAAAAAGGTTTCCATGAGCAAAACTATTTCATCGTTCAGGGCTGTTTTCTTATGCAAATACCATGCTCCCGAACCTCTTGTCTTAGGAAAATTAAGCAACAATTATGCAATAATTAGAATGAAAAATAATTTTTTTTTAACGCGATATTCCTGAAAGGAAATGTGTTCCCAACGCCTCTCTTGAACTGTAATGATAACAAATATTAAACTTGGAATAAATTTTCATGAAAAAAGTTATTAATTCAGGGGAAAAAGTATTCTTATACACATTTCTAGACACAGACACACAGACAGACACATACACACACATATATATATATATATCACTGAAAACATATACCCTCTATTTGTCCTACTGTCGCATGAATTACCCGTAGAGAATAAATACAAGTCCAAAATGAGATATATCGCCAAAGAGGTTTTTATTATCTTGACGTTTACCTTCCTGCCGAAAAAAAGAGAACGTAGTGAAGCTTTTATAGTTAATTATGTCATCTATCATCATTAAGCTCAAATATCCTCTGTTATTTGGTCTGAGAATCAGAAAGGAGAGCTAATTCAGGGAAGATCCTTTATGTCTTTGCGAAATGTACATGAATCGAATTGTTTATCACCTTTGTGTTCTGTTATTTATGTCTGAGAATTAACAATTTAAAAGTAACCGAAATGGCTTCAAGATCATTTCCATTGATTGATGTATTACTAGCTATGCGGGCGTAAATATTTACACCTTTTTACGTTTCGTCTAAATTATCCTGTTCAAACCATTCATATGGTAAAATGTTAACTAAAAAGGCATATTTGGAAATTCAAATAAATCTGCCTTCATCCCTGATTTATACGCTTCATACCGCTCCCTTATACAGAACATCTTACAATTTTTTTTTTTTTTTAAATTCCAGCCAAGATATAACATACTTAATCGCGAACCTAAGCGTCTTGGAAATATCCAGTGACATAGAAACAAGACCAGCCATACCTTTACCTTGACTAATAATTATGGTAGGCATAACGTTTCTCTACAGTGATATACGCGTCTCCTTTATCTCTAGGCTGTGTGTGTCCTGTATGCCGGAGATACTTTTTATTTCCGCGTATTTCTGTGTGCGCTTTTAACTTCAGGGAACTATTGATTTCTTTGTGTTTTCTTACTGTGTACTGAGGCCAAATCAATATAAATGGGGAAAAGTAAGACATTTTTATCTTGACCCACATCCATTTCTATTGCTCTAATATCTATTATGTATTTGAAGCTAAACATGAAGCCAAAGAATGACTGAGTTTTATCACCAAGTTAAGTAAAATTATAAATATGATTTAACTGCATTTATCGAATAGAACGAGAAGAGACGAACAAATCATAGCACCGAAGTTTAAGATTATACTTATGAAATAAGATAACATTCTAATTTCTTCAGTTTTATACTTTTATAGCTGCAAAAAGAGATTTTAAGGGATTAATGTTCGAGCCTAACTTTATGCTGTTTTGATGGTGCTTCGAGAGAAAATAAAAAAATAAGCAAAAGTAAAAGTTCTGTGTTGAAATTTCAAAACTTCTTTGGTTAACTAAATTTGTCGTTTATTTATTTTCCTTCCCTCTGACAAGATCACCAACTTCTTTTCACAAATATAGTAATAAATAAATAAAGATCAACCTTAAATAATGATTTTCCCTCTCCTTTAAAATCTAATCTTTGACAACTTCGTGCATGATAAACTGTCGAAAACCTTCATTTCATAATCTAAATTTCTTATTGAACACTAAATAAACACGAATTTGTTAATACAATGTGTTCAGTTTTTAAAGGACAGAAAAGGAAAATCCATTTGAATGGCAGAACAGAGGATAAGCTTTATTTTGTTTTATTTAATCAGTGTAAAAACTAAATTAACAATGTGCAGGTTCAGGAAATCTGTTGATCCTTGATGTCATTCTTTTGTATAACATTGCTCCTCATTTAAATGAAAATTCTCTCTCTCTCTCTCTCTCTCTCTCTCTCTCTCTCTCTCTCTCTCTCTCTCTCTCTCTCTCTCTCTCTCTCTCTCTAAAAAATACACCTCAAATAACAGTATAAATTCCAAAATTATTAACGCCATCTCATTTCGTTCAAATAAATGGTAAAAATAAAAAAAAATAAATTGATGACAGCATATATTAACATTTGTATCAGTCAGAAGAACATATGAATTATTCTTGCGGAATAATTCAGTAAAATTCTAAACCCTGCACTGAATCATTTCCTGGACCCCCCCCACCATGCATTTATTTGCTATAACAAATTTTCTCCTTCCCGAAAGATCAAAGAACTTTGAACTCCGTTTAGAGGTAGCATCTTCAAACCTTAAGATGTCTGGCTATTATGAAGTCTGAACCCCGGCAAATACCATTCCGACTAAGACCTAATGTAGCCTGTATTCATGTTGTCGTTCCAGCATGAGGTACTGATATTATTTTACAGGAAGGACTGATTGCCATTTGTTATCACTGAAAAGAGCTCATCAATATGCGGAACAAATATTTATCTTGACTTGGTGGCAAACATATGTTACAACTATATACCCATATAAAAGTTCTCTTGACTTCCATTACCACACAAGAAATCGAATCAAAAAAGTAAAAGTTAACGACGCTCAAAGTCAAATTAAATTGTTTACTCTGTCGACGATAATCCAGTGACATATCTACGACATTATCCTGCGCATAAAAAAAAAAAAACCGATGTTTAAAACATTATTTTCCTCAGCACGAAAATTCACCTAAACTTTGCTTACATTTTTAAACTAAATAATAATCCCAAGCATGTAAGGCTAAAGATAAGTTACATAATTCCCACCATGCACGCTAGGCACACGCTGATTTAACAGGCAAACACAACATGCAAGCAAAATGGTCCGTTTTGCCTAATTATTGCTCGTGGAAGAAGCCGTGTGCTAAACATCTAAACTTGTATCTATGCAAACCCGTGAATTTCCAACTAGAATGGGGGAGGTCAATCTGAAATAAGGCGGTAATATGTCATTTGAAGTTCAAAAAAGAGATATATGCAGAACAGACAGAAATAACAAACCAGCAGTTTTGTTTAATGCATGGATTCAGAATCATTGATAAATTGGAATATGTCACGTATAGTCTATAGCAATAATTGTCGGTTTAAAAGCCAGATGGGAAAATCAGGATTAATGAAGCAAAGCAATGCGATGAACCTCTCAAAAGAAGCCTCGGACTCAGATCCGATTGATAAAATCATTCTCCTCCAACCACCAACAGCAGCAACAAGGATTATGAAGACCTATTCAACAGGAGTGACATACCGACCAACTTGGGGAACATTCCTTCAGCTGTATAAATAAATACCACTGATCTGTTCCTCTTAATCCGTTGCCTGTCTGCTGAGGAAAACTCTAGTTTATATTGCAACCTTTATTAGACAGAATTTTTATATATATATATATATATATATATATATATAATATATATATATATATATATATATATACATGCATATATATATATATATATATATATATATATATATATATAATGTGTATGAATAACATAAATTTACGCTGTTATAACAAAATATCTAATATATATATATATATATATATATATATATATATATATATATATATATATATATATATATATATATATATATACATATATATACCTATGGCTCAGTCGGTTACAACAGCAGCTTCGGATAGGTCTTGGCGCAGGTTCAAATCCGCAGCCGACTGATAGGCAGACACTTGCTATCCGTGTAGACATCCCGGGATTATATATGTAATACGGATAGGTTTTTAAAAGCAAATGGATGTTACAGACTAAATACACACACAAAACAAAACTACAATTCTAAAAAATCTCTCGAACTCTCGCCATACCCGCGCAATAACGTCTCGCTGCTGGGAAGAAGGGCGTTGGGTCGGAGTATGATACAAAACATACGCTATAAGCGATGTATATATCGAGACCACATATAGCCAAATAGAAGGCATATGCTTACCCCATATATATATATATATATATATATATATATATATATATATATATATATACATATATATATTCTTTGTATGGATTACTGTATTATATATACATATATTTGTAAGTTTGTGGATTTTGAATGCAACACATATGGACGCACTCATGTGATTTTAATATAGATAAGCAGATACTCTGTATACTTAAAGAAATATCCAAATAAAATTCACATGCTTCCGCTCTCTTATATACAGAAAAATGACATATGTCACAATTTTCCTCTCTCAGGAATCGCAAAAATACCCGTGGGTTTTCCAGCTTGTTTACCCTGTTTACCCCATCCTTCATCATCTGGCTCAAATAACCTTCATTATTAAAAGGAATCGGAGGAGACAAGAAAGGCCATCCGGATCCATTCACTGGATTTCATCCTTGTTTGGAGAGTCCCTCAAGGACAAACCTGTCATCACGACCCTCATCTATGTCTATGAATGATTTATATCAGGAATAAAAGGCAAGCATGAATTCGGCAGCGGTGAGGTCAATGAAAATTTGCATTTTAATTTAAGTGCTATTGTTCTTTTTCTTATACATATATTTTCCCTGCGATATTAAAGTTATAAAGAATTTTGTTGAAGTTAATGCTGCGTTGCCTATTTAAGAACTTAAGTAATGTTATGGAACAATTTTCATGGAATTAAGAGTAATTATGGTTCACCATTATGTAAATGCTTTAGCAATATAACAATATAATCTCAGATTTAATCCGCATTTTAAAGCGCAAAAATCATCAAAGTTTAATGACATATTTTGGATAATTATTACACTCAAGGAAAATGAGCAGCCCAACACTTATTAACCACATGTATATGCCCAAAATAAAATCTTCATCATGCAAAGCACCATTTTAACAAAACAGAGAAACAATACGACAAATGAGATTTTACTGCAGCAGCATAACCAAGTGTTTATTCTGAAAATAAAATTCGTATCCTTCGCACTACAGTTTTAACAAAATAGAAAAATATACGACAAATGGGATTTTACTGTATAATGCATAGCATCAAGCACCTTATCAGGTTTCGGTGAATGGTCTATGAATGTGCTATTAAATTCAGAGCAGCGATTTCCACTGAATTTGTCAGTCAAATTTTCGGTTTTAATTCTTCCTTGCAATTAAAATAGAAGCTGGACTGACTGTAGATCATAAGTGATTTAGGAACTAAACAAGTAGTCCTTCTGAATTGATTTGCCACTTCAGTATAAACTGGATTGTCTTTATTATGGATAAAGTCCTCCTCATTTAACTGGTAAGGTCGTCTTAGCATCTTATTTCATTGTTTGTATTTTTCTAGTAAGACAGAGTGTTGAAAATAAAGCATTCTTACGTTTGCATGCACCACCACCAACTACTGGAGAATGCTCTCGTGAATATTCAAAATAATGATAATGGTGACAGGAATAATCAGATTGAAATTGGTTTTATATTCTAAGGACAATGTAGCTGGGAACAATTAATATCAGTTTACAGTGCGTTTAAGAAAATGGAATTCAATGGTTCATAGGTACGTGTTCTCAAGCAAGTAATTGTATTGTCCGTGTGCATTTGCTCAGGTCTTGGGTCTCTTGCTGCTTTTGTCCCACAACAGAAACAAATTACACACCCCGTATACTGTACATTCTTTTGAGCAAGTATGCACTGGGCTCATCTTGGCTATAAATTCTACGGCAATCTATCTCATTCAGTTATGTTTTATAGCATTTGAACGTAAATCATTTCTTTTTCTTATTTGGCTACTATTTTTTTATATTACAAATGGTGTTTATTAAAATGCACCGTTGAGAGTAAATTTTTCGACGAATCTATCGTTTTACAGTTTGAACTGAATCATCTTAATCAAACTATGGCGAATTAAACTCTATCAAAACATCTCTTCCGTTTGAAAATGTATATTTCAATGTCCAGTGGTTTAATAGACCCTATATGTTGTTAAGACATCAGTAATTGGAAATTATCACAAGAAAACGACCAGATAAGCAGCCAAACAAATCCATAGAGACAAACAACAGATCTGTTTACTGGTTCTTCACTGATTACAGTTACATTGCTATGATAGGCATTTTTTTTAACATAAAACTGACGCTAATATTATATATACGAACCTGAAATTTGAAACGTAACAAATGCGAAAACTATGAATTCAATGTCGAAAAAGTCAATGAAAGCGTTCATCTCAACATATTACGACGACAAGGTACATCGTGAGAGGCTTGCAGCCTCACTCTAAATGACTTCAAGAGAAACTAGGAGATATATATATATATATAGATGTGTGTGTGTGTTTATCACATCACCGTGATTTATGTACAAGCATTAAGCTACAAATCTCGTTTAATATCCAGTTCGCTCTACCTCAGAAATAATATGTGTATATATGTGTAAACCGAAGGGGAATTATAGTTGATAAAAGTTTGTCGTCTCATGGGTTCGAACCACAGAACACGTGTCCTGTGGTTCGAAGCCCATGAGACGAACAAAATTCTTATCAACTATATTCCCCCTTCGGTTTACTATATCTACATATATTATTTCAAGGTAAAGCGAACTGGATATTAAATGACATTTGTAACTTAACTTTAATATATATATATATATATATATATATATATATATATATATATATATATATATATATATATATATATATATATATATATATATATATGTGTGTGTGTATTAATAATAGCCACAATGCCTCTTAACTTATTGAATTCACATGAAGTTAAGAGGCACATATAATAAATACATATGTGTCTGGTAAAAGTGACAGTATATTATATATATATATATATATATATATATATATATATATATATATATATATATATATATATATATATATATATATATATATATATATTTTCTTAACTGGTATTACAAATTATCGAAATCCATTTGATAAAAGGTGAAAGAATCTATCTATAATATATAATGATAAAATATAAGCGCATGTGTAGTGGTATAAAAAAATGAAAATATTTATATAAATCTATACAGTTCTGTATAATGCCAATAATCTAAGGAAGAATGTCAGTACGTGTATCCTTCGGGGACAGAAGAGGAGACAACTCCTCTTCGTGAATATTGAATATGTACAAACGAAGGATACAAAATTCAGTAGTTAACCCAATCCCCCAAAAGATGCGTGTTCCATTTTAAATAAGTAATCTAACAAGACGTTTGCTTTGATTGTTGGACGAAAATGAGGAAACCACTAAGCCTGCATTTCTGTTCACTTGGAAGTAGCCTGCAGTGCTGCATGTGGTTAGTCTGACTGCACCAAATATATCGGTGAAAATACGTAAGTTCTTCTAAAGCGACGCCTTGAATATATTTAAATATGTTGTAATATTTATTCAGCTCTTGTTCCCAGGAGAGTAATCGTGTAGTAGTGTGGTCGTTAATGTTATCTCTGATAATTTCCTAGATGCAGCAGTGGGAAGAAATATAGTTGCTTTTAGCAATTGTGGATGAATCAGGCGTGTACAATGTCTTTTTTCCTGCATTTATATATTTTGCAGTAATTTGAGACAAATGCGATATAGGTTGCCTTTTACTCATTTTTAGATCAAAACAATAAAGGCCAATGGATTCAAATAACAGTAGACGGTGGTATACTTCATTATAAAGTGATATGTATTAACTGAAATGGAACGAATTTAGGTGACCTTTTCAGTTACTATAATACCGTGGCTTATTTGTCCCTTAATTCTCACGTATTCCTCCACATTCTTTCCTATTTAACTCGTGATTAGATAACCTTTCATTAAGTTGCAAATATCTAAAATCGAATCCTAATCGTACATGTGTAACATATTTCAAACAATGTGCTGGAAGAACAATATCTTCGTTGCACTAGTATACCATTTTAATATAAATAAAAAAACAGCTATTCTGCACACTGCAGTCTTTCAGAACTTTCCGAGAGAAAACATTCTACTCCACTGACGTAATGAGGAAAGTTTGTGGGGTCATATCTGCATACTTGGACGCGAAATAAGAAAGCACAGACCGGAACACGAGCAGAACACACTATATATATATATATATATATATATATATATATATATATATATATATATATATATATATATATATATATATATATATATATATATATATATATATATATATATATATATATATATATATATTTTTTTTTTTTTTTATTTATTTTTTTGCGTTGTTTATAAAGTTAAGCAAAAGAACGATAATGTCGGGGAGAAGTTGGTCTCGGGGAATTTGCGGTTGTGAGCTGTTTAATCTTCTGTTATATTCGCTGACGCTAGATGATTTCACACCCATTTTTGTGCTAGTTCTTTCCCTCCAGCGATGTTGTTGATTATTCCTCTGGTTTAATTCTTATTTAATACTTTTTATTCTACTTCAGTTCCCTGTTCTTATAGCTTATTCGTTCTTCTCATAGACAATTACCGTGAAGGACTCATTTAATTCAGTACAGGAGTCAGAATGAACGATATACGACATTAAAAGAAAAGAGAATTTGTAATACCAAAAGTAGTGTTCTCTATACAATTCTTTAATGGAAACATGCCTACAATTTGTGACAACAGATAATTTAATGTTAAACAAATATTAACATGTATGCAATCACCAGGCAAATACATAAACAAAAGAAAAGAGACTCTAACACAAAAGATGTCATATCATTTCCTTTAGAGTTAAAAAGGTTCTCTCAGTCTCCCTTGAGAGAGACAAAATTTCCAGATTGGTAACATATTCATGGATGAAATCGATTCTCTGCACTAATATAACTTGTCAACACAAGCTCTGAATATTCATGATTGAACAGAGAAAAAAAATAGTGAATGTTTATGCAAGGCCATAGTTCATTTCGCGTGAGGCGAGTCAACACTGGAGGAAAATATTTGCAAATGGGGAATTAAAATGTCAGCAGTGCCTTTTAATGACATTTTTTTTTTATCGGGGAATGAGAGGGGGAAAATTCGAGTAATTTACATATAACTGATGTCGAATTGAAGTGATGTTTTGATTCCAACAATGGATCGCCATTATGTAAAGAGAGGCTCTCATTATGATTCTGTTCTTTTTAGATAAAACAGGATTAATAGAAAACGGACTTTGAACACTTATATGCGATAGACTGTATATTTAATTAATGTGCATTTAAAATCATTCACGCTTAAATATATGTATGTATATATATGTGTGTGTGCGTGCACATGTCTTTAGTAAAATTGCACATTACATACAGATGAAGGTCTTTTACTTTTAAATGGAAATTATGTGCTTCATGTCGTCTGAGTTTTTGGTCCTAGGTGATAACGGTCTCCCGTCTTACGTACGTGAGGGTCATAATAAGGAGTATCTTTTGTTTTATGCTGCCCGCAGTAGATGGAGGATCAGTTGATGGTTATTATATGTAGTGGAGAAAGCGTCATGCAGAAATTACTACTTGCAGATAAAGATAACTGTTCACAATGTGCTATTTTGAGACCTCTGGACATTTTTTAAAATGTTTATTAGTGTTGGTATTTAATAGACATTCATAAATGTCTTCAATCGTGGTTTTTTTTCCTATCAGACACACACATAGGAGGAAAGAGTTCAGAGTATAGTTGTATATATGACATTGGCGATGAAGATAGTATGTGTATCGACTGAAGATTAATGGGACCCTATTTCATCTTGCAATTGCAGTCGTCATTCAAGGAAGAGACAAGACCTGGCATAAAAATATGCGAATTGTGTTATTTGTTATTCGAAAGATTATAAAATCGAATTCCTCCCATATCCTATCAATTGTAAGGAAATATCTAAAGAACTAATGATGATAAGGATCAGTACTTTCAATATATGTTCATACTGAATGCAAAGAAAAGTCGTTTTTATTGGATATGTTATATATTGAGAAATTTTAACTTATTTATCTTTCCCCATTAAAATAAATCTCAGTCGTTATAGTAATAAAAGACATGATTTATCTGTCTAGAAGCATATGTAGGTAATCTGTCAATATCTGAAACTGTAATCATAAATTTTAACTGGTTACAATAATCCTAACCATTACGAAATTATCAAGGTAACTTTTAAGCCATTCAGGCTTATGAGGATGCACATAAGTCTCCCTTCTCAGTTATTTTCCTCTGTTGCAGTGCAATAATCGTTTGCCATAAAAATAAACTATCCATTGCCAAAAAACTAATTTAAAAGATAACCGGTTGCACATGCAATGGGAAATGCTCTGGAGCAACATCTGCACAGAATTAGGAAGTCCTTAAGTATGTATGAACACTGCTGAAGTTCTAGTTCTGTGAGTTTTATCTTTGCGAAGTTTTTCTTAAATATTCTGGGTCTGGAAACGAAAGTGATCGTTACAATTGTTTTATGTGGAAAATACTTTGTTTCGTTACTGGAAAGTTCGCTTTCAAGAATTTACGAGGAATTTACCGTGACCCTGCTAAGAATTAATTGACTTATTATTATTATTATTATTATTATTATTATTATTATTATTATTATTATTATTATTATTATTATTATTATTATTCAGAAGTTAAACCTCTATACGTTAATTCTAAAGTAAATTTTTTACCCGTCATAACAGAATTTGTCAGTCATTGATTTTCTTTAACTCGTTAAAAACATGATCAATCCGAGCAATAGATGAACTATCCCCCTAGTGACTTATAAAGCGACAATATCGGGGGAATAATGACTTTTGCCCCCATATAAAGTCTAGAAGAAAACATGCATGATATTTAGCAGCGTTTATCCTTAAAACTCACGGGGAAAGTCTCTTACCACTGATAAGTTCCATTGACCGAGATTGGCTCCCAAAACAAAATACGGATGAGATGCGTTAACCCGGGATGGAAGAGTCCTTCTTTTCTTGAAACATAAACTAACGTTCCCAATTGTTGTCAGCGTCATGTCTTCAAGTAAATTTACGGAAGCAACTGAAATTACTTTGTCATATGCTATTGACCGTGTCTAAAACTTCTACTATAGGAATATTCAGATTTTTTCCACAAGGTTAGCCAGAAAAATCTTAGTGGCTGATTTCAGATTCTCAGTCACTCATTAATTTAGCAACTGTTCTTTTTATTATCATTATAGTTGAACCACACTCATTTATAACCTCAAGTAATCAGAGTTTATTTAACCTCATCTCGGCGTCATGTCCAGAAGGTAATGAACTGACGGACAGGAAAGCCTGTGTGAAGTCAGAATCATTACAGGCGCATGGCTCCACATGGGCACTTTTCCACCTTGTACCAGGTTATATAAGAGGAAAGCACTCAACGAGTCCACACGTGAAGTAAGAAGTTACCAGGGATTTGTTTCTCGTTTCTGATGTATGAATAAATATTACGAACTAGTTCACAATATTAACGGTACTATTACCTGTTCTCTACATCGCTAATATATATATATATATATATATATATATATATATATATATATATATATATATATATATATATATATATATATATATATATATATATATATATATATATATATATATATATATATATATATATATATATATATATATATATATATATATATATATATATATATATATATATATATATATATATATATATATATATATATATATATATATATATATATTTATATATATATATATATATATATATATATATACATATAATATATATATATATATATATATATATATATATCCATATGTATATATCCATATATATATATATATATATATATATATATATATATATATATATATATATATATATATATATATATATATATATATATATATATATATATATATAATCAAACAGAAATTAGTCATCAGCAAATCTTTGTTAAATACTGCTTATAGTAAAGTTATGGCAGGCAGAAATATATATAAGGAGTATGTAGTTTTATATTTTTCAAAATCTTGCTATTTCTTTATATTCTCCCTTGCTTTCTCTTTCCTGTGTGCATTAACGCACCCTAAGAAATTCTTTCTCCCTTTAAACATCATAAAACGTTTTCATTTATATATCTGCTGGGAATATCACGACATGAGAGGGCGTAGCTAAATGTCTATTCTTTCTCCAGCTGACAGCCCTTCTGGACAGAATCAACAGACTACAAACCCAAAAGGGCTCCAAAGGGAAATTAGCCTGCTGAGAGAGAAACGTCATAGGAAAATGTGATAAGGGAACAAATAAGAGAGACTAGGAACGCCATTAGAAGCAGAAATGAATTTACACTTTTTCCTGAGTAACTTCAATGTAGTTTTAGTGCTTTCTTTGATGTTTTCGTTTCTTGAAAAAATTGCTGTCATATCTTCACGTGACCGAATGTTTTTGCGAAAACACAGATGTAATTGCTACAACTTATTACTACAGTAGAGAGTTATTTTAATTTATATTATATTTCATGTCAATTTGAGGGCGACGTCTTGCGTTGACAATCTAACCCGAGTCATTTAAGAGTATCGTTTTATTACTGAATTCCAGCACTGAACAAGGTTCGCTTTTGAATTATTGCTCGTTTTACGTTTAGGTCTCGGGGAAGTTCTTTACGACCGCCATTACGTCATAAAGCCGTTATTTATTTTGGGACAGGTAATTAACGAGAGCAATTGCCAACTGATTTTCGTGAGCCCAGAGCCGGGACTTATCACGAAGAGAGCTGGGGACCCTGGTCAACCAAATTAGAGGTTTTAACCGAGATGATGAAATGGAGGCTCCGACCGTGGAACGTGATCTGGCCTTGTTATCAGACACAAAAGAGCCAATATTGTTTAATGGGTTACTGTTAAGTAATTACGGAACTTTTTAACAAAGGTTTTGAAAAATTTCCTACAAAATTATAAGGACTTTTATAGATGCATGAGTGGTCCTCATTGCTTGTGAAATTAAACATATGTAGTAACTGTCGAATACAGGAGTTTATAATTTTAGCAAAGGCACAAAATTCTTTGTGCTTATCTCTTTACCTGCTGTTTATTAGTCCGGCTACATGCCAGCATGAGCTCTTGATCCTGGAACATCCATGGAGTCTACAGACAAAAAATATTGCGACATCAGTAACTTAAGTGTTCCTTAATAATATCAACCCTCGTGTGAAATCATACATTGATACAGAATCATATTTCGTAAAATTATATTTCACAGGAGAAAATAAATCTAGGAATAAGTATTTAACTTCCTTGGAAAAGGAAAGTGACTAAGTGAAAGAATGTCGATAACAATGTTGATAATGATGGCAGCATCCACAAACGTATTTAATTTTAAATCGTAAGGAATCTTAGCTAGTCTGCTGTGATGTCAAAGTATTTCATTCATTATACATTACAAAAGAAGATATATTGCAGTACTGAAAGCTGTTATCTTTGTCATTTTCAATGACGAATTATTTTTCATTAATATTTTTAAAACTATCATTATTAGTTTTAGCATTAGCATAGGCCCATAGCGTGTATGCTAACATTAAGTCGGTATTGGCCATATATAAGAAACTATATTTAAAATTTTCTTACCAGCATCCATAGCTGACCATATGATCATTTAAGCTTGTTACTTTGTTGAATGCATATTCTATAACTCCCTGGTGTAAGAAAATGCAACATTGGCAATTCCAATACCCTTGCTGGGCGGCATGCCATCAGTAGATTCCAAAAATACTTGTCCCGCATCCAAGATTGCATGCATTCATTATTATTTTTTTATCATTAAATTCAGGCAAGTCTCTCTCTCTCTCTCTCTCTCTCTCTCTCTCTCTCTCTCTCTCTCTCTCTCTCAACTTTAATTCAGCATTTAACTCAGTATGAAGTAAATTCTTTATCAAGCAGAGCTCTGTATTGCAAGCATTTTATGTCTTTCTAAGTACATTACTTTCACCCCTCCTGACATTTTACCTAATTTTCTTCATTTCAGAAGGAAAAATTGACACAAGCGTTTCTGAATATTTGAAGCTAAATAGTTACGATTTTAAGAGAGAGAGAGAGAGAGAGAGAGAGAGAGAGAGAGAGAGAGAGAGAGAGAGAGAGAAGAGAGGTTTGGTACTTATCTTTTATGAGCTGATTTTAGCATTTATTCTCTCACATCATGTTTTTATATGTGAGAGAAAACAATATTTACTAGTTTCCACTTTTAATTGGACACAATTACAATATCACTTTGTACCTACAAAATAGACACGCATGAGAGATTCCAAAGAGCTGAAATGAAATGAAAATGAAATATTTTCAAGTAAAAAAAAAGATAGATGACACGGGTTACCATTCTTTTCTTATTTCATATCTGCTGGAAAAAGCAGTAGGTGGAATTTAATGATTCTGCATTGACAGCTCAGTGTTCTCAAATTGCATATGCCTTTTCTTATAAAACAAGATGATGGAGTTACAAATATTGCTTTTTATAAAGCTTTGTTATTCGTTAAATGAACTGCTTTATTTTTCTCAAATGTCAGTTACTCGGTATGAAAGAAAAAATTATTCCTATATCATTACGTTACCAATTTATAACTGCTTTATTTCGACAGTTCCTATCATGGAATATGTCAGTTACTTCGCTGCTGGGAGAAAGAAAAATTTGGCGCAAACAATACAATGTACTTGTTCAGGCAGGGCAGCCGATTACTTTGCCAAGTCAAAGCCCTTCAAAGAAGGCATCGTGCAAATATGAAAAATGGGGAAAAGCACGCTAAACGAAGAAGAAGAAGAAGATATTACAGCAAAAAACTATTTTCTAATATCTTATTCAGTTACCTTATACAACCATCAATACTTATTTATTTCTATGATGCTTCATATAAATTGATTTCCCTTCTTGACTCATCCCTACGTTGTGGTACATTTTTTCTCTCTGCGACCAACATCACATTCTATGTACATCCAGTATTTGGGGGGAAACATATTTTATAAGGGGAGTATGATAAACGTCAAACTTCTTTACTGGACACGAGCGCCAAATAATTAAAATTCCATCCAACCTTTTATGATCCTTCGTCAGTTTTGTTCTGATAAAACCGCCTCGATAAAAACTAGAACCATTGCAAAATCTTCAGTGCGTCACCACAGAAGGCATTTTGAGGGCATTTTACATACAAGTGTAAGAATAAACTTTAGTTTATTTGAGGTAGGGACTGGAAAGTTAACTTAAGAATATATTATACAACAATTGTACATTAAACAACACTATATTGAATTATATATTAATGAAAATTAATGAATTATGTTTTTAACTCAGTAAGTTATGTGACGACAGAGATATTTCAAAAATAAATATATTGAAAAAATAACAATGAGACCAAAAAATAGTGCCAACTATTCTCCTCCATGTATTCTTCCTCTCATTCTCCATCAACTTCATTTTCCTCCTATGTCTCTTTTTTTCATGATTCATGAAAAATAAGAAATAAACGTTCCGTTTCATAACAAGTTATGTCTCATGGGATCTTTTTTTACGACCGAATTAGGTCCTTTTTCTTTTTACAACAGGTGATTTTCAGTAAACTTTAGAATTAATTGTTATTTCTTTTAAGTTATCTTTAGATATGTCTCATGGGATCTTATTTTATCAGTAGCATCTTTATGACGTTGAATTAGGTCAGGAAGACTTTCTTTCTTTACAACAGGTGACTTTCTTGAGGAACTTGATGTAAACTCTCCAAATTTAGTAAAAGTAAGATGAAAAAACTGAACTCATTACTAATGATACAGAATATATCTTTATGAAGTTTTTTCTTTTAGATGTTTCTGTGTAAATATAATATAGATATTTCTTTATGATTCTTCTCTCCAAATCAATTATAAATTATCTTTAGATATAAACAAAGTAAAAAGAAATACTATAAGAATTTTTGCTTCTATAAAAACTGTAGCCGTTTCAGATAAATGGCTTTCTCCTTGCGACTATGAATTTATCATATAGCCGTTGATATATCTTTAAGACGTTGATATTTGCATCTTTATGACGTTGATAGCGCTGCATTTTCATAAACGTAAGGTGTAAAAATAATATGGAACCATTTCATTTCAAAGGTTGAAAATCTCTCCAAATCAATTATAAAGGTATCCATGTGATCTAAGCTCTAATTTAAAACAAAGTAAAAAGAAATACTATAAGAATGTTTGTGCTTCTCATAAGCAAACTGTCTCCCGCTTTCCTAGGAACTAAAAATGTATTACTATTATCCGAGGCGCTCGAAAAATGTATGTATGTGTGCATGTATGAACTCAAATAGATTGATATTCGCAAGAGCATAAGACGTTTGAAATACATCGCTGTTACCTGACGTGCGTATATACTGTGTATATATATATATATATATATATATATATATATATATATATATATATATATATATATATATATATATATATATATATATATATATATATATATATATATATATATATATATATATATATATATATATATATATATATATATATATATATATATATATATATATATATATATATATATATATATATATATATATATATATATATAATTGAGGACTTGTGTGACCCTCCGGTTCTTACACACACACACACACACACACTATATATATATACATACATGCATAATTAGAAAAAGTTGTTTTACCATATACATGCATGCATACTTAAAAGTTATTTTACAAATACACACATACTTATACACACACACACACACACACACACACACACACACACACACATATATATATATATATATATATATATATATATATATATATATATATATATATATATATATATATATATACATATATACATATATACATATATTTACATGTAAGGCCATGATATCCTCTGTTAGCTAAACATTATTAAGGGCGTTTGTCTTTTCCTTTAACTGAATCTGCAAACAAACAAACTTGCTGCAATGACTAACACAAGATGAAGCAGAGGAGAAATTACAGGTACAGCAGCTATGCCACATTCGCAGTGAGCGTCTACGTTAATATTTCAGAATATTAACTATTAACGCTCATATATATACTCGATCGAACTTGTCAGAAACGTTTACCGTTTTTTTCAATTACCGAAGTTCTAAAGCTTTTGTGCGGTTTCCTATCATCACTCGTTCATCTATCACAATCGATTGTAGCCAATATTTTTTCAAGGCGTTAGGCATGTCATATTATTAGCTAGTTTGGGGAGTTCGTTTGTCATAACTAATATCACATCAGTCATATCGAAAAGGTACCACTGACGTCAGTGTTTTCTAACATTTTTAGCTCAAGTGTTAAATAGAAAGAGTTTTACCTATTTGTGTTAATCACTGCAGCTCTTGGTATTGAGCAATTTACAATAAATTGTTAATAAATGTTTCATTTTATAGTATGATTACTATAACTAACAAACAAACTAAAGCCTGGCGCGACAGAAAGCAAAGACCTTAATTGAATTCCCTCAAACACCACCCCCCCCACCACTCTACAAGAAACATTTCAGCCGACCTCCACCTTTTTCCTCTTTTCGGTTACTGCATATCTTTAATAACCATCTACATCAAATAATTCTCTTCCTTGATAATTCTTGACCGTTGGCTTTATCAGGAGAGGAAGGCATTCTCGCTTCATGACACTTATGTCACTCCAGTTCCTCCTCATGTCGAGGCTCCTATTTCCATGACTGACGACATCTCACGGCGCCGTGTGTCTGTCTCTCGTCAATCACAGACAAGGATTCATCAATGGATGACCTTCATTTGCTACAGCCAGGTGATTTGGGAGTCCTTGTTTATTGGATATGAATGCAATATGCAAGGTCGTGAGGTACAAAGGCCAATCTAACTTATTACAAAGACAATAATATGGGTATATGTTATTTTTTCGCTGCTGATATAGGCTGCAACTGCCACACGATGTTTTCACGAATGTAGACAAGACACAAGTGCAAAATTAATTAAGATATGTGGAAAGGAAAAGAGCAAGTAAATACATAAACTACAGTAGTGTAATGATGGAGACAGCCAACGCAAGAAATCGCAGCATTCCAGATATATTTGGGAAAGAGATAGGAGTTACTTTTTCCAATCCAGTGCGTATTGAATAATAAACATAAAAATAATTTAATGATAGCCTTGATACTTCATTATAAAAACTGTATTACGCATTTTTCAGTTTTTTTTACCCTGCAGAGTTTAATTAAACTATTAATTTGGTTTCTAACATATACACATAAGATCAAACAACGCAGAAACACATGCCCACATACACACACACACACACATATATATATATATATGTGTATATATATATATATATAGTACATATCTGTGTTTATACATATTTTAATTCGTACTGCAAAAGAAATGTATTTCATTTTTACTGCAAAAGAAATGTATTTCTTAACAAAGACATAGGATTTATAACTGTTTTATAAAGGCCCACCCTCTCTCTCTCTCTCTCTCTCTCTCTCTCTCTCTCTCTCTCTCTCTCTCTCTCTCTCATCCACATACACACAAGCAAAATTTGATGAAATATATGTTATTGTAAATTATACTTGCCGATATACCTACCAGTTCTTGTTTATATGCGTCTCTATAGTTTCACAGAGTAAGAAACACTTGGTAATTTTTTAATTTATTTTTTTTTTTGTACACAAACATCCGGCCAGTGGAATATGCATAGAATACCTAGCCCTCATCTGGAGGGCCCTCCAGGAATACTTGGAAAAGGAGAGTGTACTCAGCTGACGTTATACAGAAAAAATGGCTTCATTAGAATGCATCTCCTCTATTTTATTTTCCTTGTGTCTAACAGTGTCTTAAATGCGAAATCTTTTTGGACAACACGTTCAAGCAAATACTTTTAATGGTTCTTAAGGTTTTTAAGTGCATTGCTCTTTCATTCTAAACAGTTCAACTAGAATTCGTTCTGGCAGATGTATGTCTGGGTAATGGAGGTGCAATTTGCAAGGAAGTTTTAACTAAAAGATATATCATCAGTTTTCTGGTGTTAACTTCACTCCTGTACGTTGGTGATACCAGTGACTTGCGAGCTAGTTCTGTATGGGAGACTGAGAGAGGTAGTTGTGACATAGTGCATTAAAAACAAAATGAGATGAATACTGTCAAAGGTGAGCTTTAATTTATTTCCGCTTTCCTCATGACGTTTTTCGCAAACATAGTAGCACCTACCTCCTCCCTTGATATATTAAAATATTAATTAAGGAGATATCCTAAAAAAGATAAGACTAGAAATATTTGCTCACTAAAGCAAAACTCAACCAATTTTAACCATTTCCCCCAGCCAAGAAATTACCATTATTTCATCAAAAACGTCATAATTGCTTTCCAACATCGAACCATAATGAAGTGCCATGAGTGCATCAGTCATTTTGAAGTGTCATAATTGCTTTCCTGCATCAAGGTGTTTCCCAACATATTTATCATTTTAATTCGTGATTTTTGTTTGTCTCTGAGGTGACATCTCATAAATTATTCGTAGGCGCGAAAGCCTATTTGTTCAAATTGAGAAGAATTTAATTGCCGAATGTCGATTAATAAAATTATATATATATATATATATATATATATATATATATATATATATATATATATATGTGTGTGTGTGTGTGTGTGTGTGTGTGTGTGTGTGTGTGTGTGTGTGTATGTATGTGTGTATGTCTATGTCTAGACTGCCTGAAAGTGCTTAGTCTGACAAGAAAGTGCCTAAAAATTACAGAATGAAGTGTGAACACAATCAGACAGAGTAACTTAGCCAATAATAAACCTCCAGGACCTGTCCTACGAGTTGGACTATTTGTCGTGTGAGTGCTAACATCCAGTTGGCTCCGGAAACAAATTGGCACCCCGAGCAATTTATGACCCTGGCACTGACAGAGTAAACGCCGGAACGGACAGCCGCCTCTAATTCTCCTGTAGCTGGAAAATGCCTCTGAGGGGACTACATTTTACTAATTTTCCTAATCTATTTTTCATGCAAATGAAGATAGAACGGATAACTTAATTCTTTGCCTAACTGGGCAGCAAAGAGAAATAGCAAAATAAAAAGGGAAGGATAATGAGTTTTCGCAAACTTCAAATGAAGGAATTAATCCGACTCTGGGGAAGGATAATGAGATTTCGTTAACATAAAATAGAAAAAAATATTCCTATTCTAAGAAAAAAATTTAAGTAATGTGATGATTCCGAATCTTTGAAGCCCAGAAAATGTTTACTTAATTCCAGACACGAGTTACGGGAAGTTGCAGCCCATCTGGATATACGAGGATGGACAGACTGTTTATGGTCGAGGGAGCAATGTCTGAAATAATATTGATAGAAAAGATACGAAGAAGAGAAAATCAGAGAATAGAGAATATCTAGAGCGAGGTAAGACCCTGGTCGTTTATCAAGAAAAATATTTTTAATACAGGACTGGAGAGGTGTTGAACAAAGACAAAGCAGCACAAATTAGGTGAAAGACATTTCCACTGATTCATGAAATGTTAAATACTTAATATTAAAAAAATTATGAAAAACTTAAGCAATAATAGTAATAAAAAAATGGCAACTTTACAAAACTCTTTATTTTCCTTTCATTTGAATTATGGGATTCAATACTTTAATGGTAAAAAAGGGTAGTTCTAGTCACACAAAGGAATGCAGCAATGTCTATGTTAATTCCCCAACTCTTCCTTCCCAATTAACTTTACGACAAAAGAAATTAGCTCCCGCCATTCTGTGCAGGAATCAAACAGTGTATTGTGAGGAGACTTTTGCTTGTCGTGAAAGGCAGACGTTATAGCAGTGTGCCACTCTACCCTACTCCCAATGCTGCCTTCGGACAAGAGGTAAAATAAATGTAAATTTGAAGTATTGCTCCTCAGTGAATCCAATACTTGTTCTCTTGTATGATAATGTAACAGGAATGCACATGAAAACATGTTTATATAATACACACATACACAACTATATACATATATATATATATACACACACACATATATATATATATATATATATATATATATATATATATATATATATATATATATATATATATATATATATATATATATATATATATATATATATATATATATATATATATATATATATATATATATAAAAGATTTATATATTATGTAGTACTTTTACTTCAAGTACCACTCATAACACATATACACAAAGTTTTCCTTTTATTATGTAAAAAGTTTTTCGTTAGATCAGCCTGAAGTGGAAGTACCTTTATCATTATGAAGGAAATTCTGTAACATCTGGGAAGCAAGTTATGAGGGTTTGAAAGTTCATCCATATGTCAAAACCTTCTCCGTTACTGCTCTTGATAAAAAGAATTCTGTCTACCATCTCTTACAAGTACTTATTTATTTGTTCTACTAATGACACAGAACAATTTGTATTTGAAATTTTAATATATATATATATATATATATATATATATATATATATATATATATATATATATATATATATATATATATATATATATATATATATATATATATATATAGTTAGCAAAAGCAAAATTTACGAAGCATATTACTTTATGTATTTTTACTCCATGTACCACTATTTATAACACATACACACAACATTTTTCATTTATTATATATAGGGGTTTATATATACATCAGCCTAAAGTGGATATATATATTATCATATATGAGATGAAATTATATATATTATAGCAAAACCGAGAAAATGACAGTCTGAAAGTTCAGTCTTATGTCAAAACGTGTTGTTTTTCATTACTTCTCTTGATAAACAACAATTCTATCCACCATCTCTTACAAGTACTTATTTATAATTTCTATATACTGAAGTCACGTGCACTTACTGTGATTTTCTATATATATATATATATATATATATATATATATATATATATATATATATATATATATATATATATATATATATATATATATATATATATATATATATATAATCAGCACACAATCACTGTTCCTAACTAATAAATTTTTCTCATGTAATCTGTCAAATATGGAACAAATAAATTTCTGACTCACATCAGGAATTCGTGTGGAACAGAAATAAATTTCTGACTATCAGGATCGAACCAGATATTGCAAACTAGGAATATGCCCAAGGCCATATGGAAACCTTACTTATTTAAAAGACAGAGATCACTTTTTTTCATTACCGTCTCGTCAACTCATCTAAAATTAAAATAACAGGAACCACAAGAAAAAAGAAGCTAAACAGGACTAAAGATATTGACTATAAAAAAAGTATCCAACAATACTTGTAAATTTTTCTGTAAAAACAAGTAACACTCCACCAGTATTTAACAAGTTCAGCTTTGCTTAGTGCTATGGAATACACAGTATCTGACGCTCTGGGAAGTTTCCTGAAAAAGTGACAAGATTTATCCGTTTAAAGTTGAAAGAGTTTCTTAATCAGAGTTGAATCAAGATTTCCTCTCTGTGTAAGAGATTTTAACGTGCGATTTCGGTGTATAATTCGAGGTTTTAGTCATTAAAAGAAAACAGTTACACGTACGAGCTAAAATATTTGCTTTGATTTTCGTTACACTTTTAATGTTTAATTTTGATTTAACACCTTAAGTAACTGACGCCTATTGTACAAACACACACACACATGTATATATATAAATATATATATATACATACATATATGTGTATATGTATATATATATATATATATATATATATATATATATATATATATATATATATATATATATATATATATATATATATGCTCACACATACATACATATATAGACACACACACACATGTACTGTATATATATATATATATATATATATATATATATATATATATATATATATATATATATATATATATATATATATATATATCGATACCCATCTGCAACGTATCGTCACAATCATAAACATCATTTTTGAGCTATGAATGATGACCACGGAACAAATTAAAAAAAAAAAGATTAGTAACATTTTCTAACTGTTTCACCTCATTATTGTGTACTTTGCCATTTTGTGTTTAATGAGTTATCTTGATAATACAATGCAGAGCACTATTACGAGACTGGTTTTTGAAGTTCAGAGCTGTGCTGATTTTGGCTATTGGTTTGATATCAGGATGTCCTATATTTTGGTCGTTCTTGGAGAAAATGCTTCATCAGGGCTTCAATTTCCGTCGATAGCCAAAAGAGATAAAAACGCGTTTAAAATATTGATTGACAAATAGATATAATAATAATTGATGGGAGGTCATCATTCTATCTTTCTTAGTAGAAGACGATAACACTTACTTAAATATTAAGATTCTAAACGTTGAGAATAGGTTGAGTTGTATTTTACTCACAATGTATTAAATTGGGGGATTCAAACATTGCCACGTTGTGCCATGGTAACTAACGCCTAATAGTCCAAGGCGATTATAACTACCTATCATAATCTTAATATCCCTCCATATTATTATTATTATTATTATTATTATTATTATTATTATTATTATTATTATTATTCAAAAATGAACCGTTTTCATATAGAACAAGCCCACAAGTACGGCTGACTTGAAATTCAAGCTCTCAAGGAATATGGAGCTCGTTTGAAAGAAATAACAGAAGATGATAAGAAATGCAGAAAGAAATCGGTAATCAGAAAAATATAAATAAATTAGAAAATTAATATATAAATAGATAAAATTTTGGAATTGTGTAAAAGACCCACAGTATTTCATCTCAAGAGAGGAACATACTGACTGGCCTTGGAGATCATTTCCTTGGCACCGTTCCTCCACTTTTCGCAATTTCTTTGTTGACTGAAGCGATGATGACAGATCATTATGAGCGTAATTTGCTCTCCTAATGACCCTGATTAAGTGGGTGTCATATCACAGCTTCTTATCAACTAATCAGGAGCATGATGCTTCCCCAATTTCCAAATGAACTGGAGTAAAAGATGTTACTTGATATAATGATGCAATTCATTTAACTGTGTTTATATATATATATATATATATATATATATATATATATATATATATATATATATATATATATATATATATATATATATATACATATATACATACGTGTGTGTGCGTGTGTATGGGAGTATAGTTAACCGCTGTGTGCCAAAACTAATAAGACCTAAAATTCGTATAGTTCCAATAAATAAAGACACCACCAACTCATTTTCTAGAACCACTCTATGATGAACTCAGTTTTTTTCATGAAATATGAGAAGCCAGTCCATTCATGAAGGTCATGCAAAACTGACGTCAGTCCTAACTAGCGACATGATTAAGGACACAATACACGACGGGTGTGAAAGGATAAAAGGTAATAAGGTCAAGACCTACAAAGATGCGCAAGCACAGAAGGATAACTTTCAAAGAAAACGTCTCTTTACGTAACCTGGATAGAGATCTATTTTGGTTCACGATGAAAACGGATCATTAAGCTGTGCAGTGTCGACAACACCAGCCTGAAAGAGTTTGAAATCCTCGGGGCATCCCGACACCGACCTGTTGCTGGAATTCGTTCTAATGACGTGCTGAAATTTACTGTTATTTCAGCGGAAAAAACATGCATACATGAGGCTGAAACTCGCACACCAGAAGCTGAAAGTTGACTGATGAAAACTTAAAATACAATCGAAAACAAACCATATTGTATCGTGTAAGTCTGAAGAGATACTGAGGTTAAGAACAGAACAAAATGTATGACAAAAAAAAAGTCACAAAACCTTTCCTTTCAATAGACAATCAAAATAAAAAAGAGAAAGATCAGTTCATTATTTAAGATTTCGCGAATATCAGTTCCCAATGAAAATGGAGAAAGTGAAAGTGTTGGCTTGACGACGAAGAAGAGATGTTGAAGTGACATCGAAGCGAGTGACGCAGTGATTATGATTTCTGGGTTGACACTCCCAGTAACCGTCAGGTAAAGCTATGTACGTACTATACACCAACTGATGTTTTGAACATTTGCTGCTTAGCATTAACTGAACAGCAAGGGGAGGGATGGGTACAGGACCAGTATCCCCACAATAAATTACTTAACTGCATGTAGAAAGTTAACATCTGAACGGAGGTACAGGGAAAAAGAATTATAGGCATTTACAAACGCACACACAAACACACACACACATATACAGTATATATGTATATATATATATATATATATATATATATATATATATATATATATATATATATATATATATATATATAGGTGTGTGTATATATAAGCATGCATGTAAGCATGCCGGGGAAATGATAAATATAGATAAAAGATGAAATAGGTAACTACACGCCAGCACGAAAACACAATAGCAATTTACATATAAAAGAATAGGGAAATTTGTGGCCGCTTCATCCTTCGATATCCTCAGGCAAATGGGCACTCGCGATAGGCAAGCCTGCCCA
This sequence comes from Macrobrachium rosenbergii, assembly GCF_040412425.1. Taxonomy (NCBI): domain Eukaryota; kingdom Metazoa; phylum Arthropoda; class Malacostraca; order Decapoda; family Palaemonidae; genus Macrobrachium; species Macrobrachium rosenbergii. Next base: position 50,335,603 of record NC_089747.1, read on the forward strand.
AGCCTGCCCCTTCCCTTGGCATCAGTTATGTTTAAGAATTTACATGGCGATTAATCTTTCTTAAGACAGTCATTGATTTTTAAAAGCAGAATTAATGGTCTCCCAAACACAATCAAAGTGTATGGGTAAAGGATTCGGGATGTATGAATTTATAGCGTCCTTCTCTTGGGTATACTTGAAATGAGTATCATAGGTTAAGTTATATGCGGCTTGTTTGTTAACATTGCACAAAATGTTATGTATAGTTTAAAAAACAGGGTTTCACTAAATCTTGAGCTCGTGGAAGGGAACAATCTTCAGGTTCTGGGGAGAGATATGAATGTCAGTTCTCGCCATAGGACATTTCCTTTACGAATTTCATGCCAAGAGCGATGATTTATGAATTTTGAATGATTTGATAACTGCAGAATGTTAAACGGCTTTAACCAAGAAAGCTTTCTCTAGTCAGTTTTTTTATCAAGAGTCAAGCTGGTGTTCACTATGATGATGAAATATTTACATAATTATTAATCATCCTTTGATCCTTTATTTGTCTACATCTGTTCCATCCGAGGCATTGCTCTAAAACTCAGCCAGAGGCACAGCTAAGAATAACGTCATCACGCCTTCGGCAAATAGTAGTCCCTAATGATCAATGTCATTAGTACATAAAAAAGTTTGAACTGAAGTTTCTCGTCTCTTAAAGTATGGTTAGAATACTTTCTCCTAAACTAAGCATTTATTCATATAAAATTTGTATAAGATTTTTTTTTAATGTTATATGATGTCCTTTTACAAAAATTATAAGCCGATATTGATCTTCCCAGCATTAAATGAAGTACGGAAAAGGTCTTTTTGTAAGATAACTTTCAAACTTGAATCCGGACCTCTCTCTCAGGAGACCAATTCACTTCCAGGCGACCATTAGGCAAATGCGCTGACCTTTCACAAGAATTGGAGCATTCCAGGAACTCTCCGACGAAGGATGGAGAACTACAATTGTTCAAAGATTTCTTATGTACAATCTTCGTAACGTTCTTCTTCTTTTTTTTTTTTATTTTCTGTGTCTTTATAAAACTGAAGGGCATCGTATGGTATTTTTACCGAGCATGAATCCTTCGTACTTGTTCCACATCCTGCCTTTTCTCTTTCATGTTTCGCATCGTTTGTTCTTTGTAGTATCCACTAGCGAATACTTCAGCTTTAAATTAGATAAAGCTATATATAGGTGATAAAGATTTGCTGTACTTAATTTTCCCCTGTTCATGTAAAATCATGCAAAAGGTTACCTTAGCAGAGACAGGAAAAGATGGTTAATGTTTTGGTGTGGGAGTTAATATGAAAACAAGCAATAACAACGGTCTAATTACTTAAGTAGGACTGAATTGTGTGTCTCTGAGGAATTTGTGCTCTATCGTGTATATGAAAAGAATTTTGTTTTGCAAGTGCTATGGTGTAAATACTAATGACGTGTATACAATTATAAAACTGGAAACTAAATAAAAAATAAAGAATAATATGCCACAAACACTGCTGTTGATACCTGGAAAAGTGAGGACAATAATGCAGAAGGGATTAACACCATTCATGATCATGATCATGGTGTGACCTCATGAAAAGACCCTGCATGAATAACTTCCTCCATGTGCCAGTCAAATCGCCCTTTCCCTGCTAATCTTCCAAGCGTCTGGGCTCCATTTCAAACGCCCACACCCCCACCCGTATCTCCATGAGCCCTATAGAAAATCTTATTTAGAGACGCTATTGCTGTCGGTAATTAGGATTTACGGAGCACAAAAAACTAAGAAATTCTCTCTCTCTCTCTCTCTCTCTCTCTCTCTCTCTCTCTCTCTCTCTCTCTCTCTCTCTCTCTCGTGAAATCCAAGTATTAAATGCAGGATACCTTCCCATGCATTTATAACTTCGAGACACGAGAGCCAGATTATTACCTGTTATGTGGTTTCGCTTGGAATACATTGTGTTTATCAAGCAAATCGTTTAATGTAGGGAAAAACCAATAATGTAGAGCAAACGTTACTTAAGCTAAGCACCTCAGGTTGTGAGTGGTGTGAAATGGTGAAGGTCATGTATGGTTCCATCTATAAAGCTTAGCCATCATTACAGGTAATACACATAAAGAACAGGTAATACACATAATTTTGTATAAGCAAAATAAAAAATTATAACGTGAATAAAAGGTGGGTTTACAGTAAAAGAGTGCTTACTTTGTCCTTGTATAGAAGTTCCTGAAAGTTTGGATATTTACATAAATTTGCGGGCAAAACTATCAGTTTACTAGATTACTGAATTAAGAAATATTTATAGGCTTTTTCTCAGAATGATCAGATAATCTTCTTTTTTCATTATCATTAGGTCACAAGTCACCATTTTATCTATTATCCTCAGAAGACAAGTTACTGCATTTTTTTACTCTCTCTCTCTCTCTCTCTCTCTCTCTCTCTCTCTCTCTCTCTCTCTCTATATATATATATATATATATATATATATATATATATATATATATATATATATATATATATATATATATACATATATACATGTGTGTGTGCGTGTGTGTGTTTGTATGTATGTGTTTGTGTATATATAAGTAAGTCGGCTGTGCTTGACTGAGTTCATATGCAATATAAATGTAACTTTATAAAACATGAGCTTATGCCCTATTGGAAATGCAACTTCACTGAAATTTAATAAGTCTCATATCATGCAGGGAATTTCCTCATGAAGTTCAGTTAAGATACAAATGGAGGTTTCCAACTCAAAGCCTTTATGATTATTGCCCTTCGACACATTTGACTCATGCGGAATGTCAAAAAGTCCATTGAGGTTTTATACTATATATGTTACACGGAACGGAACAGATCAACACTTGATTTGGAAGTGTACGTGGCGTGATCTTAGCGATCTAACTTCAGGAAAAAGATGTAAAGGTTTGACCCTGATCTCACTAGCACTTTTTCTCTCTCTCTCTCTCTCTCAGCCCTCTCTCTCTCACAGTTTACCGATTCTCTCTCTCTCTCCTGACCTCACTCATTCTCGTAAGTAATTAAATGGACTATTTAAAGAAACACAATCTTTCCTACAAAAATAGGTTTATTATTCAAATAACCCAACAAGAAATGAATAAAACAAAGCAAAGATTAAAATGCATAATAAATGAATTATCGAGTCAGATAACGAAACTCTAAATTTGAAACACTTCTAACTAAAGAAGTCTCATTATGGCTAATAGCCTGGAAATACACAAAATTTCCCACACCAGTTCATAAGTTCATAATGATTAGAAAGTCATGGTAAAAATCACAAGTTCAATTTTCTCCCATAAAAACCAGAGACTTGAGACTCTACCTTATCTGCCAATTCTAAGAGCTCGCCACACTCAAAGATAATGTCTTCACGATCCCGATCTAGGTCTGCTAATGAACGACCGAACTAATTTTTGGGCAGAATTAGACACAAAATCGAGATTCTATAACACACGAACTTTTGTACGCGCATAGCAACTTGGGCATATGACCGGCCAACACCGCGTGTTCATCACATTAACTGCTGAGATGACCAACTATTTGCTGAATACAAAGATTTTGCAACTGACGGCTTCCATCAGTACCATCTCGCACCGAAAATTCTTTCATCACACTATGTACCTTATAACATTGTGGTGGCCATATTTTCTGAAATATATATTTCAAGAATACCACAGAACGTGAATGCTGTCATAAAATCATTTTGAATAAATGCCAGATATCTATTGATCGCGTTGTTACAAAGAAAGTAGTTCATTTTATCTGTAATACACAGATTGTGAAGTAAATATGTATATGTTGCTCAAATGTTAGAGAACATGTCCCGTGGTCATCACGCAAACAAACGAATTATCTCTCTCTCTTTTTATATATATATATATATATATATATATATATATATATATATATATATATATATATATATATATATATATATATATATATATATATATATATATATATATATATATATATATATACATATACTGTATATACAGTATATATATATATATATATATATATATATATATATATATATATATATATATATATATATATATATATATTTGATCAAAAAAGAGTAATAAATGTACCAAAACAAAAGGAAATCTTCCCACCTACGATTAACAACAATGAATTCTTCTCGAGATACCGCTCTCCTGACGCTTAGAAATTTAAGACATTCTCTCAGCGGACGGTAGAAGAATTCCTTGTGGGCAATACTGTGACCCCATTTCCCCTACGGTCTCTTCACCCCAAAATTACGATTATGTGTGTCTCTGTCATTGGCTGTGTGTGTGAGTGCGTTCCAAGACAAACTGCGTGTTGCTTTAAACTTTTCTGGAGTTTGACGCATTTTGCCGTGGTAATTGCATAATCCTCCGGATCGTCATCTTGGAGGAAAATCTCCGATAAACTTCTTGTTCTCAGAACACTTCATGAACTTTATTAAATAAATCCTGTTTTACATTTTCTGCCAGCATAAACATCGTGACAAGCGAGGCATCTTCCCGAGAAACAGATTCTCTTCGTATTTACAAATTATATGGAGTTTGTAATGGACTTTATTTCATATGTATGTATGTATGTATGTATGTATGTATGTATGTATGTATGTATGTATGTATGTATGTATGTATGTATGTATGTATATATATATATAACTACATTTATTTTTCTAATGACTTATTATAGGCATTAATGTTTTTAGCATCTGTTAACTTGAATTTTCTTCTTTTTCTAATTATTATTATTATTATTATTATTATTATTATTATTATTATTATTATTATTACTAAAAATATTTCTCACAATTTAGCACGATTTTCTGTAATTAAAATTCGTTTTAATTATATTAGTTTTTTTTTGTTAGAAGTACCGACAGAGAAACACATCTCCACACATTGTTCATATCATTATGTCCTACGAAGGCCATAAGGATTGTTAAATCACTGAGGATAATGAGGGTAAAGCTCTATTTACTATATAATACGGAATGGCATGCATAAATAAATAAATAAATAAACCATAGAGACCTTGTAATCTTCCTTAATAAGGTATCTATCAAATGATGACTTGTATATAAATTATTCACTTGGATCTGGTGTATTTTGATCTCGTGTTTTTTTTTCTAGTAGTGAGTCCTCTTTACGCTTGCAAAATATTTATATGGCAAATACATTACAAGTTAAGTATAGATATTACATTACAGCAACAAGAGTATTGTGGTATTATTAGACTTTCTTTTATTCTGTGATTAGGAGACAGCTCTGCCACTTGCATAAAGTTGATTATTTTAGATGCTTCCACTTATTAGTTACCGAGAGTATATGCTGCATTTGTCAATAAGATACGTTTCGTAGTGAGTCTGATTCAGTGCGCTGAAGTACTCTTGCAGTGTCATCACATTTTTTATTTCTTGTGCTAAGTTTAGTTAACATATACGACTCTTGAAAAATAAATAAGAAAATCTCCGTTCTATAACGACTCCCTGCCACCATACTATTATTGATCAAGGAAAAACAGAGTGAATGAGAAAATGACAGCTCACTATTTGGAACAAAATGAAATCCTGATTTCGGAAAATCATCCAGAGTGAGCAAAGAAACTCGTATAAAAATAAGGTGATGAACATTTTCTTTCCGATTCTCTGAGCATTTGCAGAAATTTTTCTTTGTTCTAATTTATTCCATTTTGGATAAAGCGTTCTCTTTGTCCATGTCATAAGAGATACAAAGAGATGGGATGCGTCTTTTTGCAGGACACCAAGAATTTTAACTTCCTGCCATAGCACACACAGGATCCGTCCGAGGAATTTGAATATTCATCACGCTTTGCAGATGCACTACAAAAACACATGGAGTTCAGCGCGATTCATTTAGTTTTGCATAATTTCTTAGCTAGCTTTGCTGCATGAAAGCTTGAATTGCTTCGTTTTGAAAAAGCATGTCATCATTTTTCTCCCCTAATACAAATTTTACTTTATTCTAATTCCCGGGGAAGCGGTCAGTTGGGTGTGGCACTTAATTCTACGAATCAGACCCAGGCATTTAGTTCAAAAACCCTTCTTAGACATAGCAGTTAGGACAAGAAATTTATTTACGCAAGCTAATCAAATACCCTAAAATAAGTGTGCGTGCATATATCCACGCATTATTAAAAAATATAAAATAAAAAATATTGTAGCTGCAAGTATCTATTTATGATTCAAAAATTAAATATGATACATGTAAATATATACGCATGAATCACTTACTAGTTCGTATAAACTGTACAAGCGCTATTATATTTATATGAAACGACAATATAAAAAAATTAGACATGCCTGAAAAAATCTATCCAAGATTCACAAATCAAATATGAGACGTGTGAGTATATACGCACGAATTACTTATTGATTCGTGTTACCTCCTGGACAGAAACCGCAAAAACATCTCCCTCTGGTGTCCGACCAGACACATTGCTCTATGTATCGCCATTCTTCCAAGAAGCTGAATTCCATTAAAGACTCCCCTCTATTACAATTCACCTGATAGTAAATCCTACTACAGGACGCAGTCCCTGTCGGTAAGTAGGATTTATGACGCCGGACGCTCTGGAAATCCCGAATGGTTAAATGATTGGAAAAGGAAGGGAATAAGCGAGGCTTCGCCATTAAGGATTCTCAAGGACCTGCAATTGAAACTGTGTGAGAATTAATCTTTAGTATCTCAAGTATAGGTGATTAAGGTCGGGTTTTTACTGTAATTAAAACTATAAAAAATTATAGTCGAAGGTGCCTGGCCCCTTAGTCCCATTTTCGAAGTCAAAATTGTAAGATATAATACATAATCCTATGTGCAAATAATTAAGATAGACAAGAAAATTTATTTATTGCGCGAGGACAGATTCAACACGTGGCCAAAGTATATATTAAAAACAGGCAGTAATAGAATACATTTGATAAAATATCGAAGTTCAAACATAAACATTAATCTGCGAATACACACACACACACACACGCATATTTGCAAGTTCTTACCTTTGGAGAGGACACATCTGACTGGGAACCAGCACGTTCGTTCAAGAATGAATGCTGGGAGACTCATGTTTCAGTCAATGGAAGGACTCAGGAGAGAAATTCTGATCTAAATTAATTCGGTGTATTTACATTAATCAGAAGGATCAATTACAAAGAGCCGTATACGCTGGGCTCTTGGTACTTTTAAGATAAATTACACAACTGACAAGATTAAGAGTGCCACTCGATACGGGATAAAATATGATGAATTAATACTCAGGATTAACTTGCTTCATTGACGTAGGGGCACAGTGGATACAGATGGTTCTACAGCATTTCACACACCCTTTCTGCAGTGTGTAGAAAGGAACATGATCACTTGTTAATCCAAAACACAGTCAAGTTTTTACAAAGGGATGCTGAAGGCTTAAGGAGCTAACGTCAAGTTATGTTCAGTTACATTATTCTTAAAACTGATAAATGGTTACCGATAACGTTAAGGGTCTAATCGCAATGCAAGGGAAAAAGAAGACGGAATGAGAAAAAGTATAAGATAAATGACCGAACACCCTCCACCACACAGCACCTTATTTCCTTAAGCGAAGGTCCTTGGCTGCAGAATGAATGGGCTCTCAGATGAGTGGGGGCTTCTGCCGTGGCACTTAAGGTGTCACTTGGATGGCGGGAGAACGGCCAGACAAAAGAGGTGAGCGGTTGCTGGGTGACAAGGTAGCACACAGTGGTGTGTCACTGGGTCAGTGGTCTGTCTGCTTCTGCTGTTGTTGACCCCGGGTCATTCTTATGACCTCGGTTTACTGCCAGTGTTCACCGTCCTGGGCAATTCAGGTATCCTGTCTGTCGAAGGCGATTCCCGTTAATTCCTGCTGCAGGAATATATCTGGGGAGACGAGTCTTCGGCCAGTAAAGTCATAAAAAAGAGATTAAGGTAGGCGCTTTGGAGAGGCTTAGCGAGGGAGAGTACTGACTCCGTTGAATTTCATTGTCAAATTTTAATCAACAGGGAGTATCTTAAGGATCGTCTCCCTGTTTTTCTGGGGTTTTTCCAAAAAATCAGCATAGAGGGCTGTGAAGTAGTGATATTTGGGGGCATATATATATATTTTTTCCCCCGAATATCACTAGTTCACAAACCTCTATGCTGATTTTTAAATAATATATATATATATATATATATATATATATATATATATATATATATATATATATATATATATATATAAATGCAAAACCCACGAAGGATTTTGTCTTTATTCATATACTCATCACGTTCCGTATTTTCGTAATTCAGTTTTTATATATATATATATATATATATATATATATATATATACCTGTATATATATATATATATATATATATATATATATATATATATATATATATATATATATATATATATCAAAGCATTTTACGCAAAGTACAAGTTAATGAAAACAAATGCACGTTGTCCATTAGCTTTCTGTTAATTTGCAACTGAAAGTGTATTCCAATTTCCGGGAGAATATTAGGCAGAAATCTTACATGAGGTCTCGTATTGCGGAGTAAATTACCTCCCCCTTATCGATCACGGTATGAATGATTTAACTACAGTATATCTCGAATCATCATTACTCTTATAGATTTGTGATTGATGTCTGGAAGTCTAAATACTTTTCATTTGAATGATTTTTCCCTAACGACAGGCGTTTACTGAAAATTGGAATGAGGTATGTCATCCCTGTTATTTGAAAATGACTCTTTTCACTTATTATTTTTTCCAGTATCTATAACATACTAATCCGGGTTAATATAAATGCTGGAGAGCGCTTTAAGTTGTTCATTCCCTAAACAAGTTCTGCAATGTTGCCTTTGCGGCTCACAGAGCTAAAATAAATTAGAAAGGAAGATACTAACTATAATATACATATGACAACAGTTTGTAAACAACAGTCTCATCTATAAATAACCATTATGCATTACTGTAACAGTCATTACACATTTACTAAATTCAACGACGGTTACAGATAGCGACCTTTAGATAAGTACATACATTTGGTCGATGTATAAAAAATAAAAAAAGAAAATGACGGTGACTCATTACAGCGTAATCAAATGGCGGTGACTCATTACAACGTAATCAACGACAGCTAAAAAATGAAAGAAACACGTGGGGTAACTGATCAAAAGTTTATGCGAAAGTCGTGTAATCCCAATTAGAATCAGGAAGTCATTTCCCTGCATATTTCCAGCCTTGCAGTCAAAGATCGTCGAGATATGAAGCTTAAAGCAAGGCAAAAGTTTTGATTAACAAGAAAACGAAAAGGCTAAGGGCATGTTGCAGCATTCCCCTTCCTCATATTAGATGAATCTCTCTTAGAGTAAGATTTTCATTTCTAACGAAATTGCTGAGAGAAAGTCAACGACGTTAAGATGTACGGTTATGAACTTTTGCAAATGAAAATTGACAAAATTTGTCTTCTTACGAGTGCTGATTTAATAAAACTAATGGAAATATATGTTATTTATAATTGTAAGTGTTTCATTAATTTAATTTTTAAAAAATGGTCTCATTGCTGTTTTCATTATATATATATATATATATATATATATATATATATATATATATATATATATATATATATATATATATGCGTGTGTTCTGAATGCATTAGAGGGTGAGTTTTTATTTGCAATAGTGATACTCTGTGCCATATGGCGCACAAGTGTGTGCCCGCGATGAGACAGACAGTTGCTTAAGTTATTCTGGAGAGCACTTTACAAAAAATTTAGTAGACGACGATTTAACAACCACTGCCTAACAATGGCATTCAAAATATTGCTGAAGACTTTTCGAAAAGAGTTTGGAACTATTTGTTAACAGATTTATTGATGGAATTTCTACTGACTTTTCCATTCAGTCACATCTGATTTCATTCAAATCGGTAATATAAAAAAGGCATACTTATACGACATCCTTCTGATAATTACTCGTTTTACCCCTCTTGGGACACGTGTACTTACATTATTTAATTACGGCACAAGGAGAGAAAAACAAAGCAATTAAAATTTAATGGCCTTATAAATTTCATTAGTAAAAGACCTGGCGTCTACTAGGAACCTCATTAGTGCTGAATTTTAGAGCAATGATTCTAATTATGCAAGCATCATAGTTAGATGAATGAAGTAGTTTTGAAATATTATGATATTGTTGTAGCTTTGTTCAAACATTTATGAAAAACGTGTGTAAACACATGGAACTTGAATTGCATGATATATATATATATATATATATATATATATATATATATATATATATATATATATATATATATATATATATATATATATAGAGATATATAGAGAGAGAGAGAGAGAGAGAGAGAGAGAGAGAGAGAGAGAGAGAGAGAGAGAGAGAGAGAGAGAGAGAGAAAACTATTTTAAGTAAGGAACAATACTAACTTTCTGAACAATTTTTTATTACATTGTATCTTTTGAGATCTCTACTTTTAGTTAATCATTTAAAAATAATAATCATTCATCTTATGTAATGCACGTTTTTAATAAAAACAGGTAAGTAAATGAGCACGGAATTTGATCTTAAGAAAAAGTGTTAAATCTTGAAGATTTCGAAATGATCAACACATTAAAACCAGCTTACCTCTGAAATAGCCTCTGTAAACACGAGGAGGAAAATATCGCAGTCTATGATGAACACTGTCATAACTATCATAAAAGTATGAAAATAGGTTACATCCTTAAGTAAAGGCCATAGTTGATTAACTTTGCAGTAAAGAAATCTCAGTTGATACTAAGCAAGTAAGAAGACTGATTCACACAACGTATCCAAGATGCATAGTGACTTAGACTCAAACTGCTATCAAGAACCATACTTTCAATAATACAAAAATAAGAGCCATGCATTAACTGTCTAATAACAAATTTTATAATGGAGACAATAACCAGGACAGAGCTGCACAAAACTAGTTGTGTCAAACAATCTTAATTAACTAGTTTTGCTTACTATATCGCAACACAGGCCATCCCAGCAAATCAGCCATGCAATTCGTTCTTTATGCTGGCTTAGGTACAGTGACCATATTTACTGCGAAAATTTCATAGATGGGTAAACAGTTAGACCTGTTATCAGTCTTACTCAAGTGATCGTAAATTAATGGTTTGCCTTTTTTTTTCCTCTTGGAAAAAAATTGCAGACGTCTGCAAAGACTTAAAATGAAAGTTACATTCACAGAAGCTGTGAGCGAACCAGCTTTACGTCCTTTTGAGTGGATTTTAATGGGTTCTGATCTGAGAATTTCGGTAAGATAAAGCATCTGAATTAATTGAGAATTAAGAATCCCTTTGACAGCTATATCGTTATAAACTACGAAAGCTAATACATTGGTTATACGTCTGTAATGACAAACGCATTCAAGTAGCGTGATATATATATATATATATATATATATATATATATATATATATATATATATATATATATATATATATATATATATATATATATATATATATATATATATATATATATATATATATATATATATATATATATATATATATATATATAAATATATATATATATATATATATATATATATATATATATATATATATATGAAGTGATACAAGATCAACTCAAATTCATTAATAATTATTATTTATCCTTGAGTTTATGTCAACTATCTGGCTAGTGTCACCTCCTAATTTCTTTCATGATTACGGAATAAAAAGGCAAAGAAAATGAGGCAGCCTCACAGCAAACTGACGTTAAGCAAATTAATTGCCAGTATTTAGATTCTTTCATTAATGATAGATCGCAATCAATGGGAAACAGTTTTGATTCCGTATGTGAGAACATAAGGAGTTACGTATTGTAACCGGATTAAAGTTAGGTCATTATAGTGTACATCTTCAAAAGATATCATTTTTAAGGTCATTATAATAAGAATATCGCCAAAATCTATCGCAACCTTTAAACTCAAGTTAAATGAGTGATTATTCATGCCACCCATATAATACCAATTTTTCTAATGTTTATCAATAGATTCAAGAACTGGTTTTTGTGCATTTTGCAAGACCCAGAACTTTCGATTTTTAACTATTAAAACGAAAGTTCCGTTAATCCCTTAATCCCCAAGATGTTTTCCTGACATTTATTCCACGCCATTAGCTTTGCTAACTTAAGACCAGATTGCCATTTGTAGTCTTTGCTCTGTTTTATGCAAATGGCAGTGGAATCATTAATTCCCTTTGCTGGCAGCCAGCAAAACCTCGAGCAATATCGCACCGATGCGTTCTTTTCCCTATTTCTTTTGCAAGGTAAGTATTCAGATGTCACAGGAAATGCTGGATTTAAATGTTAAAAAAGCAAACGATAATTAAAGGTTCCAACAACGTGCGCTCGCACGCGCACATACACACATACATACACACACACACACACATAAAACATACATTTAATTTTAAGATATCAAAGTCAGCCAATTCTCTTTTATTTTTTCCAGAAATATAATTCTATTCATCATATAAATAACAGATTTATCACCGATATGAACGCATATAGTTGTTATATTCCTGCATTTACACGTATTCATCCAAGAAACTGCGGATTTCCGCATTATTTTATTTTTCGTCTCATAGGCATGAAATCCCTTCTGGCAGGCCTTTGGTCAAGTAATTTTGTTCTCATAATGGACGTGGGCCAAAAGTGATTTTTCTGTAAGTCGAAGAGAATCAAGTTTTCCCTGACATCTCCCCGTTACATTGCTTTCTAGTGATACAGTTTCTTACGTGAATAAACACTTCACATTCCGCATCCCAACATTTTTCAGTAGTTTATGTATGGGAAAATTGATTTATTTGAATTAATATTTACGAAAACAATAGCCATGAAAGCTTTCAGTAATAAGTATAAAGTTTTTTTGCCCTTGGATGATCCATTGAATTTCCTATAGAGCAGCCATTACCCATATGTTCTAATTAGTGGAGGGTGAACGATGTTATCCATATCTACCGTGAGGCTGACGATTGATACAAGAGCTATCTGAAACGGTCTTTGCGTGCAATTGGCGGACACATAAATTTAGCTTCTGATGGCGCCGTAAAAGTTGTCTGGAGCGAGCCAATTCTCTACTAAGGCTTCGTCTTCCATACCTAGGCACTGTATACCATTAGAACCAGCTCCACCCCTACGAAACTCACACCCAAAACACCTCACACCCTCTCTGTAAACCCTTACCACAAGCCCCAAACCCTCCCACCCTCAAATCACTCACCCATTCTCACCGGCGCTCCACTGGCGGTGTAGGATTATACGATCTGCGGTTTTACCAGGTTTGATAGTTTATTTCATGGGTGAAACAACGCAATTCTAAGGCTGTTTATGGGCGGCGGAGGATATAAATGAGTTTCGGTCGTCATTTGGAGCAGTTCAGAGCTTGTTTGCCGAGTTGATCTCGGTTTATGACTTCCTTCCGTGGAATGGACGTTGTTGTAATTCCTGTGTATTTTCAGTGTTTTTTCTATTTAGTTTTATTCTCCCCTCTTTAGGTTGTTTAGATTTCAGATTTTTGGAAATTAAAACATCGGCTAACAATCCTCATTCAGGACCAAGCATCGATGAAAAGAGAATGTAAAAATCTTATAAAGTGTTATAGTTAACGTTGGCTCTAAACGCACGAGGTGCATTTTTTAAAGTTTAAGACATATGAGTAGGTTGCAATATGTGCATATGAAATTGCAGTCAGTGTATTATCAAAACAGGAAATTCTAAGAGAAAATTGTTTTATATCATAAAATCATAAAAGGCATAAAATTATGGAAATTACTAACCTATCATTAGTTCAGAATATTCTAAGAAAAAGTCTATAAAGACATGCTAACAACATATCCACTAAGAGTTAATTGTTTTATCTCGTAAAATAAACGATAAATTATGTAAATTACCAAAACTTATTATGGTGACACTCCGAAAAATGGTAGAGCCATGAATCACCCTTGTGGACCCTAAATCTGCAGTATTTCATCATTACTGCCCACACATATTTTAGGCGACTAGTGCATCTACTTACCTAATGCAGGGGTAATAATAACGTTTTCGGCTCACCGATATGAATCATAAATCCATTTCAAATGCTTCCGAAACTCAGATGATTCGCCGCATTTTCCCATTTCCCAAAAACTGGACCCAAAATTCGGGGCTATTTTGAAATTACCGGACATTCATCTGAACTGGCGCAGCAAATCATCGTGGGAAGTAGCAGGTAAATAATTAACAATTTATCAATGGTTAATTCTTCCGCTTTTTCTCTCCAAACGCGGTTCCGCCTATGGTGGATAATTGTGACAACTGTTATTCCTCATATTATTTTTGTGCTTAAGTAATTATATGGCTTGTTTGCGTAAAACTACTGTGTAAATGTGTGTCTTCTTAGCTCCAGTGTGACTCGAAATGTAATTCAGTGTAATTTCCTTTGTAATTCCGCTAGAGCTTGTACTCGTGTGCTTGTAGTTGCTCACTTCCTTCAACCGAGTACCTTACTTTGTTTCTAATTATAAAATTTTTATTAAGTTTCACTGACTATTTTGTGAAGTGTACATATTTACCTTTGATCTTCCCTCCATTGTCGATCTGTTTCTTTGGTAATATGACAGAGGACATTAAACCAATTCTCCCAAACACACACACACATACACACACATATATACTGTATATATGTGTGTGCGTGTGTGTGTGTGTGTGTGTGCGCGCGCGCGAATCGTTTTTGTGACAAGCCCCTAATAATAAGAGCTACTGAATGCAATTCTAACCCTATATAACACTCTTGAGGGGACCTTTAAGCTTTAGCTAGGTTGCCAACATTTATCCAGACAGTTTTATCAACCCCCTACAGATTACACACAAAACCATTTACAAGAAAAAGGTTATAAGTCCATATTTTAATGCGTAATTAAAGATGGGCTTCTTGCGGCAACAAATTAAAGAGATCTAAATTCCTCTATTTTTGTTAGTTTAGCCTAAACAAGAAAAGTGTAACATGAAACAGTCCTTTTTTTTTTATACCAATGAAAGTAATGTGTTGGCCTAATGGTCCTGTAATCTTAAGCAACAACAAAATTAAGGACTTTAGCAACTTAACTGTGTAGAGATTAGAGCTTGTATTAAATAAGCGAGCGTTTGAGACAATATGTAAATTTACAATGAATTCGACTTTGCGAGAAATGTTTGGCAGTAATATTTAAAGTCTCAGCTGAAGAACAACACTATCATTTTACACCAAAGAAATTGTTAAATTAGCATTGCGTATGTTCGAGTTTTTCATATGACTTTTTAATTTGTTTCGTTGATTTTCCAGACTATTTTGAAAGATAAAGCAAATATATTTATTTGGTATGACGAGACAAAATTGAGTAAACATTTCTTATTAGCACACACATATTATAAAAACAGAACATTAATTCTGGATTTAATCTTTATTACAGTAAGATAAATATGTTACATTCTTGCTAAGATGATCAAAACGAGTGGAAACCATTGTTTACTTATGCTGTGTAAAGAATAATTTCGTAAGTGCTATGCCCAATTTTTTTTAGGAGGGGTAGGGAGGTGGGAGGTTGGTTGAACACACCTGTCTTTATATAAAGTTCAATTTAAAGAAAATGAGTCGGAGTTCCAGAACTAAGATACTTCGTGCTTATTTTCGTAGTAAACTGACATAAGTTATCGTTCTCCACAATTTATTAATGAAGGTTAGAACCCTTACAACTAATTATTTCTTTCCTTCTTTATATTTACTTATTAATTATTTTCGTACATTCCTCTGTATTTCTTTCAATTGTTCGGATAAATATTTTTCTTATCTTTCAGGAATTTATTTTATTTTCCCTGACTACTCTGCTAAAAATTTTCCATAATTAAAGTCTTTTCACGAGGAATTTCATAAACGAATAACCCTCTGGAATGTTTCGTAACAATTTCAACTGCTTGCCATATTGAACATAAATTACAGCTACCCCAACAGTATTACTTCCATAGTATAAATAGTTTCCAGTTAATGATGTACACAGTAACAAAAGATAATATAACTGTACTGTAATTAAACGACATCGCACATCTAATGGGGCTAATTACATTAGGCGAGCACAGAATTCGAAAGTACCCTAATAAAAGAGAATGTTCAACCCGAATGCAGACTTAACTGTTATTGGTGTAACTGTGAATAGAAGAACTTTAAATAACGTTCGCAAATGCAAACCGAAGTTCGTAATGATGATAATAATAATGATGATGATGATGGTGATGATGATGAAGAAATCCACAATGATGTCAGTGTAAATATATGTTAAAAGAAATATATAAAACGAGAGCTTTCGAGATCCTGCCCGATTCTCCTTATCAATAAAGAGAATTGAGCAAGTTTATCGAAAGCTATCGTGTTATTTATGTCTTTTATTTAATGTATAATGACACTGGAACTTCGTGGATTTCTTCACCATTTTAGTGACTCGTGCGATTATGAAATTTTTAATAATAATAATTAAACAAATAAAGTGTACATGGGCAAAACTAAGGTTTAATATCATTCATTATATTGCCATAAGTTGCCATGACGCAAGTGGCAGGTCCTCTGAGATAACTTTTTAGCCAAGAATAGCTAAAGAGACAATTCAGTCAATCAACTGAGATTTCATTGCATAGCCTGATGTCGAAATTGCCAAATTACTCAAAATAAGAACACAAAACAAAAAGGTTACCAGGTTTCTTGTTACAATTTGAAATATTTGCATCTATGAAATAGGTGGAAAAAAATTGCTGATAAAACATGATTCCTTCCTTTGTACTGTGTACTGAGGTTTCATTGAGCTTATAGTCCAAAATAAATTTCATTTAAACGATTAAAAACCTTGTTTTAGACTTGGCAATTCATAAAACATTAGGAAATTTCGGAATAGATGTTACAATGCGTTTAAGACTTGCACTTGTGATAGTATGCTTTGGAGGTTTTTATTTGACATAAAATTTGAGAACTCTTTCATTTTGGAATTATAAAGCAGTTGAGTCATAGGGTTAATCAAATGCAGATGAATAAGTAAGTACCTTTTCTTGTTCTGAGGGGAACTTGTCTCATAAAAGGCAGAAGGTAGTTGAATTTTATCAGAAAAATTTAGTGAACTCAGTTATCTCCCTTTACTTAAGTAGCACGTGTGTATGTTTATTTATTTATTTATTATTTTGGGGGGGCTTTATTATCGAAGACTAAATAAAACTCAAGTTTTGAAGCGCAACATTTGGGATAGTAAACGATTCAATAAAAACTATATAAGCGCGTCCATTTGATCCTCCGTTCATAGATTTGTAGTTATCAGTTTCACTTTCTTGACCAGTTACCTATATTACTCTGGTGTGTTGCAATTGCACCTCTGGTAGTAAAATGCAAGCGCTCCAAAATTATTATCTGTTTAAATGTCTTTCTTGGTTGTCGAAATGTTGAATCAATTACGCTACATATGCTGATTAACACTTGTATTCATTTACAGTGTTCAGCAAAGAAATATGACGTCACAAATCTTCTCTGCCTCTTTTAGAAGATTTAGCTAAATGATAATTAGCCGTTCATATTAGGAAGCTTCTTTCCGGACGCTTGCAAAGCAGGCTAGTAACAGGAAACCTCCCTCCTTAAATGCTTCTGCCACTGAGTTTAGATGATTATTAAACAAATTAACTGGGGCAGGATAAACCAACGTTTGAATAGGACTGAGTGTTTAGAGTTGACGGACGAATTTCAAGAGCGGACGGTATACAATAGCTGGAGGATGAATAGAGGAAAAATATGGATTCATTAACCCTCATAAAATCTGGAATTTCAAAAAGAATGGGGATGGAGAAAACAACGGGGAGAAAAAAATAATGCTAGTTTTATAGAATGAAAACCTTCCCTCAATATATTTCCGTGGCAGTCTAGAAAAAAAAAAAATAAAGAATATCGCGAAAAAGAAGGGAAATAAATTCTGAGGAAGTCGCTCAGTTCCCCAGGACAGTTCTATTTGATATTCTCTTTGAAAAATCAGTCTTATGGAAAGGCTGATGATCCTCCTTCATTCCACCTCTCGCAAAATTTATTCCTTTCTTTCTTTCCCCGATTCATCCTTTCTCGCTCCCTTCCTCTCTTGTATCCCCTCATTCATCCCTACCCCGTTTTCTATCCTCGCTTCCTTAGCAATGACTTTGCCCTCGCTCTCAGCTCAAAGCAGCTCTCTCTGTGGAGGTGGGAAATATCTATGGTTTTGAATCAAAACTCTCGTAGCGTAGTGAATAAGGTGTGATGGGTTGTTCTGCACTATTCTAGTTGAATATGTGCCTGATGACCCTAATTAGATAAAATAGTCTCGATAGGTAGACATAGGTCTTTTGTCCTATGTCCTGTTTGTTGGAATCGAGACATCAAAGGAAAATCGTTCAGGTATTTATTTCTCACTTCAAGTTTCCGGAAGCGTAGAATGAGAGACAGGCAAAGGAGAGCCACACTGCGATGACTTTTTTAGCTTGCAAACGTGTCGGCAGGATACTTCACTTTTATACCAACTTGATCGCCCGGTCATATCTTGCCTCACGCTTTGATCTCCTGTTCGCTGTAAGTCTCTTTGACGTTCCTTTTCTACATCTGTCTGAGGGAAAACATTGCTCAAGTACCGCATGCAATATTTAACATTAATTATACTTAATAAGATCAGCTAAACATTTCAACATTCACGTTTCTCTGTTTAAAAGAACTCATGTATCAGCTGGAGCATAATTACTTAAATTTACTTGACATCTCTGGAGCGTGTCTTCACATTTTTCATAACTTATGAGTTTATGATGACATTTTATTATGCAAGGAATAAATTCTCCCTCGGCTCTCGCCAGCGTTGTTTGAATCTCTCTCTCTCTCTCTCTCTCTCTCTCTCTCTCTCTCTCTCTCTCTCTCTCTCTCTCTCTCTCTCTCTGTTTTTTCTAAGATCCCAGCATTTCTGTTCCTCGTTTGTTGACATTAAACTATAACTTTTAAATTGGATATATATATATATATATATATATATATATATATATATATATATATATATATATATATGTATATATATACATATAAAATTTATTGTTGCTGGAATAAAATCCTTAAGAGACTCCACATAGCTAAAACATTATTATTCATGTTCAACCGTTTCCATTCTAAGATCATAATGTATCATATTACTTTTATATCTGAAATAACCGAAACAAAATTTTTGTATATATATATATATATGTGTGTGTGTGTGTGTGTGTGTGTGATCCTTTATAGGAAGATATTACAGTATTAGAACTCCATTATCAGGGACTGAAATAGGCTATTATATTTCCAATCTTCGTCAAAAATTACCTTATTATGATCTCATAAATGTCTTTTTTTTTTTTTTTACAGAGGGTTTGATTTTCAGTCTATGTTCGTTAATGCGGAAAGTATTTTTTCTAAATCGATCAAACTATTCATTAACTGCTGATGATAATTCTCAATAAATCTTTTTCTTTCTCTCTTTCTTATACACACACACATTATGCAAACACATATATGCACACACATACACACACATATTCACACACGGGTGCTTGGAAGGTCCACGGCAAGCTGGACAAGAAGACAGAGGCGAGTGTCTCCGCCTATGAGCTGTCACGAGACTTATATTACAGTAGTGGCTAGAAAGGCCCGGAGGACACTTTCTGAAGACTAGATGTCAGATTGTTAATCAGAAGGAGACATTCCTAATGGGCACGGAAACTGTGAATTTAAATGGAGCTTGTTTCCTCATTTTTTGTAAGTGGTTAAATAACAGAAAGTACTGAAAGCTGCTGATATTTCCTTCTAAATATATCGAACAATTCAGTAACTGTTGAAGATAATTCTCAAGATAGCTCATCTTTACCTCTCTCTTTCTCTCACACGCACACACATACGTGCACACACACGCGCGCACACTCACACACAAACACACATACACACACACACACACACACACACACATATATATATATATATATATATATATATATATATATATATATATATATATATGTGTGTGTGTAATGTGTAAATGTGTGTAATAAAAAATGATAATATATATATATATATATATATATATATATATATATATATATATATATATATATATATATATACATGCATATATGTTTGCATGTATAATACCTTGAGTATAGCCTATATGGTGTTGCAGTTAAGAATTATATTGCCTGGCTATGAATTATGTCAGTAACACGTAAACTGGTACTTCAGCATAAAGGGTAAAGATAACTGAAAATCAGGAAACAATCAAGGAATGACGAGTTTTAGCAAATATAATTGAAATGCCTTTTGCAACAGTATATTCATATGGACCACCATGAAGCTCCAAGTAGTGTTTTGTTATGTTCATGTTTACTAGCACAAATTCTTAGTTTTATCTGATTTATTTCTATTCAGTTGCCATATAAATAAATAAATAAATAAATAAATAAATAAACAAATAAATAAATAGAGAAATAAATGAATGAATACACGAATAAATAAACTGTAGTAATGCATCCAGTAGAAAAAGTGAAATCAACCAGAGGAAGGGACACGTCTCAGGAACAACCAATCGTACCATAATGAGATTTCCCTCACGAGTCCCAGGCGTTATTCACACCTAAAACAACACGTGTTTGAGAGCAAATGGAAAGCAAGGAAAGCTGAGCGGCATGTCCTAAACGATTCGCATATGATCATAGAGACTTTTCTCGTAACTGTCTCAATAAACTTAACTTCGTGTCTCTGCTTGGAAGGGGTGAGAATTTTGGTGATCAATACATTTACCTTGACATTTAGAGAAATTTGGGTCGCGAAGAACAACACCACCCACTGTAATCATTTCCTTTTTTTTGCGGTGATAGGGGTTAAATCCAGTGTAATATCCACTCAGAAGTTTTTCCTTGGCTATTTAGTATTCATTTAAATAATCATTCCCTGAATTATGCGTGATATTACTTTAAACAATGTTTTCTGAAATATTGCTTAATTTGAGAGCAAGTTCTTAATATGATTTTTCAAATATCGACTCTGTTATAGAAATGACCAAGGAATTAAGCCGAAAATTACGCAATTCTGTGAGTAGATAAGTGATTAGTTCGCTGATTTACTTGATACGCATAACTTGAAATATTCATTGCGATTAAGATTTAAATCATTTGACAACTTCAGCAACGTATAATAAGTTATGACAGCAGAGGATTAGGATGTAAGTTTCATGATTTTTTACTATATGACAACAGCAGCTTTGAAATTCTGACATGACAAAAAAAAAAAAGATAAAAATATATCCTTTGCTGTCTACTCTTTGAATGGAATAATAGTTCATTCAAAATCTCAATGGAGAATTAAAAAAAGATAAAAGTCAAATTCAATTAACAGTCTTTTTCTTATATTAGCAATACAACATGTTTTCTTCTCTTAGTAAATAATAAGGATTTTTTTTCTGATGTATGATTATTCTATTTTTGTTTCATAACGTTAATTTCAGCTTCGCCTACTGTCATCATCTTTTCATTTTAACCATCGTTTGAACCTCATGTTATCATTTTGGGTTACTTATATTCATTCATTTCCATTTGCGTAAGAAACTGGAATTATCATTTCAAATGGTAATATTCAAAACCTATCAAAATACTTTGTATAATTATTTTTAACACCTGATTTTGCTGTCTGTTGTGTTTTATCATGCTATTTGATAAATGACGTCAAATAAAAGTTAAAAATTCAATTAACTTCAGTTATAGATCAGCAATAGTTTTCATCAAATGAATCAAATGTATTTCCCCAAAAAAGTAAAAATGTATGGGCGACTAAAAAATTCTAATTCCATTTTGCATTTATCAATACATTACGCACCAGCAATTTCACTTCCAATTTGCCCTGGGTAGAAATTTGCTCCAGTTATGATATCAGATTAAAAAAATGGCATATGTTATAATTAAAGCTGCAGATGTTTATGCGAGGCCCAAAAATCCTTATAATTCGTAAAATCTTCGGACTTTAAAATAATAAGTAAATTTTAAAAATCAGAGGACGATATAGCGTGAGCCTTTCACAGGATCAGATTTGTTACCCTTGTACTTTTACTTTTATCAGGTTAAATATTCTAGCAAATATTTTAGCAAAATCAAAAGCAAATGAAAGAAAATAGGCAAACCTTTGTAGCACTGGAATTTTCTGCGAAAAATGCACTCTTTAAAGTTAGTCTTATGTGATACATTATTGAGTACACATCAAACAAGGTTCGAGAAAGAAGTGAATGTAGGAAAGAAACAAAGAAATTCAGTGGATATGTCATGACTATCACAAAACCTGAAATGAAATGACTGCATAAGTAAAATACATTAATGCACTCAAACGGAATGGACTAACAGCAATGGTTTTCATCAGAAAAGAGGAACAGAGGAACATCAAAATGAAGGAGAAATAGCAAAGGAGAATGCAAAATGAGAGAGAAAATATAATGAATTATGATGTATGCCAACGGAATACAAAATGTGCGGTGCGATATTCTTTTGGATTTTCCAAAGTAAAATAGGAAAAAATACGAGACGTTTGTTCATCTGTCACGAAAATTCCTCGCTCTGCTGGGAAAGGTATTTTCAGGTAAACTCGATCAAAATGCATAAAATCCCACCTGGGTCGCTTCTCTCCTCCTGTTTTGGATAGTTAAAATAGACGATAATTAAAATTCCCTGTTTATCATTCTGTCTCATATCAGTTTTCTAATCATTACGATATGGCAAAACAGAAAGTAATGTTACGTACACATTCACACACAGAAGCACAAACACACACACGAACACGCACGCGCGCGCACACACACACACAGACATATAAATAAATAAATATATATATATATATATATATATATATATATATATATATATATATATATATATATATATATATATATTATCATAATCTCTTGAATTATTTCATTGATTTTTAACGTAAATTTTCACGTAAATTTTCACTTTCTTTAAAAGTCCTATAAAGCTGATGTTGGGCTTTCTTTAGCTCCCCCTCTTGAGGTGTTATCATATTTGGTATTGTAGTATTTCACCCGTTTGTTTTTATCCTTTCATATTCAACGAGCGGAGTGCTGTTTGTTCTACGGTCTTTTGCTGGTTCGCTAGTTTCCCCTATTGTTCTCCGTCTTCCCGACCTGACGTGGGATTCTGCCTGTTCTAACGAAAGGATTGGTTTTCGGCTCCACTGAGAGGAGATCTCGCCACCCTGCTATATTTTTGTGCACTCGCTGACCTCTGGAATATTATCAAGGGTCTCTGTTTTTCTTCGGGTCGTGTCCCGAGAATATCGTAAGCACGCTCCTACGGACAGTATCCTGTGCTGAGTTGCAGTGTTGAGGTCTGCCTTGCGCCCTCTTGCCTTGAGCTGTGCTGTGGGTCAACCTGTTTGCCCACATGAGAGGTGCGTGGTGGCGTTGTCTCCTGGAGTCGTCAGGAGGCCCTCTGAGTTCGAAGAAGGGTGAGATATACCTATATAATTCTTCGCTATTTGTTATAATAATATCGATACTCGCCATACTGGATTGTTGGGTCATCGCCATGTGCCGGTCTCCCAGTGTACTTAACCCATATTCAATATGCAGTCTCACATACTGTATGGATCTGCATAAGCTATGAGACAGAAACAGAAGTTAAGGACACCCACCGAGGGTCATCACTTTGCTGGTGTGACGCTCAAAAACCTTCTCTGGATTATTGCATTTACGAATTTACCATGGCTGTATCATTTTGCCTGGCACATCTCTATGGGTTATGGCATATTGCCAGATGCAGTGGAATGTTCTTTAACTTGCCATATATATATATATATATATATATATATATATATATATATATATATATATATATATATATATACATATTATTATGTCTATATACATATATATTTGAATATATATACATACATATATATATATAGGTATAACTTCGGACATAATAGAGCTTCTGTTTATACATGCCCATAGATCAACGGCAACTGCCGGTTTATAAGCGGCTGATTAAATTTCATCCTTGGCATTCATGATTTTAAACCCTGATTTTAGGCCCTGAGTTCTGTACCTTGATTTAATTTTTTATACGGTGCCACACTGATCCCCTGCCATTATAGGCATGTCTACATAGCCTAACCAAACAACTTTATTTTTCTTTATTATATAGATTTACTAAAGCCTACGGTGATTAGGTAAGTGGGGCTCCTCGTGATTAATACTCCTGAATATTATTCATCCCATCTGTGACCCCGAGGAATGGGTGGAATTAGGAATTTAAAGTTTGCGGATTAAATAGAACCATTTCTCGTTAGTGTAAATATTGGTATACTGGTAAAAAATGTGTCTAAAATCCTTAAACTTTAGGTGAACTTATTTCTTCATCTACAATA
Organism: Macrobrachium rosenbergii; assembly: GCF_040412425.1. Lineage (NCBI taxonomy): Eukaryota > Metazoa > Arthropoda > Malacostraca > Decapoda > Palaemonidae > Macrobrachium > Macrobrachium rosenbergii. Next base: position 50,360,136 of record NC_089747.1, read on the forward strand.
TTCCTTTAAAACTTAAGGATTTAAAGTGTAATTTTAAGGATATACTGTAGAGAATATAGTGAAATTAGATAGAAAAGTGAAAAAGAGAGAAAAAGAGAGAGAGAGAGACGTAGGAATAAAGAGGGAGGCAGAGAGAACAGTGATAACGCTTAAAAGCTGTTGTTATTATCGTGGATTCAAATACGCTGATCGAGGCAGGATTTTGCATGAACTCAAAAACAGTGAGCAAGTATATTGCGTTAAAGCCATAAAAACGATCATAAAAGTGGGAAGTAGTGGCCTCGCGATTAAGTTAACCAAATCATGAGTCAGCACAGCCAAAAAGCTTACAGCAGCCAGCTCTATAACCCTGCCTTCATCAGGAGGCATTATCATGGATATTCCAGGAAATTGGGGGCTGGGCAAAGTGTTGTACTTCAACACCCTCCAATCAAACATGTTTGGGAGGGGTCTTTCACACACCCTCCTAAGATCACCTCCAATCAAGTCCTCTAAGGAGAGATTTGAATCACACCCACTACAGTCCTTCCAATCAACTATTTTTTTCATAGGTTTTCGAATTACACATCGTTTATATATATATATATATTTCTGGCTTTCTCTTTAAGAAAATATTACGAGACAAAAGCGTGACTGAAATGGGGCTCTTCCAGGGCACTTTACCTTAGCAGATTTTCCGAGGGCGCGTAGAAGGCGGTCCGTGGATGACTTGCGATTTCCGAGGACGAGTTTCTTCCACGTGGTGAGATGCTAGGGCTTCCGTAAAGGGGCAAGGCGATGGGGACTCCTCGAAACTCCAAGCAATGGCGTGTGGGCTCGAGGAATACGGTCGAAGGGCACGAGGAGAAGTATACTTTTGAAAGGGCCACGTGGTTAGGATGCAAGGGCATCGGTGGGGCCAGGTGTTGAGGACGTCTTCACAAGTTCACTCCATATCTTCCACCCCGCGTGTGTGTCGAGACCTCGTGGGCTTTTGCTTTTATCCCCTCCTTTGGGGCAGGGGGGGTGCGCCCAACACAGATGCTTTGACTCATTGCACCTGCTGCCCGCAGGGGAGGTTTTGGCCTGTAGGAGAAACGCCCAAGCCAGATTACTTTTGCCTCGAAGGAAAGATCTTTATCAAAAATGGGAGCGCCTTTAATCTTTTAAACCCCTGTTTTTAAGTCGATAGACAGATGGTCTATCGATCGGCCGGCTGGCAGTAAATGAAACACGACAGAACAACCAACAACAACAAGGGGGGGGAGGCAATTTGCTAGCGAATTCTTGCTAATCATAATACCTCCCCATACAAGATGATGTACATATCTCCTTCAGGGTGTGTACATCGATATTCAAGAATGAGCGGCAAATGCTTTACGTTACTCTACATTCTGCCTTGCAATGAACTTTACTCCTAAGGGTTTTATGAAGCTTGGTTACTTTTAATAACACATTGGGACAATTTTCGTTAACAGAACGCAAAGTGATTTAAACACTTGCAAAAGAATAATTACTTTAGATTTGGTTACCCACTGGTAACTTTATAATGTGACTCGAACAATTGTGAATTATAGGACCAAGTATATGAGGCTATGGCCAACAAATGAAAAAAAGTTAAAGAATTAAAATACACGGTTACTTAATTTTAGATAAAATGCATGCGGTTAGTACAATCTGCCTTGAAGAGGCTGTGTAAATGAAAAACAGCGTTTACTTTTGTAAATGACATCCCCTTTTACGCGATACTGTAATGGCTATACATATTCGCATTGATAATTTATCTTCGTTTTAACGTACTTGGCTCAGCTATTTGCTTGACCCCCACACGGATTTTGACAGTCGTATGCGGGCGAGAGTATTCGCGAGGTTTTAATTCGCTAACCTTAAACTACGCTAATTTTTATCCACGTCCACTGCCTACTCAATGTTATGACGGGCGAGCAGACAAAAGATGTGGGGTAGGACAAACAGAGATCTTGGAAGGAATGGAAGGGGAAAAGGGATAATAATAACAAAGGATAATTAGCAAGACGTTACGAATGAAAACTTGACCGCATATGAAAGGCGGGACACGTCCTCAGAGCTTACAAAGGGGCATTTAAATCACAAGGGCAAGAGTTTATGACTCATGATTCATTAAAATTAAAGATAAATAAATAACTAAAAGAAAGTAAATGATATTGGCAGAAGAACTAAGGGAAAAAGAGTGAGGGTTTTATTGTGTTAGGCGGGAATTTATCGTCTTTCGCCTATAAATTACGGCCTGGACTATCACTTCAGTCCCAGGGCGAGGAAAGTGCACCCGAAGGGCGCGACTCCTTCAGGAGGGGCTGACACGCACGCCCGGTGCCAAGGTATGGGCGCAAGGGCGTGCCACTTCTCACTCTGTTATTCTTAATGATTTATACATTGTGTGGGGAATGGTATCCCGTATTTAATTGCCTCTTGTGGGGATAATTTAAGGAAGATTAATAGAAGGTGATAAGAGATAGAAGTTCCTGAGGAACGGAAGAAGATAGAGGAGGGCCTGACATCCCCTTCTGGATTAGGGGTGCCAAGACCTTCGAAAGATGAAATGGCGGCACAGGTGCCATGGGAGCTCTAGAGCTCTTTGTAAATTACCTGGAATGTCCCACGCCCGTGGTAATTTCGCCTCGAGTCTTTCTTAATGGGACAGTCGTCCTCGGCCGGGGAAGCGGAGGGCCCGCGACCGGAGGGCGGCACGGAGTACCACCTGGGCCTGCTGATGCGACAGCTGACGCAGGAGGGTTCCGTGCGGGTTCTACCATGATCCGTCGCGGCCCTTGTAGTTCATCGGCCAAGTGAGATATGGCAGAATCCTGACTTGCAATTGCGTCGGCGACGGGCTGAGGCAGAGAGGAGGCGGTCGGGGGTGGCGTGAGCGGCTCGCAGGTAACGATGACCAGCTCAGGCACGGGTTGCGAGGCCGCACCTGCAGGTGAGCTTCCGTGGTGGTCGGGAGGAACCGTCTCTCTGACCGACGCTGGTAGCGGTGCCAGGCCGGGGAAGAGAGGGGTCCTGAGTTGGATCCCGTGAATGGAGATCGGCGTAGCGCTCTGGCGCTGGCACTAGGGCAGAGTCAGGCGCTATCAGAGGTTTCTTGGGCTCGTCGGTCAGGACGGACGAAGCTTGGCCCTGCTCGGGGCATGCAAGTGGCACCGGCAGGAATTTGGCATCTCCTGAAGGGAGATCTGATTGGGGCCCTGGCACTGGCACTGAGGCAGGGCCGGGCACTGGAATTGGATCGGGAACCGATCGATGGGGCCACTGTACATTGTACTCAGGTGGCACTGGTGGGGACTGCACGTCCTCCTGGTACCCAGGGGGCGCCAGTCTTGACTGAGGGAGAAGCGGGGGAGGATTACTCGCGCCCGCGGAATGATTCGGGAATGGGGACCCCAGATTGTCGTGATTTCGGTGGGGACTGAAAGTCCTGTCCCAGGATGACGTCATAGCCTCCGGGAGATGGCTTGCTACTGCAAGATTGCAAATTTTGGATTGGTGAGGTCTTGTGACCCTCAATTGGACCGTAGGGAGTATCATTTTAAATTGATTTATTCCCTCGATCGTGACGAGTTTTCGTCTATTGACGATAGCTCCGTAGGGAACTCTGTCCCTCCGGATGAGGGAGATTTGTGCGCCCGAGTCCTCGAATGCAGTGACTCGGCGCGCGGGCTGGCTACCTCGTGGAGGGGCCACGTATACAGGCCCTTCGGCGGGAGGGCCTAATGACTGGGGATCTGTGACGGCCAAGGCGACGGTGGGAGTATTTACTTTATTGTGCGTGGGCATTTCGCCCATGCGGGAGAATGGCCATAGACCTTGCACGCCGTGCAAAAGGTCTGGCTAAAAGTCTTTCGCGCTGCCCCTGTGGAGGGCGCAGGCGAGTTATTTGTCGGTTTTCCGGGAGAGAGGAGCCGGTTTCTTGTTCCGGCACTGTTCGGAGGAATGCCCCGTTTTCTTGCAATAATGGCAAGTTAGGGGCTTGCCCGAGTTCCCATTTTTGTGGGAATTTGAACCTCCGAGGAGGGACGGGGGATTTATTTTCCGCCCCATGGATCCTTCTTGAGGGTGGTGAGTTTCCCACATATCTGCTATTCGGCAACACTCGGTGAGTGTTGCTGGGGCTTTTTCCACTATATGAGTGGCGAGGGCAGGAGGGGCGTAGCGCAGGAAATGCTCGAATTTAAACCGCTCGAGTACCTCGGCGGTGTTAGTGGCTCCTTCGGAATCGAGCCATTTTGTCAACGCCCGCTCCGAATGGTACGCCCAATCGGACCAAGTCTGGCCTGCTTCTCTGGGCTGCTCTCTCCAACGTCTCCTCCACCGCTCGGGGGTAATCTCGTACGCCTTCGTAACTGCTTGGCGTACGGCTTCCCAGTTTCCCCGATCGTCTGCGGGAAGGGCGTGGTAGGCAACGAGGGCCTTTCCGCCCAGGAATTTAGTGAGAACAAGGGAGAGTTCCGCGGGGGAGAGATCGCAGCACTCCAGGACTCGTTCGGCCCTTTCAAGCCATACTTTGGGTTCGGACTCGGTCCATTTTGGCATGAACGAGTGAGCTTGGCTGAGGGCACTCATCCCCGCGGCAGGGGGCAGGGGGGTGGCGGGCTGTCGTTCTAGCATCTGGAGCTCGTGGGCGCGCTGTCGCTCTCGATCTTCCCATTCTCGTTCCTCCCTTTTCTCTTGGGCGATTCTGTCTCTCTCCTCTCGTTGTTCTTGGGCAATTCGTTCTCTCTCTCTCTCTGCACGTTCTTTATCCTTCTCCTGCTCTTGGGCAATTCTTGCCCTCTCTCTCTCCTCACGTTCTTTATCCTTCTCCTGCTCTTGGGCAATTCTTGCCCTCTCTCTCTCCTCACGTTCTTTATCCTTCTCCTGCTCTTGGGCAATTCTTGCCCTCTCTCTCTCCTCACGTTCTCTTGCTCTCTCAGCCTTGGCATCGTCCACTCGCTCTTGAACCCATGCTCTCAGATCTTGCCCCGATAGTCCCATGTCCTTCCCAGCGGACATGTAGAATTTGAAATCCTCGTTTTGTTGGGCTCTGGTATTAGCCATCTTGAAATAATGGGTATATGATATGTCTGAGAAGACTCAGGTTGTCTGAAAAGACTCAATTGCAGGAATCTGAAACACTCAATTGTTCAGACTGCAGGAGAATGGATCTGTCCGAATAAGACAGTTGATTAGTAAGTCTGGGGAGACTTTTTTTTGTTAAAATTTGATATGTCTTGGAAAGACGTGGTTGTTCTTGGCGAACGAATTTTAATATGTGTCTCGGAAGACGTAGTTGGATTTTGTCACGCTCGGACTTGGCCGGCTGTAGCGTGAAGTTAAGGAGTTGTTCTAACGAACTAGAATGATCAGTCCCGTAAGGGCTTAGATGTGTGTGAACTACACTATATAATGTCTCAAAAGGACTTAATTTTGGGTTCTGGAATGAGAAATTCTCGCCACGTGCGACGTAGAATTTTTGTATGAGTCTCTGAGGACTGGAATTTGGAGAAATTCTCGCCACGTGCGACGTAGAATTTTAAGTCTCTGAGGACTGGAATTTGGAGAAATTCTCGCCACGTGCGACGTAGAATTTTAGGAGTCTCTGAGGACTGGAGTTTGGAGGAATTCTCGCCACGTGCGACGTAGAATTTTAGAAGTCTCTGAGGACTGGAATTTGGAGAAATTCTCGCCACGTGCGACGTAGAATTTTAGGAGTCTCTGAGGACTGGAATTTGGAGAAATTCTCGCCACGTGCGACGTAGAATTTTAGGAGTCTCTGAGGACTGGAGTTTGGAGGAATTTTTGCGACGTAGAATTTTGAAGTCTCTGAGGACTGGAATTTGGAGAAATTCTCGCCAAGTAAATTTTAGGAGTCTCTGAGGACTTTATTTGGAGAAATTCTCACACGTGCGACGTAGAATTTTAGGAGTCACTTAGGACTTGGAATTACGATTCGTCCCTTAGGACTTAGAAATTACTAACGGGAAACCCAAAGAAAAATGTTTGCTGGGAAATGAATGGGGGGGAAAAAAAAATGCTACACACGCGGGCATGGGCGGGGGTGGGGGTGCAGGTCGTTTGGCCAACACCGGAGGTATTTTTAGATTCTGGGTGAATGAACCCGTATGTTTATATACCGTCTGGGATTCCGGAGAATTTCCCAGTCGTCTGAGAGGATAACAGTACAACGGCCTAGTAATTTTCCTATAAGCGGAGTTTAAATTTCGCTTTCCTAACACCTAACTCGAATTCTAACTGCACTGAGAGAATTTTCAGCAATGCAAGCTGACTTCGTCGTGTCCCACGTGGGGATTTATTCGCGCCTAAATAACAGTTCGCTAATTCGAAATGCGAAGTAAAATTTATCACAGAGGAATTTATTTCGCACTATTCCTCGAAGCAAGGATATGGCAAAGATTTTAACACAGGAATTTTCGCACTATTCCTCGAAGCAAAAGATATGGCAAGGATTTTAACACAGAGGAATTTCGCACTATTCCTCGAAGCAAAGGATGGTTAGCACTGGTTATTTCCTAACTACCTATCCTGAAAGGCATGCATTAACGAATCTAATACGGCGGTTCTTTTCTCTCAGTGATTACATGCGTCCCTATTTCTAATTCCTAGGAACAGTCACGATTGTAAAAGGTTTTGCTAAGATAAACACATTACAGTACGTGGAATTTTCTGGATCTGTGTGCTGGTTTTACACAAAAGGTTCGTAATTGTCTCGTACCCAGCTTAGCTTTGCTAATAGCTGATCTGGCAAGTTGCAAATGCAATAAAGCAACACTAGGGGAACTGCAACTGCAAAACGAGATCTATGGCCAGGTCGCCATTTTTACGTTTTTCCGTGGTTTTAGTTTGAAATATGCTCTGTGAGACAGGTAGCAACAATTTAAGGTGATTTAGCCTTGTGATTCTGACTTCGTGGGTACGGGAAAACGTAAAAAAAGAGGAAAACAAAGGAGAATTTCATATGAGCATAGGGCTCTTGTTACTGAGGGAAATATTACGTAAAACACGTGGGCAAATTTAAAGGAGTGTATTTACATAAATGATATTAGTACGGGAAAGAGGAACTCAAGTAGATTACTATCCTGAAGGAGATTCCTACTGGATTGAATGAAACTGGGGGATTCCAGACACAGTCCGAGAAGCTTCCACGAAATAGGATCCCTCTGAAATGAGAGATATGCACATTATACGCCAGTAATGAAAATAGACAAAAGAATAATGAATTTGAAGCTGCACTGAGGGTGCCAAGGGGAGTAATAAAGAATTAATACTGCCGATGCAAGAGGCGCACGGACATTAGACAAGGGAGATTTCTGGCTTTCTCTTTAAGAAAATATTACGAGACAAAAGCGTGACTGAAATGGGGCTCTTCCAGGGCACTTTACCTTAGCAGATTTTCCGAGCGCGTAGAAGGCGGTCCGTGGATGACTTGCGATTTCCGAGGACGAGTTTCTTCCCGTGGAGAGATGCAAGGGCTTCCGTAAAGGGGCAAGGCGATGGGGACTTCTCAAACTCCAAGCAATGGCGTGTGGGCTCGAGGAATACGGTCGAAGGGCACGAGGAGAAGTATACTTTTGAAAGGGCCACGTGGTTAGGATGCAAGGGCATCGGTAGGGCCAGGTGTTGAGGACGTCTTCACAAGTTCACTCCATATCTTCCACCCGCGTGTGTGTCGAGACCTCGTGGGTTTTTTGCTTTTATCCCCTCCTTTGGGGCAGGGGGTGCGCCCAACACAGATGCTTTGACTCATTGCACCTGATGCCCGCAGGGGAGGTTTTGCCTGTAGGAGAAACGACCAAGCCAGATTACTTTTGCCTCGAAGGAAAGATCTTTATCAAAAATGGGAGCGCCTTTAATCTTTTAAACCCTTGTTTTTAAGTCGATAGACAGATGGTCTATCGATCGGCCGGCTTGCAGTAAATGAAACAACAGAACAACCAACAACAACAAAGGAGGGGGAGGCAATTTGCTAGCGAGAATTCTTGCTAATCATAATAATATATATATATATATATATATATATATATATATATATATATATATATATATATATATATATATATATATATATGTGTGTGTGTGTATATATATATATATATATATATATATATATATATATATATATATATATATATATATGATTATATATATATGTATATAGGGGTATATATCCTTTTCATAAGAACACCCTGAGGACGTCCTCTTGCATTCCCTCTTTGTACAAAGCAGCCTTTGTTTTACTGGATACAGTTCCTGCCCTAATTAGGAATTCCAGTCTCACTGAACTTAATTGCACTCATTACAGTCTAAGCTAGCCACCTTAAAAAAAAAAATTACCAAGTCCTGGGTATTTTAAGAATGTAAAAAGTTTCTCAAATATTTTCAGAATAAGTGGCAGGAGGGCTTTACTGTAACTGGAAGATTTATATTTCACCTGGCTTAAGTCACTCTGTCTAAAGGAACAATTCTGAGAGGTGTGCTCGGTTCTTTGGCCTCAGTGATTAATTTGATCGAAGAGGGGATTAGGTTATAATAACGCTGTGTGTTCTTTAGTTGTGAAACTTGAATTTCTTTAACATAGTTTCCATTAAGTGCTGTTGTGGAATCTTCTGATCCCCAAATATTTAAATTAGGAGAAATTCATTTCTGCGCTCGGCTAACGTCTCCTGAATTTCAAGTCCATCAGGTTTGTTTTCTATTCCCAGTATTTATTTATTTATCGCCTTTTCCTTGAACTTGTCTCTCCACGTAAGCTGATTTCCCATTCAAGCCTTCTTGTGTTTATAGTGTGTTCACATGTCCATTGGGCTTTCAGTTTACGATTTAAAAAGAAAGAACTCCTTTTAGCGTTAGCGATAATAATGCGTTTATGAAAACCGTTCAATGTTTAACGTATTAAAACGATGAATTTAACGTCCGAAACTAGTTTGAATTCAATTTGGTGAACTTTAAAGCAGTCTGGCTTACAATTTACATCAAGATTGAGAGAGTAAAAGAGAGTTTAGAGAGAGAGAAATGAGAAGATAAAAGTCATTTTAGAGAGTTAAATTATTTCCAGCAAACCATATGTTGAATCCAAGTTCTTGAAACCTTTGTTCATTAATCTTGCTCTTCTGACTTAGTCAGTGGAGTACATAAATATAAATGTCAACGCTGATTCTGAGACCTTTTCTCAGAAACTTCTCATCACCAAGTCAACATACTACTTTCAGCCAGCCATGGAATTTTTGCCTTCTTCTGTCTGACTGTTTTCTCTTACTCAGAAGATACCAACAAAGGATGATTAAATGATACGTCGAGCAGACGAGAGGGAGAGAGGGGGTGTATATAGAAAATATTATATATATATATATATATATATATATATATATATATATATATATATATATATATATATATAATATATATATATATATATATATATATATATATATATATATATATATATATATATATATATATATATATAAACGATGTGTAATTCAAAACCTATGAAAAAATTGAAGGCTCATATTAGGGAAAAAGAGCAAACAAATTTGACTTTATTTCTTTAAATGAAGAGAAAACTGATAAAGGATTTATAAACAAAAATTTTGACGGAAGTTAATGCAGAATACGAAATGAAGTTTAACTTATATATTCATGCATTTGACATTTCGAACGAAATTTAGTCCATATAATCATCTAATAATTTCAAATACAAAGAACGCAAAAATATTCATAAAAAGTCATTATATAATTTTTAACTTGATGAAGACTCTAGATTTATCATTTCTGTGACAGTTGCTAGATCATAATGCTTATTATTTACTAGATCATTATGCTTATTATGTGTGAAACATAGTTGACAGGAATAATTTTATAATTAGCGAAAAATATATCGATCAGTAAACTTTAACTGCTGAATAAAAACTTAGTTACTTTGTTAGTTTGTGGAGAATATGGCAACTTTTGATTTTTCATAATGAACTGCTCTCGAAAATCAAAGAAAATGTGGCTGATATATTCCAAAAAATGCTCTTAATAAGTGGAAAGATCAACAACTTTTGAAGAACGAAATGCGTCCATAACCTTTGACAAAAGTTCCTAAAGTTTATTGAGTAAACAGTCTTCGAACACCTTATGAAGGATATGTCAACTTGGATACTTACCGAGGCGGGATTTTAGAAATTCCAGTAAACTTTGGAATACTGCGTCTCACAAGAGCATATGAAATGAACGAGACCTCAGGTTAAATTCGGGAGCATATTTTAGTGGTTGGTATATTTTGAAATTCATTATACAACCTTACAGGAACTTGAAATTTCATTTATCATGGACTTTTAAGATCAATGATGAGATACGGAAGTTTTCCTTTTCACAGTATGTTACATTCAGGCACTCTCTCTCTCTCTCTCTCTCTCTCTCTCTCTCTCTCTCTCTCTCTCTCTCTCTCTCTCTCTCTCTCATTAACCTAATTTTGGTCGCAATTAGAGAAATAGCGAGTTGCAAGAAATGAATGAAAAAAAGACCCGGAACCAGGTGTTAAGATTAGCAAACTAGGCTTAATTTCAAGCCAGTTTGCGGATTTCTGACAAATCATTAGAAAGGTGATATCTTTATTCATTATCAAAGCTAATGAAGTTTCTGGCTTGAAAAGCTGAAACAGTCTTCGGAAGAAATCGCTAAAAAAGCAGACTTCAGTCTGAAACGCAGATTTGCTCGTCCCGGTCACTTTTTGAAATGAGAATCTAAAGTTTAATCTTCAGAAGCACTGAATCTTTTTTATATAAATGCCTTGAGGTTAGTGTTTCGGTAATCTGATGCCTGGATGAAAAAAAGCATATTAAGTCGTTAAAGCACCTTAATTATGACTGTTGGTTTGTATTCTAAATCTATATTTAACTCGTATCCCTCGTAAAATCATTTTAACTGATTACCTTAGACGATAAGGAGAAGTAGCACATAGCAAACATTACAAAATGAAGTTATGATTCAAAGACATTTTTTAAGCCGATGTATAATCGTTTTCCTTATCATCACAGACAAGCATACGCATTATAATCACGAAGTTGGGAAAGTACATTTCAGCAGGCATATATATGTATAATAGAATAAAATAGGAGTCATAATCATAAAGAAGGAACAGGATATATTAGAAGAATGGTAAAATTGCAGAATTATTATTTCTTAAAATTAACAAAAGGCACAGCCTAAGCTTTCAGAGTCTGAATAAAATAATTTCTCCAATCATCAGTAGTCACTTATCTATAGAATTAAAAAAAATAAAGGTGAGAAACAGTAAGAAAACTATACCGATTGATAAATCTAAAAGTATTAAAACTATTATATATAATTGACAAAACTTTAAAATACATAATAATATAAAGTTAAAAACGAACATAAAAACGGTAGTTAACTTAGTAATATGAAATCTGTACTAATCAGAAATCGTCAAATAAAATACAACAGGAAGCGGGATACTGGAGAGAGTAAAAAAATGAATATTCAAAAATAAAAAAAAATTAGAAATAATATCAGTAAAAATACTGGAGAACCTGAAATGAAATGTCGTAGTTGAATTACAGCTGGGTGATTTAGAAGACTGTGAATGGAAGAGGGTGAAATGGTTTAAGGAAAAACAAAAAGAAAAAAGCAAACTATGGGCAATGAACAATGAACAGAAAGTGGTTTAATTAGTCCAAAAGTGATTGTTGTTTAATATGGAGGGACTCTAAAAAGGGAAGCGAATGGCTATTTTTGTTTGTCCGAGTATTTGAAAATCACTGTATTGTATGTGATGGTGGCAAGATATACATGAAGTCTAATGGCACTATTTTCTAATACAAAGCTAAGCCTGTAAATAAAATGACACCCATATGAAAGTCGATGCGCACTAATATTAAGACAGGCGTTTGGAATATCCTCCGTAAGTCCCAAAATTACATTTAGGGCAATTAAACTTGTAAACAATGCAGGTACGCATCAACTCCGGGAGGGTGTCTTTTTGTCTTATGGAAAGTCTTCGACTAAAGAGGGTTATTGTGAAATAAGGTAAATCTGAAGTCAACATACGGATACAGATGGCTCAAAATGACAATAATTTTCGTTTGATTATTACAGAATCGTTAGTGAAGGAAGGAAACATACATTATCTTTTTGGGAACGTTTGCAGACTACAGATTTTGGCTTAAAAATATTGTCTAAAAATTCTTTAACGATTTTAGTGAACATGTTAAAGGGATAGCAATTATTCTTAAAATACCTTATCTAAAAACTGAACTTCTAGGAAAAGTTATTCCAATTGGAGCAAAGGGAAAAGGCTCGATGAATCAGAGTTCAAAGACGAGTTTAGTGGTTGAAAACAAGGGGTCAGTGATCCAAAAAGTTTAAAAAGGCAGGTAAAACTTTCTTTCTAAAAATGCCAGTCGGAGAAATTTCCCTCAGAACGACTAGACCAATAATATAGTGTCTGGAAATGCTGCCATTACATTCTTTTTCCATCGATATAAAAGTAATATTGGGATGAAAAGTTGATAAAATCTAAAAACAACTGGGCATGACATTTTCAGTAAAAAGTAAGAAAAGAAGGTCCTAGTAAGAGAAATAGCCCATGATCCTAATCCCAGAGAAATTTGCTTATAAACTTTCCCATTAAAAATAAAATCAGTATCAATGACCGAAGTTCTAAGACTATTTTTTGAAATTATTTCTCCTATTAAAACCGTGGTAAATGGTATCTGGGGTGGGAATAATTTTCCAGGATAATATCAATGGTTTCAAAACAGGGACATTAGTAAATCAGGACAACATCAAAACTAACCATGAATGTATGTGGATTTTGCGCAAGAATGTCAGGGACAAAAGAAGAAAATTTTTGCAGGGTGAGACGTTACTCGTGATATGACTAATAAGGGAAAAGTACTTAGCTATTTCGAAATGGAGAAGTGAGTTGCTGACAAATTGGAAAAGGGAAATTCCATTCTTGTGAAATCTGAGTCCATATAAGGTGCAAAGAAGATCCTGAACTGCAAAAAGGTACAATTATAGGTGCTTTCAGGACATAGCGGAATCATTTTTAGCTGAAAAGTACGATTAATTTTATCTTCAATTTTAAAAACGGTACTAAATTCATGTACCTACTTCAAAGAATTTACTGGAGTCGGACAAAATACTAGTCATATCAACCTTGTCAGCCACCATGTACAGGCTTTCACTGTTAAGCATTTTCAAAAAAAAAAAAAAATAGTGCCATTAGAATATCATGCTATATCTTGCCACCATCACATACAATACAGTGATTTCCAATTACTCGGACAAACAAAAATAGCCATTCTCTTCCCTAATTTTAGAGTCCCTCCATATTAAACAACAATCACCAACACTCAATAGCCAAACCACCTCTGTTCATTGTTCATTGCATAGTTTGCTTTTTCTTTTTCTTTTTATCTCACAAACCATTTCACCCTCTTCCATTAAAATACATCTTTTAACTTACAACCAAGTTGTCATTCAACATATCCGAAAAGAACAGTAGGTTCTCAGTATTTTTGTACTACATTATCATTTTTTTATTATTTTGAATATTCATTGTTGTTTTCTCTTAATCTCTCTCTCTCAGTATCTATCTTCTCAGTGATTTTATTTGACGATTTCTGTTTTTAGTACGTGATTTCTTATTACAGTTAACTTAGAACGCTTTTTATGTTCGTTTTTACTTTATATTATTATGTATTTTAAAGTTTTGTCAATTATATATAAATGTTTTAAAACTTTTAGAATTAGTCAATCGGTATAGTTTTCTTACTGTTTTTCTCTTTATTTTTATGTAAATATAAATAAGTGACCCTGATGATGGGAGACATATGTATTAATGGAAAATGACGACAAATTTGCCTCTGTTAATTTCTAAGAAATAATAATGTTTAACATTTTTACCTATTGTCTTCTGGTTGTCCTGTTCCTCCTTAAATTGAAGTTTTCTGAAAACGACAAATAACCTTTTATATATATATATATATATATATATATATATATATATATATATATATATATATATATAAATATCCGTATATATAATAAAATAAAATTACATAACACTGAAGAATCGTAAAACTCAAATTTACCAGTGAGTTAAATAGATCGATTCCCAAAGGAGATGGGGCCTTTTGGACATGTTTTTGAGTTCATGCTGAAAAGTTGTGGACTGAGGTAGTCAAACCTGTAAGAGTTCAAACAACAGTGATGAGCACAGATATGCTGACACACACATTTATAAATAAATACACACATTTTTTTAGAATAAAAAACAGAATTATGTGTATTTTGTATATATGTGTGTGTCAAAATATAATCGTTTATATATATATATAAATAAATATTTTATATATATATATATATATAAATATATATATATATATATATATAATATCCATATTATATTATATATATATATAGGAGATTTACTATATATAAATATATCATATATATATATACATTTTATATCTCTGTGAAAATAAATTTAGCCAGGTAAACTGATTTAACAATTACGTTTTCCATAAAAGTTACAAAAGCCATTTCAAATGGTTAAACTCATTTCAGATCCTGAAAGATCATATACTAGCAAAGAATAATGTTGGTCACTATCCTATATTTACATAAACCTACTGACTTTATCCAAAGCCCTCGGGTTCCGTGACCCAACATGTACAATTAATCAGCTTTCAAACGCTCCTGTTGTTTCTATGGTTCGTTAAATAAGGGAAATTGTGTTTTTAATGTCTACAGTGAAGGTCAGGACCGATCTCATATTTCAAAATAGCTTATTGCCGCCCTCCGTTAACATAAGTCTTGCATGAAAGCAATGACACGGAACTCTTGTTTGTTACATCTATAGTGATTTTGAAAGATTATTACGTGATAGTGATATTAGACTTTGGCTCACTGGAAAATACTATCGTTGCATAATTGACTCACTGTTTAAGCAAGTGTGGAATAAAAAGAATATATATATATATATATATATATATATATATATATATATATATATATATATATATATATATGTATATATATATATATATATATATATATATATATATAGATATATATATATATATATATAGTATATATAACAGGGTGTTTTGAAATTTGAGCCCCCACAACATAAACTATAATTGATGTGGACAAAAACAAAAGTAATTCAGAACAGGTATTTATTTAAGTTTCTCTCTAAGTATTTAATATTTTGTGTGGCCTCCATCTGCCTGTACCACAGCCTGCATTCTTGAGGGTATGATTTCAGCAAATCGCAAAAAAGCTGAGACTCAAACTCCATTTCCTGAGCACTTCAGTCACCTCTCTAAGCAAGTCGTCGATGCTTGGTATACCCTCATAGTTCACTGTGTGCGTTTCAACACGATCCTTAAGATACTACCAATGCTTTCACACACATTAAGGTCAGGGGAGCTACTTGGAAATTCACTTGACGAGAAGAAATTGATACCATTGTTTCGAAGCAGCTTCTGTGTCTGAAGAGCCTTGAAACATGGTGCCTTATCATACAAAAATGTGACTTCTTCAACAGATAACACGTTTTCAGGATCTTTGAGGAAAGGAAATACTCCACCAGTAAGCACAGTTTCTCTGAAGTATTCACCATTCCATGACTGTCCTTTTTCTTTGATGAACCACATTAACCGTTTGGCTGTGAAACAGAAAAATTCCCAAACATTCAGGAAATTTCACAACTTGGCAATAGTGCACATCATCACTGATATCATCCAACTTTGCAGCCCAAATGATGTCATTTTTATGATTTGGCTTCCTGACTGTGTAAATGAAGAATTCATCTGATGCGGCAACAAGGAGAAAGTCAGCTTCATCCCAATCTTTACAAAACCATGCACGGTCTTCTGTCTGTTGCTGAGTGATGTTGGGCTTGCTGATAACATGAAATGGCTTGATACCAGATTTTTTCAACTCACGATATACACCACGATAACTTCTCTTCTTTCCCCTTTTTGTTTCTAGTTCAAGTGCCAATTTACATAAAGACTTTCTTGGTCTACTCACTGCCTCAGCTATATCTTTTGACTCCTGAGAAAGGACTAGGCCTTCCAAGATTCTCACTCTTTTGCCATGACAAATGGATTTTTGTTCCAGTTTCTTTAAAACAAAGGATTCATCTCTTTTAATGTATTTAGCTATCCAGGGACGTGAAGTGAAAAGCGCCAGCATCCCTGGCCTCTCTGAAGGTTGTAGCCCAGATTCGGTCAATCCATCTGATTTCCTCCGAGTCGTTAGCCACGGCTGTATCTAACTCTGTCACTCAGTCTGAAAATACAAGAAATTTAAAATGTAAAATAGCTTACTAGAAACTTAAAATAATGTACTTGGAGATAGGTTATAGCAGCAAACTTCATAACTTTCCATTTGTCCTGTGGAAGGAGGGGGGGATTCTAATTTCGAAACACCCTGTATATCATTGATGTTGCTCATACGAGTTATATAGACATTGCATTTGTTCTGTCTTTTCTTTATTATCAAGAAACAAACATAAACAGAAAAAGTCTCATCACTTACAATACGGATGACTTCCCTTAATATGTTTTATCTTCCTTTTTCCTTAATATTCTGGTTCAGACAAGTCAACCTTGTGCATCCAAGATCTATTATTCTTCAGAAAAACTGACAGCAGAATACAAGTCTTGTAATGTATACAGTTTCCAATTAGTTTAGTTTTAATGGGAAAATGCCTAATGTCTAAGATAAGTGACATCTGATGAGGTACTTTTCCTTTCCTCAGCTAATTAAATGACCTGTTTATTTTTAGTCTTCTCGCCATTGTCTACCATTATACCCCCAGTTGTATTCCTTACATTCTTGATTATTTTAATTTAGTTGATTCTTCTTAATTATCTCCATACTTGACTTCGTGTAATACTTAAAATTAGCATAAGAAAGCTATGAACGTTTACCTAGTATGAAAATCGACGTTACTGCTTATAAATTCTGGTCAGACATACTGTAAACGAAGTTCCCTGGGGAATCAACAAGAACTATCAGTCATGTTACTCCACATCTTATGAATATGGATCAACTGTGATGTCTTAATTAATAACATGAACGGTTGATCATCATTAAACATTTAATTCAGTTCAGTTCATTTGGAGTTATCCATTCTTGTGGAAAGCATTAAGGATGAAGCAAATCATTTAAGTCAAAAATATATCGGAAGACGTAGAAGACTCTCTTAAGTTCGTTTTTTATAATTAAATCTCAAAAATCAAAACACAAAATGTAACGTGTCAATTAAGATGAGGAGGAAGAGCAGTAAAGGGAAAAACGTTTTTCTCGGGCCCACAATAATCTGTAATATAAAAAAAGGTTTTTTGGGTGTGTGTGTGTTTGTATATACATATGTATAAGATGTATTTCCTGATTATCTTAATCCATATCATGAAATCACTCCGAATATTTTTATTTACAATATATGTTTATTCGCAACTTGTGTACTGAAGAGAATGAAATATTCTTTTTTCGTAACGCTTCTTCATTGTTTGTCTTATATCATCTAAGTGCTTCTTTAACTTGATGTCATAAATAGTCTCTTCATTTTGGAATTCGTGTTTCTACTCAAACATAAAAAAAAACAGTGATATAAATGAATATCAAACGGTATAGGCTACGCAAGTCTTCCCCTTCCCGTAATTCTAAGTATCATAACACCAGTGTGTCTTAAGGGCTGTCATTAATTGCCCTCTGCAACGTGCTCACAACAGGGAGGGAGGGGAGAGGATCCTTTTAGAATGATTGGAAGCGTTACATCTGGTAACCAATAGTTGCTTTGGAGATCGAGAACGTTTTCTTTGCTATATAATTCTCGTTTTCTGTTCTATAATATCCTTACGCTAAAAGTGTTGAAAATAAGCAAAGGACACGCATGGCGTGGGATAAGAGAGTTTAAAGGAAAATATCGCTTGGTGAAACTGAATTAATTCAATATTTATTCAATGCAATCAAGATCACATACAATCAAGATTTATTATGCACAGTATGGAAGAGACTTATATCCTTGATTATGTCCGTCTTCTGTCAATCATTCTTTCCTCCCGCCGTATTAGGATTTTGTGTCCTCGACTTTGCCTGAGAATTTGACCTCATTGATATCCAGATCAATGACCTTGGCCACCTGTATGACCGTGAATTCGGTATGTCCTCGATGTTAAATTACTTGGTTTTGATTTCAACCAATTTTTATACATGGTGTGAAGAATTAATTTATATAACTGTATAAGAGCTACGAAGAATTTTTTTTCCTTGCTATTGATAAATGGACAGTACGTTAGGCGTTCAGTGAAAATGTTATTTTCACCACTGACGTCGTCTGACACTTGTGTGTACGTCCGTGTGAATGCACAATCGAGTTCAGTTAATCGCATGTTTTCAAACACTTTGTGGCCATATAATAATAATTATAATAATAATAATAATAATAATAATAATAATAATAATAATAATAATTAATAATAATTATTATTATTATTATTATTATTATTATTATTATGGCAGCAGTTTTCATTATTATTGTTCTTGTTTTGGTTTTTAACTATTATTGCATTATCTTTTTAAGCAATGAACTTTGGAATCAATTTATCTTATGAGTTCAAGGAGTCAGTCCGATATATATGACAGCAGGAATCACTTTCCGACTAACGCTTGACAAAAACCCTAGTTGTGGCTGAGTGCCGTTGTCAATAACAAAGTCATTCGCCTATTCATATATACTGCATAGCATGCCAATCTCTTGTCACAAGGAGTGTGAAATGGATATACGAAATGAAACACGACTACCTGGATCTTAAACATTACATACTGTTACATATAATAGGGGGAATGCCTTGATAAATTGTCGTCTATTTTATCGTAAAATAGATTAAAAGGCCTATAATTAGGCCAAAAGGCTGAAAATGAGAATTAAAACGAAAACAATAATGTGTGCTAGTTGAAGATACAACAATGATTATATGAACTTTATTTCTGGTATAATGTGGTCTTCAAGAAAATTAAACTCCTGGAATAAAACCAGACGACAGAACCTCGACGATTAAACTGAAGCAGTAAGAAACGTTGCAACGATCCCCATCAGAATGCAAAGGTTCCTTGGAAAACTCCTTTTTAGCTGAAATGTCAGATCAAAGACGTGTACCAAAGGTCAGAAGAAATTTAATTTGGTTTACAAAGACTGAATGGAATCAGAGTTCTTTATTGATGAACAAACGGTGTGCGTTTGTTGTTGTTTTTTTTTTGACAGAAATGATTTCCAGTCTTATTTTTCCCTGAAGAATCGGTAAGAAAGCCTTTGATAAAACAGTCACGAGTTTATTAAAAAATGGATGCTTTAACACTCTGGTTTTTATAAATGAATGTGCACAATCACATTGAAATTTAAAACTTTATGGCTACAATAAAATAATTATATACAGAAAATATTGCTTTCCATGAAGAAATTAAGAAACTGAAAGAGGTTCACATTATATGTAAACAAAATGCTCTTGGAAATTATTTTCATTTTGTAATTGATTTAGTATTAATACGAGCATACTACAAGGTTAATTTTAGAAGCAAATTCAGGGGTTGTAGCAGTATCTCCCTTATTAATGATCATGGTCATATCGTAACTTATTACGTTAGAAAAAATGCTAATTACTTCTAGATTAACGACCTCTGCAGATCATTCGCTGTAGCTTGTAATGAAAATCTACTAATGCTGCCCTTTATTCTATTTGTTGCACAAGGCAGACCATTTATAATTTATGCAATTACATTCTCTCGTTCATTTTCAGGATGCCGTTATTTTTAACAAATCATTCGGTACTTGCGTCATTAACTTCCCAGAAATAAATTCCACGTGCTTTTACTTTTCCATACTATACGTAATGAACAGGTGAGTCTTGCTCAATATCCACTTTCCCATCTCACACCAACGATATTAACATTTGTTTTCTGTCTAGCAAGTACAACGCTTTAACTGAAAATTCTCTCTCTCTCTCTCTCTCTCTCTCTCTCTCTCTCTCTCTCTCTCTCTCTCTCTCTCTCTCTCTCTCTCTCTCTCTCAGTATTTCATAGGCACCATAATATGCATTTTAAAGTTGCTTCAGTTTTACAGGAAACAAATTAGCCCCCCCCCTTTTTTTTTCCTTGAAATATCGCATGAGGTCAACGTTCACATCTATGAAAATATTCTTCGTTGAAAGAGCAATTAAGAGTTGCAGGATATAAAACAGCGTTGCTTCATACACGGGACGTTTAGAGATGAGGATATAAAACTGAGGATTGTGGGATGATGTCAGTTTTGAGAGAAAACTGCCGTGTGCAAAGAAGCAAAATGACCGAAGGTAAACCAAGGGAGGAGGGAAGTGGAAGGGAAAAAAGAGTGGGAAGGGAAGTGGGACATTGTTTACAACCCAGGTCATACAGAGCAGAAATATGACTTTGTGTATCTCATTTCTGTTTGTCTCCTGGCAGATGAATTATGGCTCTTGAAATAACCAATTCTTGAGAATGACATTATCAAAACAAATGTGAGGATCTCTCGTTTTCATCCTAAAACTCTCTCTCTCTCTCTCTCTCTCTCTCTCTCTCTCTCTCTCTCTCTCTCTCTCTCTCTCTGTTAATATGATTTTACTTACAAATAAAGTTCTACAGTTAAACAAACTGAATTTCTTCGTGAGCGTAATAAACACTCAGTTGTAAATTATTTTTCTACTAAAAAGTTTTCAAATAATTCTTTACATACTTCCGTACTCCTGATTGCTGATATTGCAACAGACAAATCTGTCGTTCCAAATAGGCTTGGTACGGTTACCTTTTCAATTAATGACCAGAATCAGCGTGACCTCACATCGCTGATCGACCACTCAGCAGTATGACGAACGGCCGTAATACAAGAACTACTCTCATTTGATTAAGTAAATTAATAAGCGAAACTCAGTCACTTACAAAGGCCATTATTAATATTTTTTCCGATATAAAAAAAATGGAAACATAACAATGGGAGGAAAAAAGGCTTGATATTTCGTAAAAAATTGATAATCAGTTATTTATACCTATAATTACAGGTACCTTTATTGAGCACTAACACGCAATATTCATCAACTCACAGTCTTTAATTTTGTTACTATATAGCCCGAAATTATTTTGGGAACATGAGTCAGTGTGTGTGTGTGTGTGTGTGTGTGTCTGGAAGAGAGATACAGGGAGGGGGAGAGAGAGATAGAGAGAGAAAAGACTCCCTAATGAACAATGAATGCAACATAATGTAAGATATTCAGTAATTCGTATATCAAAAACCCAATTTAATATATTTATTAAATCAAAATGTAATTTTATTTCCTTTTTAATCAAATAACACAGGTGATATCAACACAAAATTCTCTATTTTTGACTCTGGGAAACCTTTCTCTGTATGTACCTAAAACACGTCACTGGGAACCTTCAAAGAACCAGACTGTGAAGTGTGATCAGAGATATACCAATATATCAGGACAAGCTCAAAAGGGGATAACATCTTACCAATGATAAAGGCAACAAAGTTTCTTCATTAGCGCAAGGAAGTGGAGTGGAAAAATAAAAACTGATACTCTCTCACGAAAGCACGTACATCACTTTGATCTCTCTCTTCTCTCTCTTTCTCTCTTTCTCTATATCTCTCGATCGATCGATCGATCGATCGCTATTGGAGAACATGTCTCGTTATTCTATACTGGGTACACAAACGTTTTGCAACAATTCTATGATACGGTTTTATAAAAGATGAATAAAAGAACTAGAGAATCGTCCCAGGGGAAATAATAGCAAAGCAGAATGCAGCAGTGGACACCAAAGGGATGAACTATTTCGTCTTTGTATTTATTGCTTTCACCTAATAAATGAGATACGGTCATTGCGTCCTCGAACTGCAAGAAAGAGTCTGGATTTTATTTCATTCAATAATATATTTCATAGGGTTATTTGTTTATGGCTAAATAGGTTTTAGATATTTATTCAGTTATGCTTACAGGAATTAATTATAAATACATACACACATACAAACATACATATATATATATATATATATATATATATATATATATATATATGTGTATATATATGTACATTTATATACACACACACAAGCATATATACACACACACACACATATATATATATATATATATATATATAGTATATATATATGTATATGTATATATATATTAATGTCTGTATGAATAAATATGTACAGTATAAACAAATAACCTATAAATATATATTGAATAAATAAAATATATATATATATATATATAATATATATATATATATATATAACAATGTATATATATACATATATATGTATGTATATACATTTTATATATATATATCTAGTTCTTTATATATATATACATATATATATACATATATCCATATTTTATAAACTATATCATAGATACTTACAACAATATTTATACACACACACACATATATATATATATATATATATATATATATATATATATATATATATATATATATATTAATGTGTGTCTACGTAACTGAATGAAAATGTCGTTTCAGAGAAATGAATTTTTTTCTGACTCATAATGGGAATAACCGGTCTTAGTGAAATCCATATTATTGAATGAATTAAAGAAGTTGGAGCCCAAACTCTTTCCTGTTTTCCCGGGGACGCCAGCTGACCGAATTTTACCCGTTCATATGATTATTAATAAATGCACAAGAACAATAAATACAGTATAAGAAATAGTTCATCCCATTGTTAGTTCACTGATATAAAATGCATGCTTTCCTATTATTTCCAAGGAAAGTAAAAATTACTCTTAAAATTGCTTTGAAAGATTAACACGAAAGAAACTCACGAGTCATGGTGTTTTATCCATCTTTTTATAAAACTGTATCATGAAGAACTGTTGCAAAACACAACAGGTCTCAGGTTTACATTCACATAATATGTGAGTGTGTATGTGTGATAATGGATAAATAATCCATGGGGACGTAAAACTGTTTTCAGAGAAATGAATTTTCTGACTCATCCATGCGACCGAAGCCATAATCAGTTAATTTTGAGGAGAAGAGTCCAGGTCATTACCTCAAGTCAAGACGCACAGGTTCACATTTATAGTTGGAGCCGAAGTTTTACATATTTCTCCTAGATTTTCCCGGGCAGTTCTCTCTCTCTAGCTCCCAGCATCTCTCTCTAATTTTACCACGTTCCCATATGATTATTAATAAATATACAAGGAAGAGATTATTAAAAGAAGTATTATTATTAGGATTAGTAAGAATATCGTAAATAGTTCCCGAGTATAAAATTTGAATCCTATATACATACACATTATCCAAAGGAATATTATAAAATTACGCTTAAAATTATACGAAAGTGGTGCTACAAAATCATATATATATATATATATTTGTGTGCACTCCACGTCTTTGTACAATGTTCATGACCAAGGCAAAAATTGAATCCATTTCCTCTATACTTTTCGTGAATTACACAACAGGTTCATTTGTTTACGGATTCAAGAGGAGTATGTGTATATACTGGATAATGGATAAATAGTCATCAAGTGATGAGGTAAATCTAGGTTTTGTACTTTTTAGCATAACTGAAAGAACTGAATTATCCATCAGCGATTGTGAGATCGAGACTCGCATGTTGGGAAGTACCGGAATATAGCATGAAGTTAGCATTATCAGCATAAAATTCCCCTTCAGTGATAACCTTCAATCATTCCATGCAACGTTAAAGCATTCCGAGGAAAAGATGAATTTGATATTCGTTTTATCTTCTCTCCAGTGACATTTGTAGAGTATTGCAAATGATTAAAATTTATAATATAATATATAGTTTTAGAAATTATATAACTATCTAAATTAAAATTATATAACTACGTATAAAGCATCTATCGTTCTTATAACTGAAGTCCTTTTTGTTAAATATTTCCTCCAACAACACTAGCACAGCAACATCTGACTCATAATATATATGAACTTTATATATATAAATTTTTCTTTAGTATATATATGCTATTCTTAATGGAACGTGTTTCTTAGACGCAACATCTTGACCTTTCGATTGAAGATACCTCTATGACACATCATTTTCTATCTGTCTTCTTCGGCTTAGTAGAATACGTTCCAGCGATAGAGCAAAATTGACGGAAAATATCTTATATGTTTTTTACTTTTTATTAACTACATTTTTGGGCTTTTGATCATTATATACTTTAAACATCCTTGGTCTTAGTTCTGCAATATTTCAGTGTATATATATATACAAATATTATTAAGTAATATTTCCATTTTTATTTCATCTCTGGCGTTTTGATTGCATTATTGCTCAATTTAGAAGTAAAAGGACTAAGTAATTAAATAAGGCAAATTTAAATGATTCATAAAACAATAAAAATATTCAGTGACTACTAAAACTGATTTTCTTTATCTTATTTTTGCTCTTTTTGGGGAAAAGATTTAAATTAAACTAGGACTATAATCTTATCCAAAATTCTAACGGAAAGTCACAGATTTGGTCAGGAAATATTTCTCCAAGCCATCAATCAACTGTCGCCAGAGGCAGCCCCTTGCCACGTGCGTTCCGCCATTCAAATTTGAAACCGAAACCGGTAATTAGTTCCCAAATGGGCAGTTTAGTCTTGATCTTAATAGATAATTTTATTCGTTTTATGTCCTGCAAAGAGAAAGAACTGGAAAATCTGATGAATAAAAGAGCCCTGGGCGAGACGAGAGAGAGAGAGAATTGAGAGCGAGAGAGAGAGAGACGGAGAACTAAGCTCTGGTCCTTTTAGCCAATTGACATCCATATTCAGTTCTACTTTCCGGATGTAGCATACGTGGCTGGCAGGAAATTTTTAGTTCTTTACTGTGAATTAATTAGCCCCTTAACTGGCCTCCCATAAGAAGAGTCTGTCAGCTCCTAAAGAACTGGTAAATTGCTCAGGTTCAGAAAAGGTATTGCTTATATTTTCTGCTGTTTTAATTTGCCCAAAGCATTTCCGGAAGCGTTAGCTGGCTTGATTTTAATCTCAACAGGGACTCAAGGTTTTGTTTCCTCTAAGCATCTTCCATGCTTGGAAACTTGTCGATATTCCCTCATAATTACTGATTTTATAAACCCAGTTGACAGGACTGATAACAATATTTTTGTTTTATTTATTTTGCTGTTTAAACAAAAAGTTTCATAACGACCTGTATTGGAACTTTGTCACTTCAATCTCCTGTTTCTGGCCCTGGTAACGTGGTTCTTTATCAACAACTTTAAAGAAATATTTCAAACAAAAATGGCTGTATCCAAATCCAGGAAATTATTTATAATTATGGAATTTTATCAGAATGAATGTATTGAAAATGATTGGGTAATGTGTTTTTTTTGTAAATATAGCGACAAAATTAGAAAAACCCCAAAGTTTATCTAATCAGAAAGAGCTCATGTAGCCTTTCAGGCATTTTGTTGTTTGTAATTTTAGCTGTCCCCCAAGGCCAGAGTCCAGATTTTTGTGGTAATTAAGGTAAGATGACCATCATTCTAGTGTACCCATTGATCTAGCAAGACCACAGCTTTAAAATTACAATATATATATATATATATATATATATATATATATATATATATATATATATATATATATATATATATATATATATAAATGAAATAACCAGGTCATTATCAAATAAAAGTCAGTAATGAGAGTACGTGACAGCCTGCAATGAACTGAAATTGACATCTGAGTAAATTGATAAATAAAATTTGGATTCAACAAAAATCATTCTGAAAATGGTAAAGCAGAATTCACTCGCCGCATTAAAGATAACTATCTGGTGTTAAGATAATTTATATATTTGATTCATTATGACATATCTGAAAAAGCATTATATGTATCAATATTATATAAATATATATATATATATATATATATATATATATATATATATATATATATATATATATATATATATATATATATATATATATATATATATATATATATATATATATAAACGATTTTTTCCAGATGTCATAATAAATAAAATATATCAATTATCTTAACGCCACATAGTTATCTTCAATGCTACGAGTGAATTCTATTCTAGCATTTTCAGAATGATTTTTAATTAATCTAAACTTTGTTAATTTATTCAGTAGCCAATATCAGTTCATTGGAGGCATTGGCCCACTTTATTTCAAAGGAAATACTCTTCGTCAAAAATATCTATTTTTTTTATAAACACACGTGAGCGCCTATCACTTTGATAAACTATTTGTTATTCATGATAAATTTAGCCGTGATTTTTCG
>NC_089747.1:50391498-50450062 GCF_040412425.1 Macrobrachium rosenbergii
TCCAAATACGGTGGACTTATTATCACTTTAAAAATTCCCCTTCGTTATATAACATACATGAAAATATATTACTTCTGAGGTAGAAAAAATTGATATTAAAGGACGTTTCCCTCCAAGATCTGAATGAATATATATATAATATATATATATATATATGTTTGTATATATATATTAAAGATATATATTTTTTTCTATATACATATACTGATATATACTGTACATATATACATGTAAATATATATATATATATATATATATATATATATATATATTATTGGGAATATATATATATATATATATAGATATACATAGATATATATATATATAGATATATGTTACAGTCAACATGCATAATCAGTCATTACACAAAATGCCTGAAATTTTCAGTCAGGTAGCGAAATGTAATTTTAGGGGACATTTGATCCCCGAGGAGCCAGTACTAAAAACGCTCTCCAAAATTTGAATGAACAGGGTCTGTAAACACGGCGAAACAGTGCAGGTGACGCTACTGTTTCGCCGAATTTAATTTTAGTTTTGGTTGGGATCAAATGTCCTGCATTTAATGGACCTGACTGAAATTTCAGGCATTTCTTGCCTGACTGGTTACGCATGTTGACTGTAATCATATATATATTATATTTTTATATATATATATACCTGTCATTTATATATATATATATATATATATATATATAATATATATCCGTAAGAATTTGATTCTTCATACGATGTCCTTCACAACAGCTTTCCATAATTTTGGCCGTAAAGTATCTTGCATGGACACTCGTTACGTTCGACCAATCAATGCTAATGACACGTCCGTAAAACATAAAACATGGCATAATGCATTACTGTTTAATTCTTATTTTGAAGTAATTTTAGAAAAGATTATTATGTCCCATGACACGGATGAAATATTAAAACTGCTGCAACATTAGAGAGAGACATGCTTGTGTTTTTGTTAAGTAAAAGCAAAGCATTTGATTCCAAGGATTATTATTATTATTATTATTAATGAATATTATTCATGCTTCAGCTGCATTTATTTTGTAGGAGACTTTTTCTATTTTCCTTATTGCAAGGACTTCTCTTCAGTGGAGGTGCGTGCTAACAGCTTTCGAATATATATTTGTCATTTCCATGGGGAAAAGTCAAAATCTGATTCTGCTATATATTCTATACAGTTGGTTCTATACAATTGTTGCCGCGATTGACTATTTCGACAGACTCTTCTGTCAGTCTCCAGCGGAGGAAGTAGAGGACTGGCAGATTGAATTTAGGTCCTTCTGAATTTATACACGGGCTTCAGCGGGGGTTGGTCATGGATGGCGAATTCTGATTTTTGGTTGCAGTCAGCGAACTTCAAGCCAAATTTCTAATGGCGAAGCTCGATCCTGACAGATCTTCGCAACCTGGGAAAAAATGTCATTCATTCCAGCGTTCCATTGGCCTGCCGTTGCGTGATGTCATGCCGGCTGACATCATCGGTAGTTTGGCTGCTATTGGGCTGCGGATGAATGATGTCATTATCTACTCTTTCTGTCGTAGTCGGGGATTGTCTCGAAGGGCGCCTCGCTCATCAGGGCATCTCCATTCTCAGGGTTGTCGTTTTCAGGTATTTCGTTGGATTTGGCGGGTGTTCTGCATTATTCTTCTTAAATTCGTGGGTAGGAGCGATGCCTCCTGCGTCGTATTCATTGTTGGTTTCTCTCGCATAAATGAGGAGCGCCTCTAGCAGGCGCAGACGTCGAGGGTCGGCGGATTTCCCGATTATACTTATATTTTGTATAATACTGTCGCGGAGATGGAAATACCAGATAGCACGGGCGTGGTTCATGATGGCACCCTCCTGGGCGTGGCAGGAGATCCTTTTAGACAGACGCATCGTGGTCATTCCAATATTGCCGGGGCATCCTCGGACAGGACATACAAATTGGTAGACCACGTTCTTCTGCTTGAGGGGTTCTCTTGCTGGCGGAGAGGGTTATTTTTCATCACCAGATGGGTGCGGCGGTTCTTATAATAAATTATAAGATTTATTCTCTTACTGTCTTCGGTCAGGGTGACGTTTTCCATGACGATTTTCTTCATGGAGTTCTCGTCCTCACGGTACTGGGGATGCATCCGGGTATGTATGTAGATATTTATGTCATCTTGGGGTAGGTTGTATGTATCTCATGTATGTTATATACCATATTTTTGTGTGTTTGTTTTTTAATAAGAGTTTTGCATCTTCATTATAGCAAACACACAAAATATCGATTTTTTGTACCATGATATTTATCAATAAGTGGACTGCTATACGAAATTAATTTTGTAATGAGTTTATTACCCGAGAAACATGCTATGCGCTTTTTTTTTTTTTTAAACTGAGCTTAACGTGACTGAAAATCTACTACTTTCAGTTCGAAATAACACTTGTCTTGTGACGGTATGATACTACATTTATTTCTGTTCGAACGGATTTTATGTAAATAGTGCCAACATAACAATTATTGAAAAATACCTCTTAGTTTTTTAGATATTTACAAAAATGTTTCGGATAAGTCTTATTTTCTGGGCTGAAATTCCCACTATTATGCTCTATAATGTGCTTCATCATGTTTTTAAGAATAAAACCGACAAGATATTTTGTGTGTTGTTCACGTCTGTTGTTTGAAAAAAAAAAAAGCTCTAAACACCCGTAAGTTTTTGGTCTTTTCACCTAAAATTCTAAATATTCCCAACGATATGGTCTGTATAACTAATAAAAATCAGAAGCATTAATAAGCAGTTCATGGAGAACGTTAATAATAACCACAAGAAGCATGTGAATAATGATTAGTGGTAACGAGAATGATGATTAAAGCAAAAACATTCAACTAATTTCCAGAAAAACGACAGCGCCACGTCCAGTTTATAAACATCGATCAACATTGAATAAGTTAATAATAGTCCTAACAATCCTATGAATAACTGTTAATGGTGTAGATAATGTGATTGCTGCAAACAAGTGACACACATTCCAAAAAATTAATATTCTCATGCATAGTTAATAAATATCAATAACCTGGAGAATGTTTAATAATTCTAACAAAATTGTGAATAATAGTTAATGGTAATGACACTGGTCATTAATGAAAAAAGTAAAAAGTATCCCAAAAAATTAATGTCATGCAAAGTCAATAAACGACAAAAAAAACACGGAGTATATTAATAATCCTAATAAACCAGTGAATAACGATTAATGATAATGATGAATCAACGCAAAACGTAACAAACATTCCGAGAAATTAATATTGTCACACATAATTAACAAACATCAATAAACAAAACGTATGTTAATAATTCTAATAAAACTGTGAATAACATCGATAAACATAGGGTGTTGAATAATTCTAATAAAACCAGTGAATAATGGTTAATGATAATGATAATTAATGCAAACAAGTAACAAATATTCCAAAAAAAATTTAATAATTGTCAAACATCAATAAGCATAACGTATGTTATTAATAGTAAAATCGAATAATAAATGATAAGGTTAATGCAACAAGTAACAAACATTCTAACAAACGTAATAGAAATCAATAAACATGGTTAATGAATAATAACAAACCAGTGAATAATGGGTTAATGGTAATTAACGCAAACAAGTAACAAACATTCCCAAAAATTAATATTGTCACACATAATTAACAAACATCAATAAGCATAACGTATGTTAATAATTCTAATAAAACTGTGAATAATGATAATGACAATGTGATTAATGCAAACAAGTAACAAACATTCCAAAAAAATTAATATTATCACATGTATTGTTAATAAAAATCAATAAACATAGGGTAAGTGAATAATTCTAACAAACCAGTGAATAATGGTTAATGATAATGGTAATTAATGCAAACAAGTAAAAAACATTCAAAAATCTTAATGCTGTCACACATAGTTAGCAAACATATTTCAACATGGAGTATGTTAACAATAACCCCAACAAATTTGTGAATACTGATTGTTGATGAATTAATGCATAAAAATGATCATTAATAGATGAAAACATATGAAAGTGACAGGCAATGGCAAAAAAAATTGTTTTACTCACCAAAATTGAGAAGACCACTTCCAGATTTGCGTTTGCATTTCGCCGAGATGACACAGACGATAAACTTGGCATGGAGACACAGGCCCAGTCGTTGTTGGAGAGTTTGGCAATCTTCTTTCTGTGCCTTTTGTCCTTGTTTCAAGTAATAGACATCTGTTCCTGGTGGACTCCTATCAACAAGTACTTTTTGAGCCACACACAGGTGTTGCAGACATCCTTCCTCCCAGGGAAAAAACTGTTGCTATAATAGTGTCTGAAAATTTTGGTGAGATTTTAACTTCACCATGACGACATCAGGCTGGCTGAGGACCATCCACTCAAGCTATTTTCGAGGGTGAGACCCCAAACATTAGCGGTTCGAGATGTAGTCACTGTTACAGTGGCGGGAACGTACTGGCAGAAACTGTATGTGTTCATGGACTGCGTCTAGAACAGCCACTGTTATCTCCCTAGCGTTGGGTCGTGGCCCTCAGGCCCTGTGTTGTTTCTCTCTCAGACAACTTTCCAACAAGAACTTGGCTATTCACAGCGGTTATTGTATGGGTAGCGAGAAGGGCAGCATTGCAGATTGTATTTCCTTGCCCTTGATGGTAACAGAGCACCTCAATGTCCACTTCATCTTGCTTTCTTTAGCCTTAGATCGTTTCCTCTTGGTAGATTTCCTAAGAATATTTCTTTGAAAGTCTGGTCTCTTCAAGTTATACCTTAAGGTCAAATTAATCGCCTCATCCCCCACTTTAGAAAAGCACTCTCTTGCAAATGCAAGTGGACTGACTTTCTTGGTTGGAACAGTTTTCTTAGGACCAGTCTTCTTAGCAAAGTTTTGGTAGGACAGTCCAAGTTTTTTTCTTGATTTTTTTCCTTGTAGCAATATTAGCATCCCATGTTTCTAGGTTCAATAACCCTTTTTCTTCCCTTTTACCTGTTGTACAGGGTGCTGAGCCTCATGCACATTAAGTTCAATAGATTAGGGTCCACTTCAGATGGTGGCACTGGCACTGATACTGAATTCAGAATTAATGGGGTGACACGCTTGCCAAACCTCATGGACCTGGTAGTGGCATATGGGAATGGATCATCACATTGTGTATCACTATCACTGTTGTAGAGATGCACCCCACTCGTCATCTGAGGTATCACTACTAACCTTTCCTTTACCTTTTTCCTTACCTTTCTTCCTTTCAGTATCACTCCTTTCCACTTTATCCTCCCCTGTTATGGCACTGCCTTGCACTTTGACACCAATATCACCAAGATCTATTGCTGGGAAAGGCTTACCATCGTCGCTATCATTATCACTGAAGGTTGCGTGTAACGTCCCTTCAGCACCTAGTTGCTTTCACTTTTTAGTCTTTCATTCTCCCTCCATCCAAGTTTCCTTCTTCCATCTTTCTGTATATCCACCACACTCCTTTCCACTGTCTTAACCGCTGATTGGCTGAAAGTGCCTCGGTACTTGACTTTAAGGCAGGATTTTCATGAATCTAACTATCACTATCATGCGAATTCTTAACATCACCCAAAAATACCTTTGCCATCGCCATGAAAGCCACCAATACAGAGAGACGTATTTCACTTTTTCCACAATATCTGGGGAAGGCCCGGCCTTCTCGCACACTACCATAGAATGTACGTTGTCCGAACTCATTATAGCGGTAATATGATCGTTCAGTGATCAATAGCACCGCCGATAATACCGATAAAGCTGATTATTTACGGCTTATTCCGAGCGTCCTTCGACTCTCACGAAAACGATAACAAAAGCGCTGATTGGATGGCCCAGAGGGTATGTTTAGCTTGTTATACATCTTCCTTATAACGGCGCTCCAGAAATGTGGAACACAGTCACTCGTGTTAGACTAAAGAAGCTTTGCATTTGTTTGCAATTTTCGAAGGTAATAGAGGCGGCACGCAGCATTTGTTATTTTAAGCTAAATCTTTCTCGATTGTTTGAAGAAGGGATTCCTGCGCTAACCCGAATTTCGTTGGAGAAGGCAGAACAGCAATCCATATGAATGTCTGCAAAGAGCCGTAGGCCCAACCGCCTTCATTCAACGTTTCTGTGGTGTTAATGGCTAATCCGAATAACGTAAAATTGAATGGATGGTCATTTCAGTAAGGAAATACATACAATTATTGTTTGTGGTAAGAGTTACTAATAACCAAGAATTATCAGTGAAAAAGTAAAAGAGACACAATACAGAGAAACGGGTTTAACTCGTGAGGCAGCCATACGAATCAATTAAAGGAAGCCCATGAAAAAATGATTCAGTTCGACCATTGCACGCCGACGTAAGAGCGAAAGGCATCACAACACCCGATATTGACCCAGAAATCCAGTCCTACTGAACACGAGGCACTCGGAGGCGTATTTATGATATTGGATGAAATTCACACAGCGGTGTTTGCCATCACTAAGTGACGCTTTGGTGTCCGCTTAAACTGGCTGTTCGCTTCCACGCTGCTTATAATATCTGAGATCGCTTTAGATATGTGCACATTTGCCTTTATGCGACCACACGCC
Organism: Macrobrachium rosenbergii; assembly: GCF_040412425.1. Lineage (NCBI taxonomy): Eukaryota > Metazoa > Arthropoda > Malacostraca > Decapoda > Palaemonidae > Macrobrachium > Macrobrachium rosenbergii. Next base: position 50,398,107 of record NC_089747.1, read on the forward strand.
TCGTGGCCGTTAGTTGGGAGTGTTGAACTTCCACTGCTGCTGTCGTGTCAAGGCTGCAAGAGAGAATGCGAATGGCTGATTTCATTGTGGTGGTGTTTAGTTCCTCAAATAGTGCTAGAGCTGTCGGGCAAAGAAGAAGGGGAGGTGATGTTGTGGCTCCCATTTTATTGATAATGATTCAAAACGATGATTCGGGATCCATTTAAGAGACAAGTGTGTGAAGAAAACCTTCAAATTGACTAGTTTACCAAATGAAAAATAAGAATTCCTGCCTGCTCTGATTTCGGAAACGACATATGATGCAAATAAACGCCCAGACACTCGCACTCACACTCACGCACATACGTACATATATACACACATAGGCCTATACGTGTTGTATATACTGTGTATATATACAGTATATATATATATATATATATATATATATATATATATATATAGAGAGAGAGATATAGAGAGAGAGAGAGAGAGAGAGAGAGAGAGAGAGAGATATGTATGTATTTGTTTGTGATTTTGTGAAATATGAGCAGTCAGTTCAAGCATTTGGGCAGTTTCGGCCACTCAGGCCCTAAGCCGGTGAAAAAAGTTTGAGTGGATGGACAGCAAGATACACAGATTGAGAAAATAAAGGGGCTGAAGAATAAGAATGTAAGGATGGAACTGGGAGAAAACCCCACAGTTGCACTAAGAGATAATAGTGAGAGAGGTTGGACAGCAAGGCTGAGGAAAGGAAGGAGGAACGGAGGTAAGGTACGGGGATATAAAGTGGTTGCGGCTGCTAAAGACTGAAGGGACGCTGCAAACACCCTTCACTTATGCTTACAGCGCACACGTGAGGTGTACTGAAAGTCTTACGCCTAAGCGGACTATGAAAAGGGTAAAAATATAAATGAAATGAAAAATAGAAAGTTAAAAAGAAAATTATTGAAAAATAAAAGCAAACAAAATCTCCATTGCATCATAAAGCTAGTTGGCGTGTACGCAATTACCAGGTGCCACAGTACGCAACTACATTCTATAACGTCCATCTTACCAGACTGAGACTTGTAATTACGGGAACAAAGAGAACTTTTTTTCTGTCTCACGTCACCGGAAGTTTGTCAACAGCAGAGTCTTAAGACGGGAAGGATTAAAGAAGGACTTTGGCCTACTGATATAAGAGTCACCTTGGAGACCTAAAGAATATATATGCTTTATATACTTCATTAAGAGAAAGCAGGACGTATTCACGTTGTAGTATGTTTTCTTCACGAAAAGTGTCATCACGTAATTAGGTGAAAATGGTAGTGAAAGGTATCATTGTATATACAGCAAGTTTTTATTCCAGATGGTGGTGATTAAGAAGCTAGGAAACATGTTTCTTGTTCGTTGTTCCTTCTAATTTTCCTCCATTTTTAATGAATATTCTAAATTTTGGAAGCTTGGGCTGTGCGTTCGTCAACTTTTACCTCGTTCCATGAAAGTGCGCTCTTCTTAATGATAATAATATAACGACAAAGCCTCACAATAATACTCTCAATAAGAATCCCTTTGCGTGTCATTTCTTCACTCATATATCTTAACTTTACAGTGATGTCTTCATCCACAATGCAAAAGGGCTATTATTAGTTCACCCCACCTATCTCATGGTAACGTTGACAAATGGTATACATATTTTGACACATACTGCATTACCTGTTCTTCATTTCGACGTAAGATATATTTTTAAACTCTAATTTCTACTATTATCAAGATAAACCCAGTATTTAAAACCAAGTTGTTGATGCAATCACAGCCTCAACTCTTGCTTTCGTTTGCGTCTTTGTCTAGTTTACTCACAGCAAAAAACCATCGCATTCCGTTGTCATCTTCGCACATTGTATTCATTGGCATCTTCATACTAAGTGAACTGCCTCAGAAACAATGCTTAGATTATATTTCCACGTAATTCTACGAAAAGACGTAGACAGAATGATTAAATCAATCTCGGCACTGGGTTTTCCATGAAAATGGAAAAAGAAAACTAAGTAATATTTCGGATAGAGATTTACACTAATCCATTCCTCTCGGAATACCAAATTATTTATATCTTTATTGAATCTATCTCCTACGTACTCCATTAGAGAAGACACACATATCATTACATTATTACACACACACACACATATATATATATATATATATATATATATATATATATATATATATATATATATATATATATATATAAATGGATATATGTATGTGCATGTGTAAGTGTGTATAGTGTGTATGTGGAACATACACACATGCATACACACTCTGAAATGCACTGAGCAATTTCAACCAAACTTGGTATACATATTGCTTACTATTTGGAAAGACTACGTTATGGGTAAGACATCACGGCACTAAAGGGGGCAGGGAAGGGGGGGTGACATGTAAAAATATGTCTAATCCATAGTTTTTGAGATCACGAGATGAACAGGACACCCTGATGCCCTTAACCCAAGTCCAGCCCTGATAGATGGGGAAGGTTGAGGATGGCAAGGATGACACAAAATAACAGAAAACGACAGATAATAGTGTCTAATCCATAGTTTTCAAGGTCGATCAGATGAACAGTAACACTCCTAATGCCCTGTAAGTCCAAGTTCAACCCTGATAGGAAGGGGGTGAGAAGGGGTGAGAAGGTCGTGAAGTAAAAATAACAAAAAACGACAAATATTATTGCCTATTCCATAGTTTCGAGGTTGCTGAAATAAATAGTGACACTCCCTATGCCCTTTAAGTCCAAGTTCAGCCCCAATAGGAATGGGGGCGAGAACCCATGACACAAAATGCCAAAAATGCTGGGCAATGAGAATTGAAGCAATGATGTTAACAGGAAAGGAGAGAGTGTGTGTGAGAGAGAGGAATGAGAGGAAGGAGAAGTGAGAGAGTAGAGAGAGCTAGTGTTGGAGACAGAGAGAGAGAGAGTGTATTGGTTGTCATTCAGAGCTTTCCAGGCAGTGCAGCATTGGTAACCTGGTGTATCTTATATTCATTAACCCTTTGATTACGGCCGAGATGATACCTCAACACTTACCACAATCCTGGAGGGTTTTTCAGACGGTAGTCCCTAGCATGCTACCAGACGAACGAAATCAAAACAATCATTGTAATAGCGTTTGTATTTGTTGTTTTGCTGCAAATTAACCTGTTTTACGAGTATGATAATATTGTGATAGTAGCGATCCGTGATATAGATATGCAATTAATGTACAACACAAATAAATAAAACATAGATAAGTACTATAGTATCGGGGTTTAGTGTTGCCAGAGGTATAGCACTGCACTGATTGAGGATGACAGTCTTTTTTTTTGTCATTTTCTAATTCGCTGAATCCGTAAAGGACAGCTACATCACAGTTGTAAAATATAGTTAAAAATTATTTGTATATCTGTCAGAAAAACTAATCATAAGAATGTTCATCATTTTTATGGTTCAAGCATTATTCCACTAGCTGGGCAAAAAAATGAGAGAGAGAGAGAGAGAGAGAGAGAGAGAGAGAGAGAGAGAGAGAGAGAGAGAGAGAGAGGCGTGACAGAATAAAAATTTTTACCTATGATTTATTCCTTCTAATTGTACATCAATAACATTGGAGAGTAAGTAGACACAATCACAATATTGGTTGCAATATTAACCACATTTCTGGGTAATATTTTTATCAATGATCAAGCACCCAGCTGACAAGGGATACGCAATCTAGAAATTCAGATGAATTCTGCAGTGTTTGAAAATGGCTTAAAACCCAGCTTCTTCCCAATATAGGCCATCTGCCATCATAGTGTTGATAACGCTTCTTATCATTCAGTTCGAATTAATAAACCTCCGACAATGTCTGCCAAAAGATGAAGTTAAAGATCACACAAAAATTAGTAAAGCTGCAAAGACATTCATGTATGAAAATGGATTATGTGATTGACAGACTGGCAAGAGATCATGGACATAGTGGTTAGGTTGCCTATATATCACTGCCAGTATAATGCAAATAGAACTGATATGGGCGCAGGTGAAATCACATGTGGCAAAAGAAGAATCATTTTTAAAATCAGACCTGCTTCCCTTTGGTCAAAGAAGCAATTGAATCCATATCTTCTGACAACTGGGCCAATGATGAGACATGCCGAAGATATAAAAGATGACGCTCAAGATGTTTGCATTGGATAAATATATAGATTCTTTGTTATCGATGTAGCATCCTCTGACGAGGATTCTTCATAAGTAATGTCTCTCATACTTCGATTGTAAATAAATTCTATTGCTTCCTTGTTGTGTGATATCCTGTTGAACACTGAAACAAATAAATTGAAATATAGATCTGTTTTTTCGACAGAAAGTGGCAGAAATATCTTTAAAAATCTACATATAACAGAAATGCCACAGCAGTGATGAGTATTATATGACAGTGCTTAAAAGCACAAAAATCTAATACTGTATAAATGTGTAATATATATATATATATATATATATATATATATATATATATATATATATATAATAGGATATAGTTTGAGCTTTTTGAATTGTTGTGGTCTAAGCCTTAGTTTCCTTGTTGTACAGTTAATTATTGTACAGTTAGTAGTAAATAGCTCATATTAAACATTTCTTAAATATTGTTACACCCTATATATATATATATATATATATATATATATATATATATATATATATATATATATATATATATATATATATATATATGGGTGTAAATAATATTTAAAGAATATTTATTATGAGCCATTTTATAGCTGCACAGTGAAAATTCAACCTGATACAGCAAGAGGTGATGATCACATAATGAAAGAAAACAATTCAAAAGCTCAAAACTATATCACAATTATATGACTGATAACAGCAAAGGAACAGTAATAAAAACTATAGTAGATGACGTAAATCAAGAACATTGCTCAGTACAGCATCCAAATAAACAAAACTGAAATGAAAGCACATCTAGGTCGCAATTCTTGCATCTATCATTTCTACATATTGAATTTTTTTTTTTTTTTAATCTAAATTTAAGTGGACAACAAAACTTCATTCAGAACTTTCTATTATAGTACACGTGTTTGATAACAGGCGCAACAATGAGAGCTTGAAGTCAGAAGGTTAATGGTCAGTTTAAGAGGCAAAGTTCTTCCTAAAACGGTCAAATTATAGTAACCCCACTCCCCGCCTTTCTTTCTTGTTTACTTGCTAACCTTGTTTACTTCTTATTCAGTTTTAATCTTCTGACTTTTACTACTGAAGGTAATTCATTTTTGTTTTGTCATTGTCATTTTTCAATCTTTAAAGCATTTAATTTTGTAAGCTCTGTTGTCAGTTTTAATTAGTGTTTGTATCTTTTTTAGCCAGAAAAGATGGGATATGGGTGATCCTGAAGCGCACCTATTAATAAATATATCAATGATGAGCTGACTGTTCTTCCTATCCGTATCCCTACTATATATATGCATATATGTATATATGTATATATATGTATATATATATATATATGTATTTATATGTATATAGTATATATATATATATATATATATATATATATATATATATCTTTTCTATCTATGCATCTATCTCTCTGTGTCTAACTATCTGTTAATACACACACTAACACACACATATATGTATACATACGTATATATTAACTTTATCACATACACAATTGTTCTTGCATTAATCCAAATTATTAAAGGATTCCTTATTCAAACTGGATGGTATCTATAGATACCATGCAGTTTGAATGAGGTCCTTTAGTAATATATATATAATATATATATATATATATATATATATATATATATATATATATATATATATATACATCATGAAGGAAGCAGTAGGGAAAGGCATCTCATCATCTACAGTTTATTTTCAATGCCGACGTTCCGCGACGAATTCCAAGTCAGCATTTTCAAGGCTATAAAATATAATATAATTTGCGAACATCACAATAAATTAATGCAATGGCAACAGCTCTATGTAGTAAAATATTTAAAACAAAACACCTCATTCCAAGACAAGTCAATAATGAGTAAAAGGAGTTCACTAAAATCTTAAAACAACCTACCTATATGAAAGAAAGAACAAGACTAACATAAATAAGTACAAACAGAGTGAGGAAAACCAGTTGCCCAAACTAGGCTATAAACAATTTCACTGAGGACGATTGAGTATTTAACGACGGTACAGTCTTCCTGATAATTATGGATTCTAGGATGGTTAAGTCGTTGTTGTTCTGCACTCTGCCTAGGATGGAAAAATCCTTGCTGTCAATATGTTTTACATAATTTTGAATGATTTCGTATATTTGATTGCTCAGGATTAGATAACCTGCCACCCCATGACTTATGCCCCTGTGGGAATCTATGCGGACCTTCAACAGCCTCGTGCATCCCACATATGTATATCCTGTGATCAACATCCCGCAAGTGTACTTGTAAACAACGCTGGACGAAACAGAGGACTGAGCCGGTCTGACTCTGGAACAGAGACCCCATTGTAAAGGGATTTTTCGGGATGATTTTCAGGTTTAAAGCTGGAACCTTTTAATAATGGCTGTGCATTCTTTCTCCTAAAAGTATCATCATGCACGAAAGGGAAACTTGCATACATCTTAGTTTCCGGCACAGTCGATCCAGGTGCGTTGCTTCGAGCCATTTTCTGTAGTAGCAGTTTATTTAGATCTGAAAAAGTCGTGATGGAAAACAATTATTATTGAAATATTTCACTAAAAAGGATATCTCATCGTGAAACTCTTCCAGTTTGACGAGTGGGTGTGTCATGGAGGAGGGTTAAAATAGAGTTCAGTTTCAAAATGAAAGAAACATCGAATCCATAAAAATTCATTCCCAAACCAGTAAATGTATTTTTCTATACACATGTGTAAAACCTGAGTCACCTCTGAAATAATAAGATCAAGGAAGGAGTTTGTTATTTACCTCCTTCTCCATAGCGAACCTTATGTTTGATGCTGTCGGAGGACGAACTCCAGAAAGGACTTTTCTGCATGACATTCACACGAAAATAGGGAGAACGTGTCGCTCAACATATCTTCGATAAAATAGAGTGGCGGAACCTAATGGGCGATTTTCGCCATGCGCTCCTCCAGGAGCATGAAGATGTTAGCAAAAAATTGGACCAAGTGGAGATCCCATATTATCCCTTCCGTTTGTTTATACAAACTGAAGGCAAGGTCGTGTCCAGCACGGCCAGCTCTAAAAGTTGTTTAAAATGTCCTACTAAAATTATTAAAAATTGCATCTTCATCAGTAAAAAGTTTGCTTAATATTATCTCATTATTATTATTATTACATATTATTATTATTATTATTATTAATAGTTGGGAGAGGCCAATTCCACAGTTATATATGTACATATATTTAAAGATAAATATACAACTGTGGATTTGCTACTTCATTTTAAGACTCATGCTACTATGAGTATTTTTTTATTACTATTATTTTTTTTTTAGAATATGAACTAATTCATATACGGGACAAAGTTACATACAGGACTATTGACTTGAAATACAAGCTTCCAAAGTATATGGTAGACAGGTTTTCCAGGAATATTGGAAAAGTTTTCCGTGCGTCTTTAATAGTGTTCTTGAAGACTCTAAAACTTATTTCTCTTTTCCGAAGAAGAATTTTTATTTAAATAACACAAGCGATTTTTAAACTACTTCTGCATCCTTCAAAAATCTACTATTATAATTCTGATGCTGGTACCATAAAAACCATTTATAACTTACTTCCTGCTATGCGAAAAACTTAATCATTCCTTGCTGGAGGCAGCCATCTCTTCTCTTCTCTCTCTCCCCACAAGGTGACTAATGGCAATGGAGAAGCCTTGTTAAAACAAAAAGGTCACTTTTCTCTTTGAAGCTGACTGGATTACTGGGCGCTAGTGATGACCATTTCAGAAACAGAAATTCTGAGACCACCTTTATTTTTTAACCATTGGGGAAAATTAACGCACACAGATCGCACAAACCAGTGTATACACACACACACACACACACACACACACACACACACACACATATATAGAGTATATATAAATATATGTATATATACTTATATATACATATATTTATGTATATGTATCTATCTATAATAATAATTTCCAAGTTGATCTTGTCCTCCCGGGGTGAAATTCTCCTCTTTCTGAAAGCTTTATTGCCAATGAAAATAGCATTTTTTTAAAGAAATAAAATGCAAATGTAAGAAAAATCATCTAATGTATCCTTTTCCTCAATGTCGGGAGAGATATTCATCTATCTATCTATCTATATGTATATATATACATATATATAGATATATAAATATATGTAGATATACATATATATATACATATATATATATATATGTATATAATATATATATATATATATATATATATATATATATATATATATATATATATACATATATGACTATATATATATATATATATATATATATATATATATATATATATATATATATATATATATATATATATATATATATATATATATATATATACATATATACTGTATATATTTATATATATATATGTATGTGTATGTATATATACATATATATATATATACATATATATATATATATATATATATATACATATATATATGTATATAAATATATATATATATATATATATATATATATACATATATATATATATATATATATATATATATATATATATAAATATATATATATATATATATATATATATATATATATAAAATATATATATATATATATATATAAATATATATATATATATATATATATATATATATATATAGCAGTATATATATATATATATAAATATATATATATATATATATATATATATATATATATATATATATAAATATATATATATATATATATATATAAATATATATATATATATATATATATATATATATATATATATATATATATATATATATATATATATATATATATATATATATATATATATATATATATTTCTCCCGGCGACGAGAGAAAAGGATACGATGATGATTTTTCACTAAATTTTTAATTTTTCTTTTTTAAATATTGATGTTTTCGTGGCAATAAAGCTTTCAAGAAAATTTCATACCTTCTGCTGCAAGAAAGAATCATTGTCGCCTGGCGCCGTAATATCTTCATGTTTTTCCTGCAGTCGTTTTAGAATTCTTCCGCTCATATGCATAGCGCCACTAATTAACAGTGCACTGACACCAAGGACTACAGTGGCCATCTCAGGGATCCTCCAGGAAGACGTCTTGAAGCCTTCTCAGGAGACACACGCATGAGCAAAGAAGGCGAAGTTTATGGTTAAATGAACTGGATGACGAAGCAGATCGGACTAAAAGAGATTTTCAAGAGGAAAAGTACATCACGAGAATGGCAGATAGCTCAGTCTGTACTGTTTACTGCTGAAAATATGGACTATCAAGTGGAGCAGTATGAAGTCGAGGTTCCCGCCTTCTGCGATTATCTGGCACCTCTACAGTCGTATTGTCACTACGGACGCAAGCCTTCATCTGAAATAAGGAAGGAAATAATCAAGAAGAGAGGAAGACAGTGGAACGGAGGAACCAAGAATTTATACGAAATAAAGGTAGAGAACTTGAGGTGTTTTCTAAGCTGATTGGAGAGGGGATTTGATGCCCAAAATTACGCTTGGAGCAGTTCTTCGCCTGAAATAAGAAAGAGAAGGAACAAAAAGAGATTTATTATCGGCGTGGGAGGTATACTGAAGAATGCTGACGAAGAATAAAGTAGATAACCTGAGGCAGGCGAAACTACTTCAAAGATTTTGATTCACAGAATTACTTTCGGAGAAGCAAGGAAGAATCGAAGGATGATCAACACGTCAGTAAGAGGGAATCTCATACGTTTATAGAAGACGACTTTAAAGCAAAGAAGCTGTTTATGTGCCGAAAAGAACCTGGCAATGGAACAGATAATTTCAAATAAAAAAAATATCAGTAACTTATAACTTTACATAGTTAAAGTTTGAGGAATCTTCTACAAATTTATATGCGCTTGCGCTCAATTTTTGAATGTATGTTTGAGGTCTTTAGGTACGTGTCTGTTTATCTACGTATATTTGTTATACTTGTAGTTTGTGTTTTTGAGTATATTTGGTTGTGAATGAGTGTGACATTCGCTTAGAATAAATAAAAATTGATGGTTGCAAATGTTTCTAATAAGAAAATCTGGAGGTTTCGTACATGGAGAGACAAGATTGACTGGATGGTCCTCCTTAAAAAAAAAAAAAAAAAAAACAAATGACCTATGTTGTATACAGATGAAAGGAGATGCCGGCCAACTTTTAAGATGTTAGGGAGACTTAAACTGTAAATAAATAAATAAATAAATAAATAAAAAAATAAATAAATAAATAAAAAATAAATAAATAAATAAATAAATACACTAATTCATTCATTCATGAAATGAACATAAGCAAAATAAAGAGGAACAATATGTGAGGATTTTTGCGATATGAAGATATAAGTTCGATCTAATTACTAGTGAGAGCTGATTAGATATTGAGACGGATGGAAATACAGATTTTGAGAAGGATCTTTTGTAGAGATTTTATTTATAGTAATTAGAATCTAATTAACATTTTCTGCGCTATTTGTAAGGGAATGAGAACATTCCCTTACAAATAGCGCAGAAAATTGTTCAAAATGCCCCCACGAATAACAAAGAAATTGGCAGAGCTATGACGCATTTTACTACTGCTTAATAGTTTTCTTTCCTTTTCGTTAGAAAATTCAACACTTTCTTTATTTTTTATTAAACATGTGTCTAGTATTACTGTAATTAGTGCTATAGCGCAATATCGATAAAAAATAACGTTCATATACACGGATAGTCTGCATGTAAGTTTGGCTATTCAGTTTAAAATCTTTATCCCCTTCCCTATCATACACTCATCTATATTTTCATACAGTTTTAAGTGCCCCTAAACAAAAGTCCCCGTGGATAAATGTCACCTAGTTCAAACCAGGATACTCAAGATTAAGACTGCCATTAGAGCTGTCCTCTAGAGCAGATGGAGACCGTTACACTTTGACAGGACAGATGGCACCGAGACTTCCTTCCCAAGGGATGGAGGCAGAAAGGATTATCACCACTAAATATCTCTCGAGTTTTTATTCTTCTCTACATATACTAAATTTAATCATTCTGAGCAAATTTCAACTTCTGAATAATTATTGTGATCTTAGTTATAACTATATTCAGTTACTGTGCTTCCCTGTGTGTGTGACAGTTCGTGCTTGATAAAAATAATTTCTGAAAGCGAGAGTAATCACCAGACACTTCCCTGAAACCACCAGTTACCAAAGAACAGGAATCCCAGGAATTTCGTGGTTTTCTAATACTAATAATGTTACCTATAATATAACTAATAATATGAAGAAAATCTAGAACAACCAATATCTTTGAAAAAATTGTATAAGTAATTCCCTTTTTTGAGCGAAAATCTTAGAATATTATTAAAAATACACTTAAAATCCTTAAGCTTTATGTCTGTAAGAATGACGACGAAGACGTTATTTCTGCTTTCCTTCTTCATTGTTCCTTTTCTCACCAAGATAAAATATTGTGCCTATCTATGGAGGCATCTTGGTATTTTTAACATCTTTTCTCTATTCTTACTAATAAAAAGGACCTTTTTCATTAACTAATGATTGGTTATTTCCAACTTTTGTCACCTTTAGCCTACGTTTCCTTTTCATTGTTATAAACTTCTCGTCGTCCAAGCATAAAAAAAAATATATAAAAATATATATATATATATATATATATATATATATATATATATATATATATATATATATATATATATATATATATATATATATATATATATAAATATATATATATATAATATCTGTGTGTGTGTGTGTGTGTGTGCGTGTGCGCGCGTTTTGTGCATGTGTGTGTCCATGTAAATTTTTTTGATGAAATTCTACTTAGAAACAGGGATACCCATTTCACTTCTAAAATTGTATTTTGATAGAATTTAGAAGCCTGCCTCGATAAAAAAAATTATATGCAAAGTAGAGGAGCCGGTTTTATTTCCAATATTGCATTTCGATAGTTGTTCGAAGGGAGGTCGACTATAGGATTAAACGATATCTATTCCTCTCCTCGCATTTCATTATTAGGCTACTTCTTTTCTTTATTCGCATCCAGTTTGAATCGTCACTGACTGTTGCACTTTCTTGCGTGTTTTTTCTGGTCGTTATTACTTTTCACCATTTGTAATAGACTTATTCTTTGACTTGAATTGGTACTTTCTACCCTGAACTTGGAAAGTTAGAGACGCCGTATAACAGGGTGCCAAAAGAGCTCACTTGAGCTATATTTAAGGCAGAGGTTAAAAAAAGTACCTAGTAAGGGGAAAGACACAGGGTTTTTAGGCTGGTGTATAAAAGTTGCGTGAGTAATGGGACAGTTGAAATTAGAAGAATGTGGAAAAAATGTGAATTCAGGCCTAGAAAATGGAACGGTTATACTCGATATACCGAGAGAATGTCTGAACCATATTTTATCTATCATGTGACCCTGTATCTAGTTTCAGTGTTAAGTAAGGTTATGGTAGAAACAGCCCAGCTATCTCCACCTGAAAATTATTTAAAATTATCTATAAATCAGGAATAGAGTTTGAAAATCTCTAGAATTATCTCGTCAGGATCTACAAGTCATTACAGTACATTTATAATACAAGAACTTTTAACATTATTACGGTAAAGCCTCACGACTTTGACCTTACAAAAAAAAATCATTATAAAAAAATTACAGAAAGGTTTTTCAAAGAGATATAAGACTAGCCAAGAGAGTTCGAATAATAAATCTATCCTGACATGAATTACGCCCAAAAAATATTAAACTGAAAAGTTCTACAGAATATCCTCACTTAGGGCGGATGGTTATATCACTTTTTTCTTGTCGTTGGGTAATTTACAGGCCGTTACTTTCGGCGATGACAAAATGATTTTGGTTAAACGGTACTTCGTTTTCATCAAATATCCTCTTTGCCCATCCATTTAGATGGCACCCTTCAAATCAAAGTATTATATTAAAAGTCAAGGTTATAAATATGTCTTTAGGCTCTGACGGCAAGGTGTGTAAAATGTGCAATTTCTATTAGTAATGTTTTAAGTTCTTGTAAAGCAAGTTACGTAAAATAGCCTTTCAACCCACCTCTCTCTCTCTCTCTCTCTCTCTCTCTCTCTCTCTCTAAATCTCTCTATATATATATATATATATATATATATATATATATATATATATATATATATATATATATATATACATATACTATATATATATATATATATATATATATATATATATATATATATATATATATATATATATATATATATATATATATATATATATATATATATACATATATACGTATTAATTGATAATGTTATCATAACGAATTCTAAATTATTCACAATGTACAAATAAAACGCATTCGTGTACTTTAATGATAAGTTGCGAACCGACCTGAATGACTAAGAGAGATTAATGTGTTGTTCCTTCTGACTCGGCTACCAGTCAAATTCATTGATACTGAAAAGACGACGATTATGATTGATATCTTAAAATAAATTTTCCTCGAAAGTTGAAAATTTTGAGCTAATGCAAAAAAAAAATTATGCCTGCACAATGATATCACCATAAGCTTTCTTCTTCGCAAAATTTCTCCAATCATTTAATCCCATTTGTTGGCTCCACTCTATGGAATGCCTTTATATTTTGATGTTTGTTGTATTGTGAAACTTTCGTGGCCTCCTTGTCACTAAACTTTGTGTTATGCGTAGGAATCATCACTTGTATATTAGCTATACAAGGATTATCACCCACGGAATCCCATTAATACGCTGTAAGAGGTGTACATGGTAGTTCATGCCAAATTTGTCTTCATTGGTTATAACATATGGTTTATTTTCGTTTCCTAATTTACTTCGTAATCTATAAATCAATTAGGATTTTCCAATGACAAACATTTCCCTCATTTAATTTACTTACAAAATCTTTAAAACCTCTGAAGTTATTACATTGAACGCTTTAATCTCTTTTAAGGCAAGTGGGTTATTCGTGCAAATATTTCAAATAGAAAAAGCCTTATATAAAAAAGAGAACAAAAGTTATGTTTACCTTCACACTATCTTTCTCTGCTAAAGAACGGAGACTTTCTTTAAGTGACGTTCAAAGTTCAAGGGAAGATGCAATGCAATATTACCTACAATAATTCACTGGTATTTTACAGGGTTATTTATATATTTTTTATGTATTTCTCTAATAGTTCATTATATTACTTTTTTTTATTTTCTAAGAACTGATCTCTTCTTTCTGTATTTCTTATTATCTTCGGTAATTTCTTTCAATAACTCCAAATTATTTGGAAGGTTGAATTTCAAGTCAATGGCCCTGTAGGCTTGTTTCATATGAATAAGGGTTCATCTTCTGAATAATAATAATAATAATAATAATAATAATAATAATAATAATCTCCAACCAGTATCATGTGTGCCTCTAAATTTTCTTTCAATCAGACACGATTGGGTTTATGACTTAAAATTCCACCCAGGCTTAAATTCCATTACTTTTTCAGAGTCCATTAAAGTAAGTTGAGCACACGTACCATACCAGATGTTGTGTGTCTTCCGACCTTCGTGTGAAAAAGATGGCACTTTAATGGACTCGGGTCTCTCCAATATACGTATTCCAAAGGAGTTCCTTAAAAATAAAAAAAAGAATTTATCTCTCTCGTAAATTTTCCATTTTCTTAGTCGGTTATGGAAAAAATAAATCTTAGTTTAACCAGACCACTGAGCTGATTAACAGCTCTTCTAGGGCTGGCCCGAAGGATTAGACTTATTTTACGTGGCTAAAAACCAATTGGTTACCTAGCAACGGGACCTACAGCTTATTGTAGAATCCGAACCACATTATACCGAGAAATTAATTTCTATCACCAGAAATAAATTCCTCTAATTCTTCATTGGCTGGCCGGAGACTCGAACTCGGGCCTAGCAGAGTGCTAGCCGGCAACTCTACCGACTCATCCGACGAGGAACTAGTCGGTTATGGAAGACACAGATTTAGATACTGAGAATGTTTCTAGCTTTAGATTACAATGCCACGAGTTTTATTAAAATTTGTAACGAGATTTATGTAAGAAGGGATTTTTTATTTATTTTTCTTTGTCCCATAATAAGTCAGCGGCACGTATGCGCTTCCCTGACCGACAGCTCAAGCATACTTTCATATAATGGTTTGCCTCATATTCATAGCTTTCACGTGACGGATATGAATCATAATGTTGTGTATGGGTAAAAAAAAAAAAAAAAAAAATAAAAAAATAAAACAAAAATAAACAGAATAATATCATCATCGGAACAGAGACGTGAAAACCACCCAGTACAGCCTGTTAAAACTTCAGCAAAGATAATATATGCAGTTTCATTTCGCGAAGAGAGAATGAACCCATTTCGAGTTCTTTCATGCCACCAGAATGTTTCTCTCCTTTTCCTTCCCCAAACGACTACTGCGCGTCTCTCCTTCCTCTCGGGAGAAGGGAGTTACAATGGTTATTCTTACAAAAGCCATTTTGTTTGGGCCCATAATCTTTAATAAACCTTTTGTGCTCGCAGGCGGCACAAGACTTTCGATTCTCTTCCATGTTTTTTGTCTCATTTAACAAGACATCTTGCAAATACTGCGTCGGCTGTAAGACAGAGAGAAAGAAATCTTCCATTATTCACAGTTTAAGAATTTTTTGAGAATTTCCAGTCACAGCCAAGAACCACTGTAACTGGAACAGTTTGCCTATAAAGTGGAATCTTCTGATCTATAAATATTTCAGCGAGAGCAAATTCACTCCTGCTCTCTGCTGACGTATCCTGAATTTTGTATCTGTTTTATTTTCTATCCACCATTTTTATTTATTTATCACCTTATCTCGTTCATAAGGGTTTCACCTGAAGATTTAAAGAACGAACGATATATTTTCATTTTTGAACCTGTTATTATCAGCTATGCTTTTGTAAAAGCTACATAGGTATATACATATTTCGATGAAAATATCATAAGTTCTACAGCTATTTCTATAGAATATTTTGTAGTTTATAATATTGTTATTAATCCTATGTCGATCTTGTTTTAAGCGTTTATGTAGTCAGCTGTAGGTAAGCCAGATCTACAAAAATGTTTTTAATGATTCGTTTCCCTCTAAGTTGAAAATACCGATCCAATACTATAACTGGTCACCCATTAGGGCTCCGATAGACAGTTCGTATCTCTCAGGTTAGCAAAATGCTCATATATGCGCATTGTTTCGCACATAGGTTGATAGATGGATAGATATATGGATAGAGGGATAAATAGATAGATAAATGGATTTATGAGAAACTGAGCTTTAAATGTATGAACTGAACAAGATTACAATCTAACATCAACAGCGGAACAACAAACGTAATCATTCATCTATAATATTTTTGTATCAATTTAACTTTTTTATTAAAGGAAAGAACAGCAATCAAATTAATAAGACTTCTTGACTACATGTAAGCATTAGCGAGACAAGGTGCCATTTGTCTGTTGGTTACATTTGCTCTGAATATGTGGTGTGTGTGTGTGTGTGTGTGTGTGTGTGTGTGTGTGTGTGTGTGTGTGTGTGTGAGCGTGTGGAAAAGAGAGCTAATAAATATTCCAGTCAGGGGACCTAATTGCACCACCGTTCTACTGAATCACGATAATTTATATAAATCTGTTAGGACCGAGACAGTCATGAGTTGAATACTATGTATACCCAACACTCCGAATTCACAAGTTACCATTTATGTATTTCAATATTACATTGATCTTAAAAGCATATGTAAGCGAACCAATGCTCTATTCTTATGTTTGTGCTTCGGTGGTTCGAAATGATTGCTATTCAGTATAAATTCCTGAACACTGAAGAGGAAAGGAATAATTATCCAGTTTTATGGAGCTTAGGCCGAGATGCTGAGGTTCATTTCCCGGCAAGGGAATGGACCATTTCATCTGCCACTCTTTAAACTTTTCAAATACCATTCTGTTCTCTACCTTCGAAAGTCATTACCCTTTCCCTGCCTAAGAAAAAAAACTGACTCTACATTAGATGTTACAAAATATATTCCATCTGGGTCCGAAGTCTAATGTAGGTCTTGCGATCGTAAGAGGAAGAAAACTTTAAATTCCCTAATAACATTTTTCATGGGAGTCTGATCAGGTGTGAAAAAAAGTTTGTACTATAATAACCAGTATGAGTTTCTATTATTTAACAAATAGAGGTTGACTATTCCCCCTATAACACAGCTGTATGAAATAAACTGTGTACAATAATGTTATATTTTACTTCTTAAATTTCTTTTTTATGTCATTCAAAAAACAATAATTACTT
The DNA here is from genome assembly GCF_040412425.1 of Macrobrachium rosenbergii. NCBI lineage: Eukaryota > Metazoa > Arthropoda > Malacostraca > Decapoda > Palaemonidae > Macrobrachium > Macrobrachium rosenbergii. The sequence goes on from NC_089747.1 coordinate 50,415,577, forward strand.
TATTGTATAACTTTATAGTTTACTTCTCATCGCATTCAAGTTATCTTAAAGAAACAATTTACCCTACAATGGCAGCTCAGATCACAAAAATACAAATAACAATAATGCAGATAAAATAAAATGACCCCAGGGCATAATTGGCATATAGCTAAAACAATCAAAAGCTGGGCATAACTTCAGAGAAATATCTTCAAGAAGTTTTCAACTACTGACTGGCATTCAAACAAGCTAGTTACGTTACCCTTAACGCCTAACTCCCATCTCTCTCTCTCTCTCTCTCCTCTCTCTCTCTCTCTCTCTCTCTCTCTCTCTCTCTCTCTCTCTCTGTGTGTGTGTGTGTGTGTGTGCGTGTGTGCTTTTATTATTTAATTCCCCATTGCATGTAAACATTCACTTACATTTGCGACAGGAAAGACATCATCACTTCTGATGTTGAGATTTGTTAAAACATTATCTGTTTAATATGTCCAGTAACATCCCACACTCAAAATTAAACTGATGGAAACATACAATGAGACGGACACAAATACATAATTGCATAGTTATTTGATACAATGGAAAACTGAATAATAAGGTTAACTATTTATATTTGTAACGATGCTCCCGACGCAAACTATTTTGTCTAACCTTCAGATTCCTTCCCTCTGACCTCTCATGACTATTGATATATCATAATGAGAGAAGCCCACGTTATGAACACTTTTTCCAGTAGAGTTTCATTCAATGATCGAGAATTATTACAGTTCAAATAACAGGCAATAGTATGTCTAAATTACAGAAACAAGGAACATTTAATATTGGTCTCGCTGCGGCTTCGGCCAAATATAGAGCGCGTACTGCATTGCAATGAAGTTATTCTGCTTGAAAACAATTGCAAAATTCGCTGATTTTTAATTCTAATTGATCAGAATTCCCAATAAAAGAGTCCCGTATAGAAAAAAATGGATCATAGATTTAAAAATAAGGCTTTGTGTAAATTAGATATTTGTCTGAATGCCACAAAAGTGCAAGGGTATGATAGCAACTGCAGTTGAATTCAGAAGGCAGTAAAAAGGTCAAAGAACGGGAGTGCACTGAAGTTAATGAAATTGCAGGTAAGATACTACGTAAGGCAGCAATAGTGTAAAGGTGTGCATCGATGAGAGAACGGTTTGGACTAAAATGGGGGAAATTTTTAAGAAATTTGCACAAAGTTAAAATTAATGACAGAGCTCATTCCAAGAACCACCTGGGTATAAGGTTGCTTCATCTCCTTGAAGTCACGAAAGTTCCAGAGAGACACTGGCAGTCTGGCACCACACTTCAGTCGACGCAGAGCGTCTGTGGTCCCTCAAAGTATCGGGTGCAGTAAAATAATTCCACCCAGACGTCTTTACTACTTTCGATTATCTTAGTATAAATAAGCTATATGCACTGTATAGTTCTGGTATTCGTCTGGAACTCCGTTTCTCTCTCTCTCTCTCTCTCTCTCTCTCTCTCTCTCTCTCTCTCTCTCTCTCTCTCTCTCTCTCTCTCTCTCTCTCTCTCTCTCTCTCTTTCGAATACAATTCATGTCATTAGGATCCTACCCTCATTTTTTTTTCGATACAAAGCTTTCTTCTACTAAGATGAGGTAATCACTAATGCTCCCAGACTCTCGTAACATCCAGAGACCACTCCATTGGACTAATAAGCCTAAGTTCAGTCACCAAAACTCTTACAAGCGTTGAACAGGAACGAGACCACACTTTCTATATTAGCCAATTGTCGCTTTCTCTGAAAGTAACTTTTTTTAGGGGGTCTCATATTTTTGTTTTCCTTGGTGTCTATATTTATTTTTATATGGAACAATATCATAGCTATGTTATCTAGGGTCAATGTCTCTCCTTATTGCTAAATGTAAGGATTACTTAGAAGTGGTTTTGAATAATGTTAAACATCCAGATTAAAATGAATTCATTTGAAACGGTCTTTCATCGGTTGTTATAAGAACATGTATAATAACTGAAGCATTTCACGATAGGTCTTGAGTTTATGAAAAAAAAGTATGCCTTAAGTAGTGTTTGAATACATAAACAAAAACAGTCTACAGTCTTTGCATACCTGAAGCACGGTAATCTTCATAAATGCCAACGGAAATGGTCAACCTAACAAAAACTTTCCATTGGGAATTAATAGGAAACATTCACTTAAGAATCCAATTAGAGCCGCGTTCTGATTTGCAAGGATCGCCATCTCAGACGGGGCTCCCCGATTCCAAGAACAGATCTTCAAAAACGCTCGTGACATTCAATCAGGTCAGATTATTTTTCAAACGCCAACAGTGATTCAACTCAACCCAAGACTTCTACAAAAGAAATGACTTCATTCATTAATAAGGAAAAGTTTGTGAAAGTTACAACTTTAGACATTATGTGCAGTAATTACACCGTGAAGATTGGCGGTTGTGTAACAGAGGGTCGAAATGGAAAGTCCTAGGTCTAGGGATGTTACGTACCGTTTCAAAGCTAGGACTATATTACCTTCAGTCTGCATACTTACGTTCTGGTCATTGATGAAATAAGCTGGATCCGGGCTGGACGATGGAACGTCAGAAGTGCGGTCTTTATCATTCTTAATACATTGGGGTAATTTATATCAAGGGCAGTTATGTGAAGACTACTATAAATATAAATGATAAAAAAACCGATATCTCTTGAAAACTTCTCTCGTTAGTATGGTGTCTAAAATATCCAGGATACAAAATCTAAAGCTTTCTGTGACAGTCTATATCATCTGAAAAGATGTATATTACCTTGTAGTTAATGTCGTTTTAATACTTGCAATCTTATGATGAAAGATCTTATCAAGGAATTCACTTGTATTTTCATTCTGCTTTCAATCTTGTGTGTGTGTGTGTGTGCGTGTGATCATGAATGCTTTCTGCGATCAGTAATACTTCACAGCAACGGTATTAAATATAATATAGCTACTTGAAAAAAATCAAATGATCAACTTTCTTTAAAAGTAAATTTAAGAAGCGCGAAAATAAATGGAAGAAAAAACTCCCGATTACTCTTTTTCGCTAAACAGGGGCCGTTCACTGTTCTGCTGGAAAAAGAAACACTGCTTCACAAAAGACCAACTTTTTCTCGTATTCTTTTAAGAACCTTGGATCATTCTGTTTTTCTTGTCTGAGCGCAGTTTCGAAAACTGTGAGGGGTTTACTTATGCAAGTTACGTGCTGTTATCGGTCACGCTTATATCAGTAGTATCCTCTACGCATTTTTAATTTTATATGTAAATCTAGCATTTCCCGTTTATTACGTCGAACATAACAGACGTTAATATTCAGCTGAAAGTGAAGATGGAAGTTTAACTTTCTTTCTTATGGACCAACAGGGATACGCATACGCATTACAACCATACACACACACACGCACATATACAGTATATATATATATGTGTGTGTGTGTGTGTGTGTACATAATTGTCATACTGCTGTTGTTAAATAATATAACCCATATTAAAAGCAATAGTAGTGAACAAATTACTGCAAATTGCCGTTATGTCCGCAGGTACAGCAGTTTGACCTATAATTCATGAAAATGAGCACCACAGGAAATAGTTGGTGATAAACCCCCGCATATGTATTAAGGAATAATCCAGATGCGGAGGGCATGGAATAATATTTTATTCAGGCATAATATACCAGGGAAAAGGTCATAAATCTGCGTAACAATATTGGACCTTCGAAGAGAAGATTCAGAAGGAGTCAAGAACCAGGATATAGATGTTAGTTATTTGGTTTTTCTTTTCTTATCATTCAGAGTACTGTTGTCTTTAGTCTTTACAATTTTGAATATTTTGAATTCACGGTCTCATTATCCCCTTGCACTCGAATAGCTTGGAATCAACATGGGCACCAATTTCTTTATGAAACGAATGGATTACATAGACGGAAATAATAGAAATGACTGGAGATCGTGTAACTTTGCAGACGACAGGGAAGTTAATAAAACAAGAAATAAAAAAAAATTCTATAACCGGACACAAAATCATGATAATATACTCACTCACCATCGAGCCCGAATTTTCTCTTGAAATTTAATGCTTCTTGGCGTCAATAGTCAGTGATGGAAAAAGATCTGGCTTTGTGCATTTTTTTCCTTGGGAGTGACAGAGTGCCATTCACCACACACCCGAAAGAGTTATTTCTTGGAAAGACGGCGCCTGAACGTTCATTCTTCCACATATTTATTTCATTAGGCCTAATAGGTGTTCCGTATTTATACGAGTTATAATTCTTGAGAAGAATTATGATTCCCATAATTCTCTCTCTCTCTCTCTCTCTCTCTCTCTCTCTCTCTCTCTCTCTTATAGCTCGCTAAAGAGTATGGTGTCAAATGTTAGAGGATAATACTCACAAATGAAAGTATTGCACTTGAATAAAAGTGATATTACCAAGAATAATTCTCTTCTATTCTCTCGGATTAAACCCGATTTTAAACCTAATTTCGATATGACAGAGAACTTTCTTCATTATGAATTACGCAGTTGTTTATTATGTGTGTGTGATTTATGGTACTTGAATCACCTCAGGCTCCATAATTGATACGTTTATATAGTTTGATGAACGCAAGACCAATATGCTGTATGCAAAGGTTGCGCCTTATCTATCTACATATTCTTCCTCCTTCTTATCTTTGCGTTCCCTTTCCTTTATTGTATTTTTATTCTCGCACTGTACCTACCTTCTTAACCACATATTCATTTTTTATTTACACTGTAACCAGTAGGCATTTATTTTATAGAATGCAGAAAGAACAATAGATAGAATCTCCTTTTGTGTTCTTTTAAGTACTGGATATCATTGTTCCCAGTTATTGGGAAGACTCGACTTACTTAACCCCATCTCCGCCCAATGTTATGAAGTAAAGAATTCCTTAGATTTAAATGCTCCTGGCTCCCAAAGTCAGAATAAATGGAAAGTGAAAGTTGACCTTGGAGAGAGAGAGAGAGAGAGAGAGAGAGAGAGAGAGAGAGAGAGAGAGAGAGAGAGAGCACAAAATCAGAGAAATGAAGGGTTTATGGAATTAGGAGAAACAGAAAGGAACAGGAGAAACGATACAAAGGAATAGTTTGAGTGACATGTTCTTAAAAGTTCTGCTTCCAGGATTGTAAATTACAGCTGGAGTTCACCGTTTAAGTGCAACCTCTGTCTGGGGATATACCCAAGCCCTAGTCGGACATTATCTCTGAATGTACCTGACAGGTGAGGACTACCTTTGTGCATGCAAACGCGACTCGTAGCGCTCTGACGTTAGTAGGTTTTGCAGAGACACCCACCCAAGACGGGATTCGAAAATCCATCTGGAATTGCGGCAGTTAGACTGGAATATTAAACATTGTTAAATATTGTTCCATTTTATAAGGTTTGCATCAAAAATGAATCATAAAAATAGAATGTTATAAAATTGTTCCATTTTATAAGATATTTGTATGATAAATGCCCGTTTTTATAAAAAAGAACCAGATAAAATAAGGAATATAATGTATATTGTAATTGATGCAACTTATTAAAAAAAATTCAAAAAATAAATCACTAATACTGAAACTTCACTCCCCGAAGCCTTCATTTCGATTATAATTTTATAGAAATTTGATTTTATTCCCTTATTATTTCAACAAAGAGAAACATTCCTACTTCAGCACTGAAAACTGCATATTGGTCGTGAAACCTTTATACTGGATATGGATTATATTGGACGCCTGGAGTGTTTATTTTCTAAATCAAATATCCTTGAGTTTTGCAATATTGAACCCGAAGAGGGACTTCCGAGAATGGAATTTAGGATTAAAATTTTTCCTGATTCCGAACAATTAGTGATATTGTGTTTTTCTTCTCTCTGTCAAGATACTGCAGGAAGGAATCAGAAAGGTAAATCTTCAGAATTGTAGCGTTCTGCTTTCATTACTGGTTGTCCTCACTTCGCTTTTCCTGTAACCTAGTCTCTCGTCTTTTCGAACAAGTTGCTCTAGTAGACAGTTCAAAACTTTAACGAAGAGCAATCATGTCTACCTGTCTATCTGTCCCATTGACGATCTTTTAACATGAATTGCTTTTAACCTTTGTAACCTTTGGCGTGATTAGAGCTTAAAATGATCTTATGTAGCACAAGTAAAATGTAACATGTTTTAAGACTGTCAGTTCATCCATTCATAAGCTAAAAAAAACAATTAGGCTTCAAAGAGCCAGGCAAAATTAGAAAGAAAAACATACATAATTTTCTAGGAGGAGAATAAGGTCAATTAGACTATTCTCGCCTTATCAATAACGTTCATAAGATTCAATTTTCTTTTAGCGTAATCAGTAAATTTTAGGACATGAATAAATATTCCCGATGCACATTCAGTTTTTCATCAGTTCCTTATGAAATGCCATTATATATAAACTGAACGATATTTTTTAAATTTTATTAATATACTACTTCTTGCTTGATGAGACATCAGTAGCAAATAACAATAGAATACTAAAAATTATATGAACACATATTGCAACATTTGTATTATATCATTTTTAACTTTAGAAAAACAGCTACTGGTTTTCAAGGCTGATGATAACTAAAAAAATATATTTTTCTATTCATATATTATGATGTACTATACATCCTCCCCCTTCTAATATCGTCTAGACTAGAGGAAAAGATGCTCTGTTGTGTTACTGAGGGTAAATCCGGCCACTCCCTTTCATAAATGTTATGATTTCCCATCTACCGAAGGGTATCACACATCAGTTGGTTTGGGTTGCTTCTAGAAAATATTGTGCTAATAAATAGATAAATAAATAAATAAATAAATAAATAAATAAATAAATAAATAAATAAATAAATAAATATGTAATAAACATATAAATGGATATACAACACACACAAATAAATATATATATATATATATATATATATATATATATATATATATATATATATATATATATATATATATATAATATATATATATAGGTATATAGCTCACAGTAGAGCAGCAGACACTTCATACTATATATATATGTATATAAATCCAGCAGCCGGGGTCAGAGGGCGGACACTTTGCTATATACATAATCATAGGTTTGCTGAAAGGAAATTGGTGTATATATACATATCTTCTAAAAACATAACAGATGCCTTATATAACCGCTATATGCTATATATATATATACATGTGCTATCTAAGCGATGTCAGGCAGGGCATCGATATCAAAGTCCTTCAAAGAAGGCATCATTACCCCATATAAAAAATGGGAAAAAGCACGTTAAACGAAAAAGAAAAGATATATATATATATATACTATTAAATTATATATTTCCTTCGTTTGAGTCGTTAAACATTTATATTTTATATATATAATTCAATCCACGACTGGATTATTTGCTCTCATCTAACCTTGTTATTCTATCTGTATCAAATTCTTCACATGATTGTATCCAGTGTCAACTTTGAGGATGGCATGCATGCGAGTATTTATGCAATCCTACTCAGCAACGCCAAATAGCATTTGCAGGTTCATACTTCCCGCGATACACACGAGTATCAGAAATGGCACTGTTTGTGTCATTCAACGACCTTCACATCTGCGCTGAGAGTTGAAAAGAATATTACTAGAGATCAGCGTGAAAAGTACTGAATAATTGAGGCCGAATGCCTATGGCACTCAACTGAAGATTTTCAATCGATATCTCATGGAAAAGTTATTTTACAAATTATTAACTTAAATTAAATTAACTAATTTCTTATTCTGTCTTTCAACGAACTTTTCTAGTTTCTTGATAATTTTTCTTATTAATGTTTCTCATTTAAGCCACTCCTTGCCAAATTACGGGTTTCTTACTTTCCCTTCAGCATACCGTATATCCCCGGCAACACAGCCTTTAACATCTTCAGTGCCATTTTCAGTGTTTTCTTACCCACCAACTGAGAATCGAATTCTTGAAATCCTGAGCTAAAATCGCTCTACCGATCTTGACAGGAAGAAATATTTCTCTGAGAAGCGCTTTTGTCGATTCAGATTATCCGAGATTTAGAATCTGTCAGTCGGAAACACCACTTTCCGTCTTCTACATCGATTCTCTTTGAAAGCCCAAATATTGAACTTAATGTTTATCAAAACTGATGCACTATCAAAGAAAGAGAATATTGGGTCAATCAATTGCACATTCAGGGTGGTTAGAACTTGTGCAAATGCAAACTTTGTGTCTTATACTTATGGTAGATAACATATATTTCTGAAGTAAATTTATCTTGCGTAATTGCGTTGCATAATGTTCATTATTCCAGCAATATTTTTGAAAGTTTTAACAATAACTGATCGCAAAAATAAAGTTTATATGAACCATAGATTACAGTGAAATAAAAAGATCTTTTTTAATATGAGCAAATTTCAATTATTGTGCTCTAAAATAAACTAAACACTGATACACCATCCTGTATTGACATTTGCAACTAACGAACAATAAGAATAATTTTATGGTATTACTCATTAACAATGAACAAATCAGTCATAGAATGGAAACATTTATCAAGTTTTTGTTATTCAATCCAATGAAGGTAGATGATTTTGTGGATGCAGTTTAATCTTGGATATTAATATACCAACTAAATATTATTTCAAATGTTTATTGTCCTAATTCCTGAATTTATTAGGTGTCGCCCTATGAACTTTTTATGGCGTTGTCCCCACGTCATCTCCCTGAAGGAACAAAGGATTTACTTTACCATGCATTTCATTTAGATGTCTAGCTACCAAACATAAATAAGAAGCACCATAAACAAAAGCAGTTTAAGTGCATTATGTATCAATTAGCGCTTTACTGATGACTACATGGGGCTTGAGAAATATGAGTCAAATGTAATGATAAATATTCCTAATATCTGAAGCCTGAAAATGGAAACACCCAGTCGCAGGGAAATTACAAAGGAAATTCATTTTCCCAGAATAAAATGAGAAAATTTAATTGAAATTCAAATGATTCTGGTTTGAAATATGCATCAAATATTAGCATGTTTCAAATTAAATCGCCTCCAAAAAATTAATAGTTAAAAACAAGATCCGTGTAACACCTGGGGCATATTTGTTCGATGCATATAAATTGATTTCCCCGCTGAACTCGAAATTACACCAGAAGGCAATATAAATTCATGAGCAAGTTTCACTGAACGAATGGACGAAATTTCGGAGTGGTAATTGAAGGTGATGATTTTCGCTAGGTTCTCCAGATGAAAACAATTCACTTTCTGACTTTCTTACAGCCAGCTAGACAACCAAACTCATAATCTCAGTCTAAGTTGAAATTCTCTTTGGTATGAAGATACTCGAGATTGATAAAGTTTAACTGAAAGTTTTTCGGCCAGAGAAAGACCCGTTCTTTGGCAGTACCGAATTTAATGTTTACCTACGCGCTATTAAGATTCTCAAGGCTACAGGTTAATTAATGCAGTTGAAATCTTTCATATAAAGGACTAAATATAATTATGTTGTTTGAATAAATTGGTTTCTAAGACGAATATAAAATCCGTATCAAAAGTTTAGAATTAATCAGTATCAGTGATTTTTCTTAATGTAAAATTCCAGTCACTTTAAGGAAGGGTAAAATTATTACAGGCAATCCCAGCTTTGCTATTACAGGAAATCACTGAATAATCAGAAACACTTGTCAAATAAAATTTACAAAATAACATCATTACAGAGCACGCAAGAAAGCTCAAAGTTCCTGAGTAGGACCACAATGTTCAAGAATATACAAAAGCAAATCATATGACTAGTTATAAATTACAACCCCTAAATCAGTGGTAAAAAAATTCTGGCTCTGCAAAATTTTGCTAAAAGCAATTGGTAAGGATTAATGAAACAAATATAAAACAGATAAATGAATAACTAAATAAATATAAGAATAAACATGTGTGGGAAAAACTGGCAAACCTACTTTTCTGCTCCTAATTTTCTAAATGATTTCCTTAACCAACACACGTGACACTACATACGAACATTCAGCGAAAGTTATACTTGTCTCATCAGTATTTAGTTTTTAGAAACTTTAATGGTTCCATTACGAAGAATGAGAGAATCTACTTTTAAATTTAGGTTCAATATTACATTTAGCAATTGAAAATCAAACTTGAAGATATGATACTGACTTTTACTCACAGTCAATAACGCCCTTTCAATTTAATTCATTCAAAGCTGAGAAAAAGACGGTAATTAACCTGGGCCACCTGGCCTTGCCTTGCTTGCAGACGAATGAGGCTCTAACAATTACCACCTGCCTTGCCAGCCTGAATGTAAATGGAGGATGAATTTATAAGATGTGTTGATGGCTAAATGAAAACCTTGTGACCTTTCATTTTCTTAAATGAAACAGGAAAACGTTTTTTTTTGGTTAAAAGGGAATTTGAACATCGATGATCTTAAATTCAACATAAAATGGGATTTTTTTCCTGAAATATCCATCATGTTAACGTTTGACAGATACCAAATTAGAATATGAAAAATTGTAATTGTTGTCTTAACTTTCTTATAATATGTGATACCTAAAATGCGTATTTTTTCGCTGTATATAAAACTTCATCAGTTGCATCATAAATAATAAAATGGAAAAAACTTGCCAGGTTATTGCAATATAATACAGTTCATGAATGATATAACAAAATGGATTGCTAAAAAACAAAACACAAAATTTAGATAGCTATGTCATTTTCTAACGTATTAAAATTGATTTTTTTCTTTAAAAGGGAGTTTCATCGAACATATTCATGGCAATTGTTCTTGCAATTCCAACAATTATATCAAATTAGTTCCGAAAAAACTGAATTTTGCAATGACGATATCTAACGCGAATTAAATAAATAATTAATAAAATGGAAGGACTACAATGAATATAATATTAACGACATTAATACAGGGAAAAAGAAAATCATCCGCCTAACAAAAATGATTTTTGTTGCTACATTAAAAACAAAATAAATTGCTACCGCTTTTCTTGCGTTACAACAATTATGTCAGTTCGTTTAAATATTACAGTGAAGTGCAGTAAAAATTTATGCAAAGATTGTTTGTACAAAGCATCTATTCCTAAACAAAACCTACATTTTGTGAGAAATGCAAAGTTACGCTCTTTGGTCAGATATCAATGAAGAGATTAATTCAACATTCTGAGAAGAGTTTCTAATATATAATCATAGCTAATTTTGTTTTTAGCCTAAAATTTAGACTAAATTAATAAAGATTAATTCAACATTCTGAGAAGAGTCAAAATAACACCAGTAATTTTAACCATTGAGGGAGACACACCTTTTTTTTTTTTATGAAATTGCCTGGTGCTTTCCTCTGCTCTTTTGAATCATTGCTAATTCAAAATTAATTATTATGAATTATTAATCTGAATCTATCTCATTTCCCAATCACTGTCAACTGGGTTCCATAAAATGTCTTTAGGTCACATTGTTTCCGATAAAATCTATGCAGCATTTATCACCTATACCACAGCCAGCAGTTCCTGGGGTGTCATTATCTTAAACTAGAATCCCACTTCTCAGAAATCTAGCTCACTTTTGAACGTTAGGTTGCCCTCGCACGTTTATAAAACCTTCAAGGTTATTGGTAAAAAAACAGCTAAAAGGTTTTATTCCTCTTCTGATCAGAGACCAAGTTCGATGTTTTTATTGTAATGGCATTTTGTAGTGACCACTTAACCACTTAACCCTGTTTCATCAATCTTCTTATTCAGCCCCTGAAATTTTTCACTCAAGTTCTGAATTTTTGTATGCTTCACAAACACACACACAAACACACACACATACATATATATTATTATATATATATATATATATATATATATATATATATAGATATATATATTAATAATATGTATATACATATATATGTGTGTGTGTGTTTTCATCTCATTTCTCTAATCTCTTTCAAATTTTTCCATAAAATCGTCTTTGTCACATTGTTTCTTTGATGCATTAATCTTTTAATATTTCACTTACACCACAGCCAGCAATCCTGTTATCAATAATTCTTCAAAGTTCTGGATAACTATACATCACGAATCTGTATAATTATCCAGAACTTTGAAGAATTATTGAAAACAGAAGTTCATTGAAATATGAAAAAATTTTGATCCCCTGGATCATCAGAGACAATTTCAAAAGACGATTGTACATGACATATTTATATATATATATATATATATATATAATATATATATTCATATATATATATATTATATAATTTATATATACATGCATAGATATATATGACTTTTACACACACATCACCATGATTCATATTCATATATACATATATAATATATATATATATATATATGTATTTTTATATATTTCCTCTTTCATAATATTTTTTATATAGCATTGCCTTTTCGATGCACGTTTTTAGCCGATAATTACTTCTGTTTTCTTTTTATATTCTCAAAGTTCTGGATAATTATACTTTGATTCTGATGTATACTTTTCCAGAACTTGCTGGTCGCGTGGGTTAAATATTGTCCAGAAGTCCTGAAGTTCTATGTGTGCATCAAAGAAGTCAATGCCACAAAGGCGATGACGAACTTAAAAATTATCGACTGAAAGAGAGAAAAATGCACGAATACACACACACACACACACACACACACACACACACACAATATATATGTATATACATTTGTATTATATATATATATATATATATATATATATATATATATATATATATATATATATATATATATATATATATATATATATATATATATATATATATATATAAATAAATATCTGTTCTGTGTGAGAGATGTATCCATTCCAATTAGAACTTCATCTTTGCTCTTACATAAGAGTATATGGGGCATTTGACTCAGGGTTCAAGGTAATAAATTCAATTTGTCATATATACATTCCCTTCAAGTAATGACATTACGGTTTTCGAGATATGCGCTTTCCTGTTGATGTCAAGCGAGTATGTAGGTTCCAGTCAAAGAGATTAACAACACTGATAATGTGAGAGAGAGAGATCTTACATAGAGAGAGAGAGAGAGAGAGAGAGAGACTCAGAGGTGAATGTTTGTCATATAACATTCCCTTGAAGTAATGAACATGATACGATACTGAATATCCGTTATTGTTGATGTCAAGTAACTAACAGCAGCCAAAATGATATACCATTGACCCAAAAAAATTCTCTTAGAGAGAGAAAACAGCAAGAGATACAATACAGTTTTCTTCAATTGTGGTGTATTCTAAATCTCGGCGGCTCTAAGATCCGATATTTTTGTGAAGGCACACTGCTACAGCCCCATAAATTGTATTTTTGTCTGATATATTTGGGAGAAAGTTAACAACTGAGAGTATTTTAAGTGTTGTAAGGAGTTATTGTTGTTGCCGTTTTGTCTACAACAACAAAATTTAATAGTTTTATAATCATCTTGTAAACTGAAAATGGTAGGAAACTCATTTTCATTTGGTATTATTACAGCAAATATAACTTATTATAAAAGGATCTTCCATTGATTTATTATATACGGGAGATATTGGATTTATAGCGAGAGATCCTTCATGAAATTTGTCTTTAACAAGGCAATTGGATCATGGCTAACACCAAGACGAGAGAAAAATCTAAATTATTCCAAGTATAATTCATAATGTTAGGCGCTCTGACAAGTTTTCTAGTGACTTGAGTTGTATTTTGCCCCGGGGATTAATAAGTATGAATTTTTTAATGCAATTTGCACTGATGCTCAAATAATCCGTAAAAATAAAGAATTTTACAACATCGAATGACATAAAATTATAACATGTATAAATGAGAAAAAATATCGATTAATCATACCCAAAAACCGATTAATATTAAACTTTGAAATACGATAAGACAGACACCTACATTTAAACATAGTTTGACATCGGAAAAAAGTATGACAACGTTCTGTCTGCGACGCAGTAAGTACTGCCTTTTCTCCTCTTTACGCTTAATCTTGTCTGCTGTTGACGGAAAACAAGAATCTTTCAAAACTATTTCCGACGGTCCCTGGTGATTCCTCTTGAGCCTCAGAGGAAATTTTCCACTTTTGGTCCGTTGCTGATTTGCATCAGCCTGAAACACTGCCCGGGGTTTATGGCTCGATTTCAGAAAAAATACTAGCCATGCATGACGAGAATCCATTTTTCAGAGACCTTCTTCTTTGCTTATCATTCCTGTAAATAGTTAACTTTCTTTACAAGAATACCAAATTTTTAAAAAAAAGAAAATCGAAATTTTTTCTTAATCACCAAGACTATTAGCATTCATTAAATATTTATTTTATTATTTTACCACTTTACAATTAGCTTAATTTGGAGGAAATTATCTTGATTTAATGTAATAATTATCACTTAATACTTTTTCAATTGCAAAAGATTTTTCGATTTGGGAGATCGCCGAAGGTGATACTGTCTTATCTTATCACTGGGGTGAGAATTTTAAATTTTCCGATTTTATCTTTATGGTTTTATGATCCAAAACATATATAGGAAGCATAGATTTTGGTCTCGTTGAGAATAATACCAAATATTTCCTAGAACGTAGATGATGAATAAAAGAACATTATTTTTAATAATCACCACATTCTAAAAAAAAAAAAATATATGTATATTATATATGCACAACCTATATAATTAGCAACGTCAGTATTCCTGAGGACAATTGGTTTAATGACTGAAATAATTATCACCTGAGTGCTTTTCCTCTGTTGCATTTGATGTCGCTTCTGTTGCGCGCGGTGTTGGGAGATCGCCGAAGGTGATATTTATGTCGGGGTTTAGTGCGGGCTTGTGGTTTTCCGAATTAAAACATAAATTATATATACACCACGGAAGCATAGATTTTGGTCTCGTCTTGAGAATAAGGAATGAATATTTCTCTGTTGACTGTCACATATACATACACACACACGCATATATATATATACACACATATATATATATATATATATATATATATATATATATATATATATATATATATATATATATATATATATATATATATATATATATATATATATATATATATATATATATATATATATATATATATATATATATATATATATATATATATATATATATATATATATATATATATATATATATATATATATATATATATATATATATATATATATATATATATATATATATATATATATATATATATATATATATTTCCACCACAAATCTATATATTCAAGAGAAATTAACTAAGAACTGTCCAGATACGAAACGGACCCCACTGGAACATAATTATTCTTGTGAAGCAAAATTTTTTTGTCTTTATCTCTGTTTCCGGTAACTCCATATACTGTTTTATAAACATGTCAAAGTTTAAATTGTCCGTAACATTACGAGTATATGAGGAAATAACTAAGTTTCTCTGTTTAACAGATTTCTCAAATGAATGGAACATGTTCTTTCAATGTAGAAACAATGTGAGTATATCAAACTGAACGACAGACAATGCAAGAAATGCATGATATGAGAAATGGGCGGAACAACCACAGAAGAAGATTTAGTAAGCACTAATGGAGCGAGAAGAGGCCCGGGAATGGTTCCATCTCTTCCTACCGAAAATCTCTCGGAAATAATTCTGACACCTTCACGAACTCTGTGGAATATGGACATACATATCAACTTTCCTGTCAACAAAGGCCTTGCAAAGCGTTAAGTTTTTTTTTAGACTTTTTCTTAAAGCCTAAAGCACATTTCCTCTCTTTGCGAAAATGTGTTTTAAAATTAAGAAATTGAAATGTCAGAGCGTTCGTTTTCTTCCTGATAAAATCTCAGTGCTTTTTGGAATGTCGTGCAAATCTAACTAGCGGTGAATGAAGGATTAGAATTATCGTTTATTATGTAAAATAGTGTGAATGGTAATTATATCTAGAGGAACTGACTCTCCTATATTGAAGAATATTTCACATAACAAGGCAGTTACAATCAACAACACACTCCAAACAGCCTCAAAGCCTCGATGTCTTCAGGATAGAGTGCCATCTCCGACAAGAATATTGCACAGAAGAATTGTACTCGAGGAATAACAGGAATTCCAGTTCTAAATAAATAATATCATTTTGATTCTAAAATTCCAAATATTCATTCAATATTTACTGTATTAAAAAAAAAGAACTTGACAAACTCTCTCTCTCTCTCTCTCTCTCTCTCTCTCTCTCTCTCTCTCTCTCTCTCTCTCTCTCTTCATATAGTGACAAATGAAGATATGATCTTTAACAGATGTTTTCTACTGAGTTTACCTTCCGATACTAATAAAGCTTTTAATAAATTTTCCCATGTTTTCAAGTTTCGTATGACAAGTAGCAATAACATAAAAATATAATGCGCCTTAATGAACCCCTAAGAATTATACGAGATGTTTTATGTAAAGCTAATAAGTATTTCTTGAATTTCATCGTAATAATAATAAGTTTTACCCTTTTTATTTAAAAAATAATACCAGCATAAAAACTCGGAATGGTTATCACTCACTGCTTGAATGAAAGAGCTTGATAATAATAATAATAATGAATCCAGCTTGAAATAAATTCGTAGGTTGAAAATTTAATGCGCAGCAAGTCTAATGGAGCTGTTATTATACAAATGAATGTTTTGTAATCTCAGTCTGAACCTCATATTGAAAATAAAACTTTATATCTAGCTACCTTAATCATATTTTGGTAAAACTGTTAAAAATCCTCTTATTTTCATACAATATATGCCACAGGTGCTTTATTACTTTTGTTTTAACAACAATAAAATAAATTCTCCATTAGAAAGAAATTCAATTAAACTTTCTCTAAAAATTATATATCTATATATAATATAAATACATATATATAAACATGTATGTATACAGTATATACATATATTATACATATATGTATATATATATATATGTATATATATATATATATATATATATATATATATGTATGTGATATATATATAAATATATATAAATATATATATATACATATGTATGTATATATATATATATATATATATATATATATATATATATAATATATATATGTATGTATGTATGTATGTGTGTGTATATGTATGTATAATTTTGTTTCATTGCCTATTTAGTAAAAATGCCTCACCCACTTATGCTGATATACTATTGCTTCCATGGTATTTGTGACATACTTGCCACTTTTATGGTCAGGGCAACTTCATAATTCCCCCTCTTCAGTGATTGTGGTAACAAAAAACTTTAAATATTTGTGCATTTTTTTTTTTGTGGGGGAGACAAAGCATAGAAGCTCCTTAAGTTAAACTAAATGTTAGGTGAAATGATTACTGTAAAATCAAGTCTCGATCGCCCATTTCTTCAATTTCTCATCTCCCCTTCCCACTCCTGCCAGAACTCATTTCCTTTCCTCCTACGGATATTGTTCTGTGGCATCTGGGAAATTACGTTGAGATTTCAAAAATAAATCTTATCTTCCTTGCGCTGAAATATATGACGGTTCAAATTTATAGACATTTTCTGAGAGGCAGACGTGACTTTAAAGTAGGAAGAAGGAAAGAAGGTAATTCAAACGATAGTAATAGTGCCCTTGTGGTTTTCGAGATTTTGAAAGATCAGGAAAACTTATAGGCCTCATTTATGAAATTCCGACTATCAAACCAAGGACTAGGGCACTTGCGGCCATTCAGGGCTTAAGATTGCCTACGCGAACATATTTTAATACTCGTAATACTATAATATAATATATATATATATATATATATATATATATATATATATATATATATATATATATATATATATATATATATATATATATATATACTGTATATATATATATATATATATATATATATATATATATATATATATATATATATATATATATATATATATATATAATTAAGAATTTAATATTTTATTCGCCTAGGCTGTCTTATTACCATATTTATGTAACTCAAGCATTCTCCTAACTCTCGTTAACATTATCAGAGCGATATCTTTCTTCAGCAAGTCATAATTTCATCCGCCTAATGTCTCTGACTCACATCATAAGGAAATCCCTTTCAGAATTCTACCCCTTAAGGGGAATCGCGCGGATATGCGAATAATTTCCAACAAAGGGAATGCAGAACAATTGAATTCCATCTATCAAGTGTACATTTTTCAGTCTCTTCCTGAGGAGACACATTGCATTCCGCCATTAGCTGATGTTTATTATCAAATTCTGAATACGCATGCAACAGGGAACGCGTTTTCATTAGATGCTGTAAAGATTGCATCTTGGAAAAATAGCGCAGTTCACGTTTCTCGTTTGCTTTCTGTCAATATTTGATGAATGTCACGGCTACAATGAGACTGTTGAATGTAAATGGAGTTTGCTTATTGCATTTACTGCTTATTTTCTTTCTAGTTCTGGGTGGGAATAGCGAGCACAGCCGTAGGTGCGCATGTGTTCTGTGTTTATCATGATACCGATTCGTATTCCGAAATGATTTACGCACCATGTAGCATAACTGTTACCCAGGCTTTAGGAGCATAATGTCCGTTACTTGTTCGTTCTTTACATATTTCGCAACGGAATAAATTCAGCGGATCGTGTTCTTATTTTCTAATAACATACTCGTTTAACCTGCATCACAACAGGCCCATATATATACTATTAAAGAGCAATTAGCTTTCACTGTTAGACAAAAAATTTGCTAGACCTGAATGGCTGTGAGAGGGTAGTCATTATGGAGACTTCAAAGAGAAATAACGTAAACACCACTGCACCAGAGTATAAATAATAATAATAATAATAATAATAATAATAATAATAATAATAATAATAATAATAATAATAACAATAATACGGCAAATGGAAACAATACTATAAGAATTCGGAAAATGGGAGAATTACCCTATGAACCCTGGAGAAGGGATTCAGACCTCCAAAATGTCCTCTTATCAGGGCTTCTGGGCATTCTGTTATATTCTCCAATACTCCTCTCCTGGAGTTCTCGTAAGCATTCCAAGATATAAAGCAGTCTGACGGTTGAAACCATTTTAGCCCAGCACAGAAAGCTGGATCGATGCTCTATGGAATCAAATGATATCCGTCAGGAGACACTCTACTGGGAGTTTCAGGATGTCAGACATTTCACACCTGATTTCTCCTCTGCTCAGGAGTTTTGTTTATTAATGTGAAATTACAGAAAGGGAATTACAGGACAGGATTTTATAGATCCGTCTATCATCGATTTTAATTTTTAGATCTGAAACTATAAAAATCCCAAGAGGAAAAACCATTGACTGCAACACCAGAGATTAATTCAACTGCATGCTGAATTAGATCAATTATGATCTAGGTTTCACAGAAATTCTCTCAATATGATTACTTTATATTTTCCAAAATGCTCTCTCTCTCTCTCTCTCTCTCTCTCTCTCTCTCTCTCTCTCTCTCTCTCTCTCTCTCTCTCTCTCTTTGTACTTAATCCCATAATAATTTTCTTCCTTTATTAGATCCCGAATTACCATCCAAACGTCATGTTTGATGCTGCTTAATTTTTCCTGCCTAAAAAAGGTGCAAAATTATTTTATGAGTAAATATATTCAGAGAATGTTTATAGTAACCAAACAGTATACAGTCTACATAATATACACACCATTTAAAAAAAAACATTTAGCAGAAATAAATGAGAAAACAATACAGTCCGTATTATATATTCTTCATGTAAAAATAAGGACCATTAATTACAGACTTTAATATTACTCCCCTAACTTCGTTCCTTTTCAGACCCTCAGTTCCCTCGGTTAGGACAAAAATTTTTTTTTACCAAAAATTATGAAACACAGAGCCACTTTTACAAGAAGTCAGGATATACTCGTATAGCCAATCGGATGTGGTTTGGACGAGGAACGGGATACACTGTATGCTTTGCGATTACCTTTTCGATACGTTTAAACAAACTTCAGAATACTGTACTAAAGGAAATATTCTGGGCATAAGGTAAAGACATCTGACCCAATTCACTCCACACCTTAAACCCATTCGTGATTCCTCAGGCGTGCAACGCAGCTGGAATGCTGTTTACACTAGATAGTACGAGTACCTATGACTAGCCTGGATGCTAAGTATATGTCAGGCAAGAAAATTCCGTGAATGAAGTTCTCTGAATAAAACTGGTACAGTTGAGTCTTGTGTAATGTGTTTAACAAATGTGTACAAGGTATTTCGTCTCCTTAAGCGCATGACTTTTCAGATGAATTAAATATTTTTGTATCCAGGTTTGTAAATTAAACTGCTGTAAGACAGGTGCTGTTTATACAACCTTAATAAAAATTATCATAAATGCGTAAAAATTTGGAGTGAACTTTTTAAATCATTATTGACTAAGATATTGCAGTAATGTTATCATCTCGTTTTACTATAAGAACATTATGACACGATTTCAACGACAATTGCTCAGTTATATTACGAAAGCTGTCTCTGGTAATTATTGAAATGCGAAATTATATTATATATATATATATATATATATATATATATATATATATATATATATATATATATATATATATATAGAGAGAGAGAGAGAGAGAGAGAGAGAGAGAGAGAGAGAGAGAGAGAGAGAGAGAGAGAGAGAGAGAGACTGATCTTACTTACTGAGAAAATTTTATGTAAATTTTACTAATATAAAGTAATGAAATTAATATCTGAACTTTGTAGTGTTACGTGATTTAAACTAAGGCTTTGGTAACTCCTCATTATTACCAGTATTTCCTTCTCTTTGATGATTTCTCTGTGTCTAGCTATGTACAAAGAATGGCCAAACAAACTCACATTGATGCATTCACCCTTATTCTGTACCGTAAATCATACGCCAAGTTCCTAATTCCGTTCCAACTAGAATTGCATGAAGCCAAGAAAATTTTTTTTTTAACACAACGCGCCCTAGTTTCTTTTGTGGTGTAGTTTGGGGACTGAGAGAGAGACTTCTTGCAAGCCTCAATTACCCAAAGATTGTATGCAGGAACTTTCCCAGAGAGTATATTTGTGTTAGTGGCTCCTCAAGGAACGGAATCATGTTTGAGAAACATGCAGTAAAGGTAATTTCTCTTTACGGAACTGTATTTTACAAAAATGTGGGAAAGTTACAAAGGGTATAGTTACCTATAATAAATACTGATTACATATCCAGACAAACCTTTGAAAGAAATTAAATAATTCATGATCACATAAGTATTTAGCACCTATACCCGTCTATCATGATTTGGCAGACTGGTAAAACCCAACGGCTTTCCTGTGAAAATATGGCTCATAAATGTAGTTGTAATTACTTCTAGGTAATGGGCCTGGAATACAGGAGTAAAATCAACATCACATATAATGCATAATGCATTATGTTTTTACTCTACTGACACAAGAATGCACTCAGATTAAAGCTGGAATCCGTATTATGCAATGGACAAGTTTTCTGCAAAATTAAAAAAGGAAAGAAAATTTAGGTCGGCATAACATTTTTCTGTGGTAAAATCATAAACAAATGGTAAACCTTGTAGCCGGATCCTTTCTGAATTCCCTATTTACAATAAAAATTTATTATACAATAAAAGATTAAAACCGTCTTGCGGAGGAATTTCATACCGCGTTTGAAGAGTTATTTTTGTTAGCATAAAAATTTGTCAGTTGAAAAATAATATTTCTCTCACACCTGCAGGTTGGCTTGGTTTCACAATTTATAACCCCAGCAGAGCACTATAACATGTGTCTCTCTCTGTAAATTTATTTTGAACACTATCCAGTTACGTGAAACAGTTAGGGCTGCTGAACAAAAGTGATCGTACATTTATATTGTTCTACTTGCGATTGTTCTTTAGTTACTCCACAAAATTAACTCATGAATGCCGTACAATAGTGTATCTCAAGTTCCTTTTGGAAAACTATGTGAAAATATCTGGCATCCTCACAGGGATGTGTGTGTGGTCGAAAGGACTTTCGTTATTTCTATCATGAAAAGATTTGGTTTAGTCTGTGGCGAGAAAATGTCGTAAGCAGCGGCTTCTATTCTAAATGGGTTCCATCAGGCGCACCTGCAAGGATTTATCGTCTAAGGGAATATAACCGAAAGTCTGTGGTATTTGTCAAGGGTAAAGATTTGTTTTTAAATGAGTGAAACGTAAACAGATATATTGCATACCGAGGATTATATTAACTTTTGCGAAATATTTGTCTTCTGAATGTCATTTTCAGACTTTAACATAAAATGTACCTTGAATATATTAGCAGTCTTACGTACGGAAGTATACCTTTACCTATCTTTATCCATTCTTCTTGCATATAACGTGATAGAAAATTAAAATGTGCTATTTTACTGACATGGTAATGAAAATTGTTTCAGTAAGAGATCCAAGTTTTACATATCAAGGTAAAGGGTTTTGTTAATAGAAAAAAAATCATTTAATAGAAACAAAATGCTCTATGAAACTTATGATAATATGCATGCAGCTCTTGAGACGGAATGCGCAGTCTAAAAGCTGTGAAGACCCAGTTACATCAGCCATAAGCCACTCGAGAAGCTACAAAATCTTTGTTGATAATATAATAGATATGAATAAAGAAATCCCTATAACTTGCTCTTAACTTAGTTTATATCGTAATTGCTAAGTATTCTGAGGTGACACCACGTAAATAAAACGACAGGAAATAAAGGCAAGCAATTGTCAACACCATTTTTCTTCAACGTATTTCTTACGAGAAAACGTCAAATTAATGGTTTATTATTCCCCTTCCCCCCCAACCCCGGTATCCTCGTTCCTTCTTTCCTTTCTTCTTGTTATTCAAGAAGTAAGTTTCCATGAGTAAACTATTTCATCTTTCAGGGCTATTTCCTTACGCAAATGCCTTGCGCCCGAACCTCCCTTGTCTCGGGCGAAATTAAGCTACAAAATGATGCCATGATCAGAAGGAAAAATAATTTCTTTTAACGCGATATTCCTGAAAGGAAATGTGCCCTCAACCACTCTCTTAAAGTGGTGTTATAACGGATATTATACTTGGACTAAATTTTCAGGGAAAAATACTGTGGATTCGGGACCAAAAATTCTTGACACTCACGAACACACTAAAATACACATAAAGACACACACACACACACACACACACACATATATATATATATATATATATATATATATATATATATATATATATATATATATGTGTGTGTATATATATATATATCACTAAATATTACCAGCAGACAAAATTACCGTCTCAAAGAAGATATATCATAAAGAGGTCTATTATTTTAGCGTTAGCCTTCCTGCTGAAAAAATAGTCCTGATTACTAAAATACTTCAAAAGTCAATTAGGCTCGAACAACATTTATTATTTGATCTGAGGACCAGGAAGGGAGAAGCCTTTCAGAAAATCGTCCCATATCTTTTGGTTTTGTTTATTTCTGAAAATTAATCCCATTCAAAGTAACATGAAATAGCATGAAGATCACGTCGACTGATGCTGCAATTAAATATCCTTTGTTTCTGGAAAGGTTGACGATGCTGAATGGTTTAAGCAGGTTAGGCCTTAGAGGAAAAGCATCATCGCCAATGATGACTGAATTTTCAGGCCATCTTTGTAGGTAAAACGATCCTACAAACCTCTTGCAAATACCATTAAAAATAGCAAAGAGAATAATCTTCCACTTTGTGTCGGAAATATCCTTTGTTAGTCAAAGAATTCCCTGACCCACTAGCGAGAATGACATAATTATCAAACATCAATTTCTCTTTACATCTATGTCTTCTTAAGACATCTTGCTCGCTGACTTGACGGCAACTTCTGTGTTCAAACACTGAATCCTCGTGCAAATCGCTTACTATCCTGGAAAAGTTTACTTGCCGCTAGTTACTGGCGCCAGTGAACTATCCCCGTGTAAACGGGGCATTAGCTGAGAATGGTATTTTTGTAAGCAAACACAGTTAACAAGACTTACAAACAATTCGTATGGATTTAAATTGTTTTGGAAGAAAGACTGAAAAAGGAAGAAATGCAAAAATGTAATTATGTATTACCGACACACAAATAATTATATTTATAAACACAAAAACGCACATAATTCCAGAGAGAAATGATTCTATAACTACAGATAACTTTGGATATATATATTTTCTATTTTCCAATATATTTATATCAGGGAATAATGAAATATATATATACAAATAAACTAAGCATTGCGTGCATAACAATGAAAGGATATTACTAAGTAATTCCATAAACATAAATTTAGCTGAGAATGGTATTTCGTAAGCAAACACAGTTAACAAGACTTACAAACAATTCACAAAGGGATTTAAACTGTTTTGGAAGGAAGACTGAAAAAGCAAGATAGGCAAATATGTACTCTGCAGCAGGATTCGAAAATCAGGTCGGTAACGGGACCTCGTTCTGTTACTCTGATGCAGGTTCGATTCCTATATGGAAATCATAAATTATATATTATGTTCTTAAATTTGATCTAAAACTTTGCATACAATATATATACAAAGTGTGAAGAATATCGAGAAGGTATAAGGGGATACTGTGGTTATTACAACTGCACACACACACACACACACACACACACACACACACATACTATATATATATATATATATATATATATATATATATATATATATATATATATATATATATATATATATATATATATAATATACTATATAATAACCAGACTGCCCTCTCGACTTCTGTTCTTCACAATGTCTGTGTCAGTTGCAAGAGCATGAAGTAGTTCTGATCTCTGCAGCAGTGTCCAGGTCAGTAACGTGACCTCGTTCTGTTACTTTATGATTCTTCCACACACTTTTTTGTTCTTACATTTGGATCTAAAGCATAGCACAATAGTATCACAAAATGTGAAGAATTCACAGGTAAGGAGACACATATTATTACAACTATACACACACACACACACACACACATATATATATATATATATATATATATATATATATATATATATATATATATATATATATATATATATATATATATATTATATTTATAAGATGAATTTTTATTCCCAAGCTTTCAGAGGCTCGTCTGACTCCTTCCTCAAGGAACCCTGAAGATGGAGGCAGACGAGCCTCTGAAAGCTTAAAAATAAAGAATCTCCTCATCTGAGTCTTCCGTAACACAATTACTGTATTACTGATGTGGTGTCATCATTTCTTAAGAAGGAAATAGACCTGCTCCTTGTGGATGCTTATTGCTCAGGTATAATCTTTTGAGAACGTCAGTCCTTCCTTAGGCTTCTATGAAATTCCAATAATTTCTTAATGAGATATATAGTCCTGTTCCAGTATGCTGCTGTATGAAGGCAGATGCCAAAGCCTACCTCTCTATTTCCACCCTTTGAACTCGGTACCCTTGTGATAAAACAAAGGAAATACATGCATTAACTGACCACAGTTTTCTTTCAGTTTTCATTTTTATTTTTCAAATAATCATTCACGGTTGAGTTACTAGTTTAGGAAATATTTGCTTTTCCTGTTACCCTTAATTCCATTGGTTTTAATCTGTGAAGATAAAATCGGTGTCTTTGATGCTGCAGCCCCATTAAAATGAAATTTCCCTCTTACCGATAAACAATGATTCCAATACTATCGAGAAATATTCTGTTACTGAGACTTCAAATTTAACTTGTCTGGATGAAATTAGTTACTAAAAGTTTAAAAGTCGTTAAAATTTATGAAATGAATTGCGATGCTGTTAATAGAACGAATTAAAACAAAAGAATAATAAATACGATATAAGTAAAAAGTCAATGGAACGGAAGTTAAACTTTGATAGTAGAATAGCTACAATCCGAAAGCTATTGAAAATGAGTGAAATCACAATTTCTGAACGTAGTGGCAGAGCAGAATAAATGAAAAAATCTTAAACTTTTTTAATTCCTAAGGATATAACTGAATCAAGCAATTGCTCATTGTTGACAAGAAAAATAAATTAGTCATTCATCCATTGTTTCATCCTCCTAATTAAAAATGACAGAAATTTCAGCGCTGCCGTGATTAATTAACATAAATTCAGTTTTGTAAAATCCTAGCAGTTTTAATTGTTTTCGCGTAACTGAGTTCCATGGTTTCATAAGGAAAAATCGGTAAATTTTTCATTAAGCAATTGTCACATTTTGGACTTGAAAAAAAAAATTAAGTGTGCTTTGAACGTTTCTGACTTTCTTTTCGTCATCAATAACCTAATCAACCACAGCTAACCTAATCTAATCTAAAGTATCAGGCTCTTATCTTAGTGCACATTATTAGTTCGAAAACATTTCATTAACTTACCTTAATCTAAACTTCGAACTATCAATGGTAGTTATTAAGGTCATTTTATTTCACTCGTTTTGTGTTTTCCCCCACCCAAAACACCCGCTCTCCCACTGTGATCCCCCAAACTGTAGGATATAAGGGTGGGGTCAACTATCTCTTTAAGTACTCATTTGCAAACGCAACGAATGTCAGAAACGTTCAAAGCTCAAGTTTAAACACAGGAAAACCACACTCTCAAGCTCAAACGAAATTAATTAAGTAACATAATACCAGAAAACCGGTTTTAAGAGGTTGTCCAAGTGGACAGCGACTGCATCCCATATATTTTAAAAAACAATGTGAAACAGTATATCACTGAACAATCTTCCGAGTTAAGGACAATAGAAGGATCTGGTTCCGACCCCACCCAAAAAAAAAAAAACAAGTGACCCCACTGAAGATGAATTTGTGAACGCGAAGTGGAAAATTATATGAGGATAACTTAGGGTTCTTTTTATATTTCTCATTTCGAATAAGATTGTTACTCTGCCCACTGTAAGGGAATTCATTATACTTTTGGCAGTGACCAATAACAGTCGTTCTCAGTAAAATGATTCAAAAGGAAAACCATGTAAGAATGACAGTTTAAAATCGGAGCAAATATTGGATGACTTTTTTAGCAGAGTCAGAATTGAATATTTTTCATTCCCCTGTCTGTGCACGAGAATCTGAGGTAATTTCATCCTAATGCAATATTTCTACATTTCTTTAAAACATAGGAAAAATTCTACTTTCATTATTCATACTTATAAAAGTCTATAAATTGTAGCTAGTCCTGCAGTTAGGTTGACATGTGTAATAGTTATTACTCAACTACTAAGTCCATAAAACGACTTTATGATAAACCTACGAACAGGGATTCCCATACTAAAAATTAGAATGTTTACGTTACGCTATATTCATTGTGACATACGCTATATTCACTGTGACATACGCTATATTCACTGTGACAAACATAAATTATCAAATTCACATGATGCCATGAGTCACTAAAATGATTAAGAAATCCTCATTGGTGTAAGCACAGGCTAATGTTATACAGCTCTCCGTTTCCATTCAGGTCGAATAATGAAGTTATTTGAGCCACCTGTCGAAAGATGAGTTAGACTGTAGCGAAGGCGTGAGTAAGAGGCTGCGTATACAAGCTTACTAATTTATTCAAAGAACAAACAGACAGGTCAATAGCTCTTGCAAGCGGAAATGTGGTGCCTGACAAGAGGAGGACAAAACAGAGATCGAAGTACAACCGACTGTGTTTGTTGGAGGGTGGAAAAACATACATAAATCGGTATAATGCCTGAAGTTATGATTAGGAATGATACATTATAATGTTTAAATGATACGTTTAACAAAACATAATATGAAACTGAATATATATACATAGAATGTGTAACATCTGCTGCGTTTCTTGCACATGTGCGCTTGGAGCGCATAGATCTCATTGTGAGAAGATTAGCGGACCAGGTGAGATGACTGTTGTGTATGGGTCTGTGTGGGGACCCGTGACGGGCTTTTTATAAAAAAATTGGAGAGGGCTCTACGGTTGTAGTGGGTCGGTGTTTAGTAGGTATGCTGGCTTCAATCGGTCGATGGAAATCTGCATGGTTCTGCCGTCTACTGTCATTTGGTAGGCTTTGTCTTGTCTTCTCTGGATGATGAGGTATGGTCGTGAGTAGGTTGGGGAGAGGGGGGCTCTGCGTGTCTACCCGTATGAACGCATATTTTGCGTTCTGCAGTTCGTTGTGACGTACACTTTTCTTGCAGTGTGGTACGTTGTTTTAGCAGACATTATTCGTTCTAATGCTTTGTGGGTGTCGGATGGGGATGTCGGGCTCATTGGATTTTAAAAGACGTCAGCCGGCAACGTTAATGATTGGCCGTACAGGGTTTCTACTGGAGATGCGTTAAATGCTGCATGTGGTGCTGTTCTCTGGCCTAGTAAGACCCAAGGTAACTCCTTTCTTCAACTCCTGCCATGACTTCTAGCAGTGAGTGATACTTTCAATGACTGGTGTAGCCTCTCGATGATGCTGCTAACTTCTGGGTTGTAGGCCATCATCAGTATTATCTTTGTCCACAAACTGTCTGCGAGGGCATTCCATAAGGTGGACATGATGTTTGGACCCTGTCGCTCACGAAGGTCTCTAGGACTCCGTGTCTGCTGACCCATCTGATGAGAGCCTCCGCACAACTCTCCACCATCTGTTGCTGTACCAGTATTGCATCAGGCCACCAGGTATTTCTGTCGATGATGGTGTGTTGTGTGGACCTCCCCTACTCCACTCTCCACATGTCTCTTGTGAGCGGAAATGTAGTGCCTGACACGAAGCGAACAAAACAGAGGTCAAAGTACAATCAACTGTGTTTGTTGGAGGATGGAAAAACACACATAAATCGAGGGCCAGGTGAGATGAAAGGTGTGTGCAAGACAAATGTGGCTCAGTGAATATTTTTGGACAGAGAATAGAAAAGATCTGCGACTTTTTTTGGGATGTTTCTCTCAAGAAAGACGATGTGATATAATTTCCTTTTAACATGTACACACATAGCATGCAACACACACACATTGCATATATATATATATATATATATATATATATATATATATATATATATATATATATATATATATATATATATATATATATATATATATATACTACTATACTGTATATAAATATATATATATGTATGTATGTATGTATGTATGTATGTATGTATGTATAACTGAATCACGAAAATATAGAACGTAATGAATACATAAATAAAGTAATGCCACGAAGGAAAGCTTGAAATGACGGGTGGTGCTAGGCTTTCGACTTACTGTCCTTTGTTAAGTAAAGGACATTAAGTCGAAAGGCTAACAGCACCACTCCGTCGTTTTACTTTCCTTCGTGGTACTGTTAATGCCCTTGACTCTCACTCGAAAGACCAGGGTCCGGTCTTGTGGTGAGCCAGGAATTTATTTCAGTGAAATATGTTCCCATGTGTTCATTTCCATCTACTGTATATAATATATATATATATATATATATATATATATATATATATATATATATATATATATATATATATATATATATATATATGTATGTATGTATGTATTCGTTATATGGATTCTATTTAAAATACACGCCATATATTTGTAAGTGTTTTGGTTTTGAATGCCACATATATTGTCGCATTCATGTGATATAAATATAAATGAGCAGGTACTATTTATATTTATAAAAAAAAACTTTAACATAAAGGTCACATGTTTCCCCTCACTTGTATACAGAAAAACCACATAAGTTACAAGTTTTCCCTCTCAGGATTCGCAAAAATATTCGTAGGGCTTCCAGCTTATTTGCCCCCATTCTTCATCAATTAGCTCAAATAACCTTTACTGTCCAACCCGAAAAGAATCGGAGATAAGAAAGCCCATCCGGATCCATTGCATTTCATCCTTGTTTGGAGAGTCCTCCAAGGACAAACCTGCCATCACTACTCTATGTTGTGCCTTTGAATGATTTATATCAGGAATAAAAGGTGAGCATAATAGCAATATAATAATATAATCTTAGATTTAATCCGCATCTGAAAACGCAAAAATGATCAAAGTTCAATGTCCTATTTTGGATGATTATTGCTCTAAAGCAAAATGAGTAGTAGAACACTTTTATTAAACACGTGTATATTCCTACAATAAAATCCTCATCATTTTACTGCTGCAGCGTAACCAAGTGTATATTCTTAAAATCAATCCTCCAAAACTTCCATTTTCACGAAACAGAAAAACTGTTACGAGAACTTAGTTTTACTCTATGATGTACAGCATCAAGTACCTTGTCAGGTTGCGGAGATTGAAGGTCTATGAATGCGATAATAAATTCAGAACAGCGACTTCCATTGAATTTTTAAGTCAAATTTTCGTTTTTAATTCTTCCTTGCAACTAAAATAGAAGCTGGACTAACTGTAGATCATAGCTAATTTAGGAACTAAACAAGTAGTCCTGAATTGATTTACCACTTCAGTATAACTGATTGTCTGTATAAATGATAAAGACCTCCACATTAACCTGCAAGGTGGTTTAAGCATCTTATTTAATTTTTTGTATTTTTCTAGTAGGAAGGAATGTTGAAAAAAAGCCTTCTTACGCTTGCGTGTACCACCACCAGTTATTGGAGAATGCTCTCGTGTTTATTCAATATAATGTTATTAGCGGCAGGAACACTTCAACTGAAATTGGTTTTATATTCTAAGCACAATGTAGCAGGGTGTAATTCAGTACCAGATTTTAATGCGTTTAAGCAAATGGAATTCAGCGGTTCAATGGTGCTTATTTTCGTGCAGGCAATAGTACGGCTTGTGTTTATTTGCTCAGGTCTTGGTCTCTTGCTGCTTTTTGTCCCAGAACAGAAATATGTTACGCGCCTTGGTATAATGTACAATGTTTGGAATAAATCTATACTGAGCTCATGTTGGCTGTAAACTCTGCAGTAGTCTATTTCACTCAGCTATGCTAATAACATATGAACGTCAATAATTTCTTTCTCTTATTGGGCTATTACGCTTTTCTATAACAAATTGTGTCAATTAAAATGTACTATCGAAATGGTACCTTTCGATCAATCTATTGGTTTATATTTTAAATTTAATTCTCTTATTTAAACTGTGGCGAATCAGACTCCACACCGATAATAGTAATTTTATCATAACATCTTTTCCTATGAAAATGTATATTTCAATTTCCAGTGGTTTGACAGACCCTACATGTCGTTTAGACATCAGCAATTGGAAATTTTCATAAGAAAACAACCATATCAGCAGCCAGACAAACTTCCTTAGAGACAGACAACAGATCTGTTTACTGGTTCTTCAGTTATTACAGTTACATTCTTATGAAAGACATTTTTTGCAACGAAATTGACGCTAATGTTATACATTGTATCGAATCTGAAATCTGAAGGGTAGCAAATGGAACAACTCATGAATTCAACGTCGAAAAAGTAAATGATCTTGTCAGTATATTAAGACAGTTTGCAGCCTCACTCTTAACGTTTTAAAGAGAAACTAGCATATATTTCGCTTCTGTCTGTGCTTAACATAAAGATATATATATATATATGTATATGTATATATATATATATATATATATATATATATATATATATATATATATATATATATATATATATATATATATATATATATATATATATATTATATACATTATATATGTGTGTGTGTGTGTGTGATTATTCTTAACATAACTGGCATTACAAATTATCGAAATTTATTTGAAAAAGAGGAAGAATTTATCCAAGGCGAGGTGATATAATATAACTGAAAGCGCAATGTGCAGTGGTAAAAGAATTAGAAACTATTTAGAAAATTAACCCACAAACCTGCAACATAACACCGATAATTTAAGGAACAACGTCAGTATGTGTTTCCTTTGAGGAAAAAAGAAGAGACAACGCCTCTTCGTGAATATTGAATAATTATTACAAACGAAGGATCCAAAAATCAGCAGCTACCGCAATCCCCTAAAGATGCTGTCAGGTACGCGGTCCATTTCAGATATGTAACCTAACGCAAGGTGTGTGTTTTTGTAGTGCCCCCGAAAAAAAAAAAAAAAGGACTAAGCCTGCATTTGTAATCCCTTGGAGGTATACTTTTCAGTGCTGCATGTGGTTGGTGTGACTACCGAATTTCTCAGGAAGCATGCGCAAGTTCAAAAGCGACGCCATGAATATATTTAAATATGTAATATTTTCTTAGCATTTATTCCCAGATTATTCTTGAAGTAAAGTGGTCATTAATGTTTTTCTTTTAGAATGTACTAGATGCAGTGGTAGAGAAAAAATACAGGTGTTTAACAATAATGAATACACCTAGTGCACGCACTCGTTTATGCGGCGTTCATATATTTTGTTGCTATTTAAGATAAATATGATGTAGGTTTCCTGTTACGCCTTTTAGGATCAAAACAATAATGGCAATGAATAACGGTAAGAATCTTAAATAACAACAAATGATGGTATTAGGTAACTGTTAAGTGATATGCATTAGCCGAACGAAAAAGAATTTACGAGACCTTTTTAATTGTCAAAATATAGTGGTTTATTTGTCTTTTATATATATATATATATATATATATATATATATATATATATATATATATATATATATATATATATATATATATATATATATATGTGTATATATATATATATATATATATATATATATATATATATTTACATATATATATGTGTGTGTGTGTGTGTGTGTGTGTGTGTACATACACATATACATATTCATCCACAGTATTACTATAATGCCTCGTCTTAAGTCAATCTTCCATTAGGTTGCGTAACTCTAAAATGGAATGCGAATCATATCTGTGCAACATATTTCAGACAATGTAAAACCAATTACTTTGTTGCACTAGTATACCATTGTGAAAAAAAAGCTATCTGCACACTGCAGTCTTTCAGAACTTTCCGAGAGAAAACATTCTTCTCCACTGATGGAATGGGGAAAGTTTGTGGGGCCATATCTGCATAGTTGGACGCGAAATAAGAAAGCACAGACCGGAACACGAGCAGAACACACTATACATATATTTTTTGGGTTGTTTATAAAGTTAAGCAAAAGAACGATAATGGCGGGGAGAAGTTGGTCTTGGGGAATCTGCGGTTGTGAGCTGTTTCATCTTCTGTTGTATTCTCTAACGCGGAGGTGATTTCACACAGAGTCCCTCTTTTGGGCGAGTTTCTTTCCCTTCAGCGATGTTGTTGATTATACCTCTGATTTCATTCTTATTTAACGCTTTTTGTACTACTTCAGCTGCCTGTTCTCACAGCTTATTCGTTCTCCTCATAGACAATTACCGTGAAGGACTCATTTAGTTCAGTAAAGGAGTCAGAATGAATGATATATGACATTAAAAGAAAAGAGAATTTGTAATACCAAAAGTAGTGTTCTCTACACAATTCTTTAAAGGAAACATGCCTACAATTTGTGACAACAGATAATTTAATGTTAAACAAACATTAACATGTATGCAATCACGCATGAGATGAGTCAACACTGGAGGATAATGTTTGCAAGTGTGGAATTAAAATGTCAGCAGCGGCTTTTGATGACAGTTTTTTTGCTTTTTTCACGGAACGAGAGGGGGAAAATTCGAGTAATTTACATATAATTGATGTCGAATTGAAGTGATGTTTTGATTCCAACAATGGATCGCCATTATGTAAAGAGAGGCTCTCATTATGATTTTGTTTTTTTATTTTTTTTTATAAAACAGGATTAATAGAAAGTATCTTTTGTTTTATGCTGCCCACAGCAAATGGAGCATTAGTTGATGGATATTATATGTACTGGAGAAAGCGTCATGCAGAAATTACTGCTTGCAGATAAAGATAACCGTTCAGAATGTGCTATTTTGAAACCTCTGGACATTTTTTATGATGTTTATTAGTGTTGGTATATAATAGACGTTCATAAATGTCTTCAATCGAGGTTTTTTTATCCGTATTACTATCAGACACACATAGGAGGAAAGATTTCTGAGTATAGTTGTACATATGACACTGGCGATGCATATAGTATGTGTATCGATTGAAGATTAATGGAACCCTATTTCATCTTGCAATTGCAGTCGTCACTCAAGGAAGAGACAAGACCTGGCATAAAAATATGAGAATTGTGTTATTTGTTATTCGAAAGATTGTAAAATCGAATTCCTTCCATATCCTATGAATTGTGAGGAAATACCTAAAGAACTCATGATGATTAATATCAGTATTTTCAAATATGCTCATACTGAAAGCAAATAAAAGTCGTATTTATTGGATATGTTCTGTATTGAGAAATTTGGCATAACTAATGATTATGGACTCATTTATCCTTCCCATTTAAAATAAATCTCAGTCGTTACAGTAACCAAAGACATGATTTATCTGCCTAGAAGCATATGTAGGTAATTTGTCATTATCTGAAACTGTAACCATACATTTTAACTGGTTAAAATAATCATAATCATTACGAAATTATCAAAGTAACTTTTAAGCTATTCAGGCTTATGAGGATGCACATAAGTTTCCCTTCTCAGT
>NC_089747.1:50450562-50463062 GCF_040412425.1 Macrobrachium rosenbergii
TTCAGCAGGTTCTTAAATACAGACAAAATTACTGGACTGGAATGACTGGCAGAAATTGAGGCAGACAAAGAGAGGAGGAAGGAGCTGAACAAACAAAAAAAAAACCTTAAACTAATTTATTATAACAAAGTTATATACATTATATACAAATGAGTCAGGTTCAGTGAAGTTACACTTTAATGAACAATTCAATAAACATTCAAAATTCAAAATAAACAAAAATCAGAGTCAATGCAACGTACAACATACAACATACATATTGTAATTAAACTTCAAATACGAGTAAAACAATAACACTTTAGCAGGAAAATACAATCCAATTAATTAAACTTTAAATAAACATTTAAGCAGCATAAATAAACACAGGCAACAAAACAAAACAAAAGCAACAATAATACAAACAGCATACTGATAGATAAACGGCATAATAAATACATGAGCAGCATACTTCAATAATTACATTACAGCCATTAAAACATGTAAACAAAGTGACTTCATTAATAATATCCAAAACTCGTCCAAAAATTTAACTGTCAAAACAATTACATAATTAAGAGAACTTTGTCTCAAAACATATACAACGTCCCAAATCGGGCTCAACACGAAACAGACAAACCCACAAGAGTTGTCAAGACAGTCACAACTGTCTGCAAAGGACGAAGTCAAACAGACGAACTCGTCGTGAACAAGACAGCCTCTGGCTGCCGAACAGGAACCAATCCACACACTGGATGACCACGGCCGAGTCGTCGAGGCAGTCACATGCTGCCGAACGGCAACCAATCCCCATTGACATGACCACGGTCAGTCATCGAAATACCCTCAGCTGCCCTCAGGGATGAAGTCACGCAGACAAGGAGATCTTTTACCTCCTGTCGAAGCCAACAGGTAAGCAATACCTGATGCCCATCCAGACCGACTGCCTGCTGCTCTGCTGCCGAGATACTGACTCGTTGCTGCTGCGAACCTGACTGCCACTGTCAGAGACAACGCGACAGACGTCAACTTTCCTTCAAAGAAAAAAGTAAGGAGGCAACAACCCA
Organism: Macrobrachium rosenbergii; assembly: GCF_040412425.1. Lineage (NCBI taxonomy): Eukaryota > Metazoa > Arthropoda > Malacostraca > Decapoda > Palaemonidae > Macrobrachium > Macrobrachium rosenbergii. The sequence continues at coordinate 50,451,606 of NC_089747.1, forward strand.
CCAAAGAACAATCGGCAAACGATTGTCCCAACAGAAGTACTAAACCTCACACTCCTTACCTAACAGAAAAAAAAATAAAATTTTTTTTACACTTCCACCACTCTCTCTCTCGCTCTCTCTCCTCCAGTGCCGTCACAACCCTGCCAGATAAAACAGAACCGATCCTGAAACACGGTCGCCAAATGTTATGAACCACTTTTGGTTCAGCAGGTTCTTAAATACAGACAAAGTTACGGGACTGGAATGACTGCAGAAATTGAGGGCAGACAAAGGAGGAAGGAGCTGAACGAAACAAAAAAAAAACCTTAAACTAATTTATTATAACAAAGTTATATACATTATATACAAATGAGTCAGGTTCAGTGAAGTTACATTAATGAACAATTCAATAAACATTCAAATTCAAAATAAACAAAATCAAGTCAGTGCAACGTACAACATACAACATACATATTGTAATTAAACTTCAAATACAGAGTAAAACAATAACACTTTACTTGGAAAATACAATCCAATTAATTAAACTTTAAATAAACATTTAAGCAGCATAAATAAACACAGGCAGCAAAACAAAACAAAAGCAACAATAATACAAGCAGCATACTGATAGATAAACGGCATAATAAATACATGAGCATACATGCTTCAATAATTACATTACAGCCATTAAAACATGTAAACAAAAGTGACTTCATTAATAATATCCAAAACTCGTCAAAATTTAACTGTCAAAAACAATTACATAATTAAGAGAACTTTGTCTCAAACATATACAACGTCCCAAATCGGGCTCAACACAGAAACAGACAAACCCACAAGAGTTGTCAAACAGTCACAACTGTCTACAAGGACGAAGTCAAACAGACGAACTCGTCGTGCCACCAAGACAGCCTCTGGCTGCCGAGACAGGAACCAATCCACACACTGGATGACCACGGCCGAGTCGTCGAGGCAGTCACATGCTGCCGAACGGGAACCAATCCCCACAGACCAACCACGGTCAGTCATCGAAATACCCTCAGCTGCCCTCAGGGATGAAGTCACGCAGACAAGGAGATCTTTTACCTCCTGTCGAAGCCAACAGGTAAGCAATACCTGATGCCCATCCAGACCGACTGCCTGCTGCTCTGCTGCCGAGATACTGACTCGTTGCTGCTACGAACCTGACTGCCACTGTCAGAGACAACGCGACAGACGTCAACTTTCCTTCAAAGAAAAAAAGTAAGGAGGCAACAACCCCAAAGGGAACAATCGGCAAACGATTGTCCCAACAGAAGTACTAAACCTCACACCTCCTTACCTAACAGAAAAAAATAAAATTTTTTTTACACTTCACACACTCTCTCTCTCTCGCTCTCTCCTCCAGTGCCGTCACAACCCCTGCCAGATAAAACAGAACCGATCCTGAAACATTTGTCGCCAAATGTTATGAACCACTTTTGGTTCAGCAGGTTCTTAAATACAGACAAAGTTACAGGACTGGAATGACTGGCAGAAATTGAGGCAGACAAAGGAGGAAGGAGCTGAACGAAACAAAAAAAAAACCTTAAACTAATTTATTATAACAAAGTTATATACATTATATACAAATGAGTCAGGTTCAGTGAAGTTACACTTTAATGAACAATTCAATAAACATTCAAATTCAAAATAAACAAAATCGAGTCAGTGCAACGTACAACATACAACATACATATTGTAATTAAACTTCAAATACGAGTAAAACAATAACACTTTAGCAGGAAAAATACAATCAATTAATTAAACTTTAAATAAACATTTAAGCAGCATAAATAAACACAGGCAGCAAAACAAAACAAAAGCAACAATAATACAAAGCACCATACTGATAGATAAACGGCATAATAAATACATGAGCAGCATACTTCAATAATTACATTACAGCCATTAAAACATGTAAACAAAAGTGACTTCATTAATAATATCCAAAACTCGTCCAAAAATTTAACTGTCAAAAACAATTACATAATTAAGAGAACTTTGTCTCAAACATATACAACAATCCCAAATCGGGCTCAACACAGAAACAGACAAACCCACAAGAGTTGTCAAGACAGTCACAACTGTCTACAAGGACGAAGTCAAACAGACGAACTCGTCGTGCCACCAAGACAGCCTCTGGCTGCCGAACAGGAACCAATCCACACACTGGATGACCACGGCCGGAGTCGTCGAGGCAGTCACATGCTGCCGAACGGGAACCAATCCCCATTGAATGACCACGGTCAGTCATCGAAATACCTCAGCTGCCCTCAGGGATGAAGTCACGCAGACAAGGAGATCTTTTACCTCCTGTCGGAAGCCAACAGGTAAGCAATACCTGATGCCCATCCAGACCGACTGCCTGCTGCTCTGCTGCCGAGATACTGACTCGTTGCTGCTACGAACCTGACTGCCACTGTCAGAGACAACACGACAGACGTCAACTTTCCTTCAAAGAAAAAAAGTAAGGAGGCAACAACCCACCAAGGGAACAATCGGCAAACGATTGTCCCAACAGAAGTACTAAACCTCACAATATATATATATATACATATACATACATACATACATATATATATATATATATATATATATATATATATATATATATATACATATATATATATATTTATATATATATATATATATATATATATATATATATATATATATATATATATATATATATATATATATATATATATATATATATATATATATATATATATATAAAGAGAGATAATTCGTTTGTTTTGCATGATGACCAAGGACATGTTCTCTAACAGTTGAGCAACATATACATATTTACTTCACAATCTGTGTATTACAGATAAAATGAACTGCTTTCTTTGTAACAACGCGATCAATAGATATCTGGCATTTATTCAAAATGATTTTATGACAGCATTCACGTTCTGTATTCTTGAAATATATATTTCAGAAAATATAGCCGCCAATGTTATAAGGTACATAGTGTGATGAAAGAATTTTTTCGTCTGCGAAGATGGTACTGATGGAAGCCGTCAGTTGCAAAATCTTTGTATTCAGCAAATAGTTGGTCATCTCAGCAGTTAATGTGATGAACACGCGGTGTTGGCCGGTCATATGACCAAGTTGCTATGCGCGTACAAAAGTTCGTGTGTTATAGAATCTCGATTTTGTGTCTAATTCTGCCCAAAAATTAGTTCGGTCGTTCATTAGCAGACCTAGATCGGGATCGTGAAGACATTATCTTTGAGTGTGGCGAGCTCTTAGAATTGGCAGATAAGGTAGAGTCTCAAATCTCTGGTTTTTATGGGAGAAAATTGAACTTGTGATTTTTACCATGACTTTCTAATCATTATGAACTTACGAACTGGTGTGGGAAATTTAATATGAATATTCATACCTCTTTTATATTATTATTTTTTGTTATGTTACGTTTGCAAATCTTGGCTATGCATTTTACACTTTCCATTATTGTGTTTTGTATTTCATGTATTTTTGGGAGTTTTCTATCGTATTTAATTCTTTCGACAGATGTCTGTGGACTTGTGGAAATAGCTGGGTGGTTTGATAAAGAGGACACATGCAAGTCATTTGCAATGTCAGTCTCTTTATGTGGTAGACTTTTTTTTGTTTTTTGACATGACGTTTAGTTGTTGATTTGGGAGTATGTGAGATTTTGTGTATTTCCAGGCTATTAGCCATAATGAGACTTCTTTAGTCAGAAGTGTTTCGCAATTTAGAGTTTCATTATCTGACTCGATAATTCATTTATTATGCATTTTAATCTTTGCTTTGTTTTATTCATTTCTTGTTGGGTTATTTGAATAATAAACCTATTTTTGTAGGAAAGATTGTGTTTCTTTAAATAGTCCATTTAATTACTTGCGAGAATGAGCGAGGTCAGGGAGAGAGAGAGAGAATCGGTAAACTGTGAGAGAGAGAGAGGCTGAGAGAGAGAGAGAGAGGAAAAAGTGCTAGTGAGATCAGGGTCAAAACCTTTTTGTCTTTTCCTGAAGTTAGATCGCTAAGATCACGCTCGTACACTTCAAAACAAGTGTTGATCTGTTCCGTTCCGTAAACATATATAGTATAAAACCTCAATGGACTTTTGACATTCCGCATGAGTCAAATGTGTCGAAGGGCAATAATCATAAAGGCTTCGAGTTGGAAACCTCCATTTGTATCTTAACTGAACTTCATGAGGAAATTCCCTGCATGATATGAGACTTATTAAATTTCAGTGAAGTTGCATTCATGTTTTATAAAGTTACATTTATATTGCATATGAACTCAGTCACACAAATAAGCACAGCCAAACTTACTTATATATACACAAACACATACATACAAACACACACACACACACACACACATATATATATGTATATATATATATATATATATATATATATATATATATATATATATATATATATATATATATATATATATAGAGAGAGAGAGAGAGAGAGAGAGAGAGAGAGAGAGAGCAAAAATGCAGTAACTTGTCTTCTGAGGGTAATAGATAAAAATGGTGACTTGTGACCTAATGATAATGAAAGAAGATTATCTGATCATTCTGAGAAAAAGCCTATAAATATTTCTTAATTCAGTAATCTAGTAAACTGATAGTTTGCCTGCAAATTTATGTAAATATCCAAACTTTCAGGAACTTCTATACAAGGACAAAGTAAAGCACTCTTTACTGTAAACCCACCTTTTATTCACGTTATAATTTTTTATTTTGCTTATACAAAATTATGTGTATTACCTGTTCTTTACATTACGTCGCTTATTTCTGTAATGATGGCTAAGCTTTATAGATGGGACCATACATGACCTTCACCATTTCACACCACTCACAACCTGAGGTGCTTAGTTTAAGTAACGTTTGCTCTACATTATTGGTTTTTCCCTACATTAAACGATTTGCTTGATAAACACAATGTATTCCAAGCGAAACCACATAACAGGTAATAATCTGGCTCTCGTGTCTCGAAGTTATAAATGCATAGGAAGGTATCCTGCATTTAATACTTGGATTTCACGAGAGAGAGAGAGAGAGAGAGAGAGAGAGAGAGAGAGAGAGAGAATTTCTTAGTTTTTTGTGCTCCGTAAATCCTAATTACCGACAGCAATAGCGTCTCTAAATAAGATTTTCTATAGGGCTCATGGAGATACGGGTGGGGGTGTGGGCGTTTGAAATGGAGCCCAGACGCTTGGAAGATTAGCAGGGAAAGGGCGATTTGACTGGCACATGGAGGAAGTTATTCATGCAGGGTCTTTTCATGAGGTCACACCATGATCATGATCATGAGTGGTGTTAAGCGCAGCATTGTCCTCACTTTTCCAGGTATCAACAGCAGTGTTTGTGGCATATTATTCTTTATTTTTTATTTAGTTTCCAATTTTATAATTGTATACACGTCATTAGTATTTACACCATAGCACTTGCAAAACAAAATTCTTTTCATATACACGATAGAGCGCAAATTCCTCAGAGACACACAATTCAGTCCTACTTAAGTAATTAGACCGTTGTTATTGCTTGTTTTCGTATTAACCCCCACACCAAAACATTAACCATCTTTTCCTGTCTCTGCTAAGGTAACCTTTTGCATGATTTTACATGAGCAGTGAAAAATTAAGTACAGCAAATCTTTATCACCTATATATAGCTTTATCTAATTTAAAGCTGAAGTATTCGCTAGTGGATACTACAGAGAACAAACGATGCAAACATGAAAGAGAAAAGGCAGGATGTGGAACAAGTACGAAGGATTCATGCTCAGTAAAATACCATACGATGCCCTTCAGTTTTATAAAGGCACAGAAAATAAAAAAAAAAAAAGAAGAAGAACGTTACGAAGATTGTACATAAGAAATCTTTGAACAATTGTAGTTCTCCATCCTTCGTCGGAGAGTTCCTGGAATGCTCCAATTCATGTGAAAGGTCAGTGCATTTGCCTAATGGTCGCCTGGAAGTGAATTGGTCTCCTGAGAGAGAGGTCCGGATTCAAGTTTGAAAGTTATCTTACAAAAAGACCTTTTCCGTACTTCATTTAATGCTGGGAAGATCAATATCGGCTTATAATTTTTGTAAAAGGACATCATATAACATTAAAAAAAAATCTTATACAAATTTTATATGAATAAATGCTTAGTTTAGGAGAAAGTATTCTAACCATACTTTAAGAGACGAGAAACTTCAGTTCAAACTTTTTTATGTACTAATGACATTGATCATTAGGACTACTATTTGCCGAAGGCGTGATGACGTTATTCTTAGCTGTGCCTCTGGCTGAGTTTTAGAGCAATGCCTCGGATGGAACAGATGTAGACAAATAAAGGATCAAAGGATGATTAATAATTATGTAAATATTTCATCATCATAGTGAACACCAGCTTGACTCTTGATAAAAAACTGACTAGAGAAAGCTTTCTTGGTTAAAGCCGTTTAACATTCTGCAGTTGTCAAATCATTCAAAATTCATAAATCATCGCTCTTGGCATGAAATTCGTAAAGGAAATGTCCTATGGCGAGAACTGACATTCATATCTCTCCTAGAACCTGAAGATTGTTCCCTTCCACGAGCTCAAGATTTAGTGAAACCCTGTTTTTTAAACTATACATAACATTTTCCATAATGTTAACAAACAAGCCGCATATAACAACCTATAATACTCATTTCAAGTATACCCAAGAGAAGGACGCTATAAATTCATACATACCGAATCCTTTACCCATACCCTTTGATAGTGTTTGGGAGACCATTAATTCTGCTTATAAAGATCAATGACTGCCTTAAAGTAAGATTAATGGCCATGTAAATTCTTAAACATAACTGATGCCAAGGGAAGGGACAGGCTTTCCTATTGCGAGTGCCCATTTGCCTGAGGATATCGTACGATGAAGCGGCCACAAATTTCCTTATTTTATATGTAAATTGCTATTATGTTTTCGCGCTGGCGTGTAGTTACCGATTTCATCTTTTATTTATATTTATAATTTGACCAGCATGCTTACATGCATGCTTATATATACACACACCTATATATATATATATATATATATATATATATATATATATATATATATATATATATATATATATATATATATATATTACATTAACGTAATTTGTCTTATTTTTTTATATATAGTTTAAATCAGCCTTGTTTCCATAAGTTTCTTTTGCTTAAGCAGCCATACGCTAGTTCATTAACGTAAGTGTTTTAGTGTTGTTGGGCGCCTCCTCCTCCCTTGTTTATATCTGTGAACTATCGTTTTAACGATTGTGTTCTAATTTATTTTGAGCCACGGTGGACGGTTCGTGGGTGTACTGGGAACGTTTATGGTCTACCCGTATAAGTTCGGGCTTTGGAACGCTCCTTGTCAGACCATCCCTTTGAGCAGCTTTATTTTGGATTACTGGAGGACGACCTTTTGGCAGTGTATTGTTTACGATTTTGGATGCGCTTCTCGACAGTCTGCAGGTATCTTAGTCACCTGCGACTCTGGTACTGCGTTTGATCACGGCTCTTGTGTGCTGTACTGCCTTTACGTGCAGTCTTACTGTCAGCGTATTCCCGTCGGAGGAACCTACGGGTAATTGGTACCGTCGCTGGCCCGGTACCGATTTGGATTCACCTGCTACTTCTGCCTTCGTCCTGCTGCTGTCCCTCGGGATGTGTGAGCGCTGGCTCGTGAGGAGAAAGTAGGGAGGCTATCGCCAGGTAAGACAGAACAGCTATTTTATTTGCTTGGAGGTGCTTCGTGCTCCTGTTGTCCTGGCGATCGTGTCCATCCCTTTGGTAGCAGTTTGGTGTTCGCTACGAACTCTTAGTTCGACCCGACTTCAGGCATTCATCCCAGACGTGAGGATTTGGAACTGTCAGTTTACGTGCAGTCTATATATATATGTATATTATGTATGTATATGTTGTCTTAATTTTCACTTGTGTGTACCTTTTTGAAGTTTATCTTATTATGGTATTTTGTAGTATCCATAAATATTTAGTTGTGTATGATAAGGCAGGTAAATTTAAGAATTTTCCTTGTTTTGAAGTCTTCTCGCTTCTTTCTACCTTTTGTTGTTTAGGTTAGTTTTGGCTGGCTTATTTTGGATCCACCCTGATTTATGAAGTTTTCTTTCTATTAGGATTTAGTTTTTTAGCTTTAGGGTGCCTTGTAGTTCGTTGAGGACCAGGTATTTTGTCCTCTTGCTTTTGTATGTTTGTATATTACTTAATCCTACAAGGCTGATTTAAGTTCTTTTTTTTTTTTTGTAATAAATACTGTTAAGTTTTTCTGAGTGTTTTGTGCCTGTTTTCCTTGAACATAGTTACATTTACTGTCTACGATCCTGGTAAAAGTACATAAGAACCTGTACCCAGAACCCAGAGGTTCGTAATAATTTGGCGACCGTGACAGGATCGTACACAGGTGTACTGTGTTTTTGGTTTGCGGCACGGCACTTTGGTGATTTAGCAGTATTTTCTTTTGAGTAGGTAATTACCTTCCCCCACCCTTTTAGGTTGAAAATTATGGAGAAGTTTATTTTTGATCCCGCTGAATTTTTAGGGTCGGCAGACTGCCTGAAACATTTACCTATTTTGAATAAGGAATATCTGGTAAGTTGTGCTCGTTGGCTGGGAATACCATTTAGGGCAGCTGAGACTAAGGCACGTTTGTTGGAGGCTGTAAAGAATAGGGTGGCCCAGGGGCTTAGCTGAGGTGAGCATTTAGTTGAAGATTTTGATAGGTTTAAGTATTTCTTAGCTTTTGTAGACTTCCCATTGGTTTACTTATCAAATTGTGGTGAGTCTAATCTGAGGTTCAGTTGTTTGTTTGGTAAGTTTTCTCAAGACCATGATTCTATTTTGATTATTTTGTGGTATTTTGACGAGTACCTATTTCCAGAGATTTGGAATAGTTACCTTGTCCCGATCTTTTACTTGTGTATTGATATTTAACTGATTTTTGTAAATGTTTATTGATAATTTGTCTCAATTTTTATACATGTGTATTAATTTGCAAATATCCTTTTAAGTTAATTCCTTTCCAGCATTGTTGCTTAGGTTAAAAACATTATTCTATGTGAATAAATTTTTTTTGTTTTGGGGAGGAAAATATTACATTAACGTAATTTGTCTTATTTTTTTATATATAGTTTAAATCAGCCTTGTTTCCTGGACAGCCTTGTTTCCATAAGTTTCTTTTTGCCCAAGCAGCCATCACGCTAGTTCATTAACGTAAGTGTTTTAGTGTTGTTGAGCGCCTCCTCCTCCTTGTTTATATCTGTGAACTATCGTTTTAACGATTGTGTTCTAATTTATTTTTGAGCCACGGTGGACGGTTCGTGGGAGTACTGGGAACGTTTATGGTCTACCGTATAAGTTCGGGCTTTGGAACGCTCCTTGTCAGACCATCCCTTTGAGCAGCTTTATTTTGGATTACTGGAGGACGACCTTTTTGGCAGTGTATTGTTTACGATTTTGGATGCGCTTCTCACGACAGTCTGCAGGTATCTTAGTCACCTGCGACTCTGGTACTGCGTTTGATCACGGCTCTTGTGTGCTGTACTGCCTTTACGTGCAGTCTTACTGTCAGCGTATTCCCGTCGGAGGAACCTCATCGGGTAATTGGTACCGTCGCTGGCCCGGTACCGATTTGATTCACCTGCTACTTCTGCCTTCGTCCTGCTGCTGTCCCTCGGGATGTGATGCGCGCTGGCTCGTGAGGAGAAAAGAACTATCAGGCTATCGCCAGGTAAGACAGAACAGCTATTTTATTTGCTTGAGGTGCTTCGTGCTCCTGTTGTCCTGGCGATCGTGTCCATCCCTTTGGTAGCAGTTTGGTGTTAAGCTACGAACTCTTAGTTCGACCCGACTTCAGGCATTCATCCCAGACGTGAGGATTTGGAACTGTCAGTTTACATTTAGTCTATATATATATGTATATTATGTATGTATATGTTGTCTTAATTTTCACTTGTGTGTACCTTTTGAAGTTTATCTTATTATGGTATTTTGTAGTATCCATAAATATTTAGTTGTGTATGATAAGGCAGGTAAATTTAAGAATTTTCCTTGTTTTGAAGTCTTCTCAGAACTTTCTACCTTTTGTTGTTTAGGTTAGTTTTGGCCGGCTTATTTTGGATCCACCCTGATTTATGAAGTTTTTCTTTCTATTAGGATTTAGTTTTTAGCTTTAGGGTGCCTTGTAGTTCGTTGAGGACCAGGTATTTTGTCCTCTTGCTTTTGTATGTTTGTATATTACTTAATCCTACAAGGCTGATTTAAGTTCTTTTTTTTTGTAATAAATACTGTTAAGTTTTTCTGAGTGTTTTGTGCCTGTTTTCCTTGAACATAGTTACATTTACTGTCTACGATCCTGGTAAAAGTACATAAAAACCTGTACCCAAACCCCAGAGGTTCGTAATAATATATATATATATATATATATATTATATATATATATATATATATATATATATATATATATACACCATATATATATATATATATATATATATATATATATATATATATACTGTATATGTGTGTGTGTGTTTGTGTGTGCGTTTGTAAATGCCTATAATTCTTTTTTCCCTGTACCTCCGTTCAGATGTTAACTTTCTACATGCAGTTAAGTAATTTATTGTGGGGATACTGGTCCTGTACCCATCCTCCCCTTGTTGTTCAGTTAATGCTAAGCAGCAAATGTTCAAAACATCAGTTGGTGTATAGTACGTACATAGCTTTACCTGACGGTTATTGGGAGTGTCAACCCAGAAATCATAATCACTGCGTCACTCGCTTCGATGTCACTTCAACATCTCTTCTTCGTCGTCAAGCCAACACTTTCACTTTCTCCATTTTCATTGGGAACTGATATTCGCGAAATCTTAAATAATGAACTGATCTTTCTCTTTTTATTTTGATTATCTATTGAAAGGAAAGGTTTTGTGACTTTTTTTTTGTCATACATTTTGTTCTGTTCTTAACCTCAGTATCTCTTCAGACTTACACGATACAATATGGTTTGTTTTCTATTGTATTTTAAGTTTTCATCAGTCAAATTTCAGCTTCTGGTGTGAGTTTTCAGCCTCATGTATGCATGTTTTTTCCGCTGAAATTACAGTAAATTTCAGCACGTCATTAGAACGAATTCCAGCAACAGGTCGGTGTCAGGATGCCCCGAGGATTTCAAACTCTTTCAGGCTGGTGTTGTCGACACTGCACAGCAATGATCCGTTTTCATCGTGAACCAAAATAGATCTCTATCCAGGTTACGTAAAGAGACGTTTTCTTTGAAAGTTATCCTTCTTTGCTTGCGCATCTTTGTAGGTCTTGACCTTATTACCTTTTATCCTTTCACACCCGTCGTATTGTGTCCTTAATCATGTCGCTAGTTAGGACTGACGTCAGTTTTGCATGACCTTCATGAATGGACTGGCTTCT
>NC_089747.1:50468062-50515562 GCF_040412425.1 Macrobrachium rosenbergii
AAACACCTTGATGCAGGAAAGCAATTATGACACTTCAAAATGATTGATGCACTCGTGCCACTTCATTATGGTTCGGGTACGCGTTTTTGGAAATAAGGTAGTTTCATGGCTGGGGAAAATGGTTAAAATTGGTTGAGTTTTGCTTTAGTGAGCAAATTTTTCTAAAGTCTTATCTTCTTTAGGATATCTCCTTAATTAATATTTTAATATATCAAGGGAGGAGGTAGGTGCTACTATGTTTGCGAAAAACGAAATGAGAAAAGCGAAAATAAATTAAAGGCCTCCATTGATAGAATTCATTTCATTTTGTTTTTAATCTCCCATGCAGAACTAGTGCGCATGTCACTGATATCACCAACGTACAGGAGTGAAGTTAACACCAGAAGAATGGCGATATATCTTTTAGATAAAACTTCCATGCAAATTGCACTCCGTTACCCAGATATATATCTGCCAGAACGAATTCCAGTTGAGCTGTTTAGAATGAAAGAGCAATGCACCTAAAACCCTTCTTAAGAACCATTAAAAGTATTTGCCTGAACATGTTGTCCTAAAAAGAATTCGCATTTAAGAAACAGCTTGACACACGGAAAATAAAATAGCGGAGATGCATTCTAATGAAGCCATTTTTTCTGTATAACGTCAGCTGAGTACACTCTCCTTTTCCAGGTATTCCTGGAGGGTCCTCCAGATGAAGGCAAGGTATTCTATGCATATTCCACTGGCCGGATGTTTGTGTACAAAAAAAAAAAAAAAATTACCAGGTGTTTCTTACTATGTGAACAAACAGAGACACATGAAAACAAGAACTAGTGGGTGTATCCGCAAGTATAATTTGCAATAAGTTATATTTAATCAAATTTTGCTTGTGTGTATGTGGATGAAAAAGAGAGAGAGAGAGAGAGAGAGAGAGAGAGAGAGAGAGAGAGAGAGAGAGAGGGTGGGCCTATATAAAACTGTTACAGATCCTATTATTTATATATCTATGGCTTGGAAAAGAAATACATTTCTTTTGTAGTAAGAATTAAAATATGCATAAACACAGACACGTACTTACACACACGCACACATATATATATGTGTGTGTGTGGGCATGTGTTTCTGCGTTGTTTGAGCTTATGTGTATGTTAGAAACCAAATTAATAGTTTAATGAAACTCTGCAGGGTAAATAAAACTGAAAAATGCGTAGTACACTTTTTATAATGAAGTATTAAGGCTGTCGTTAAATTATTTATATGATTATTATTCAGAACGCACTGGATTGGAAAGAAGTAACTCCCATCTCTTTCCCAAATATATCTGGAATGCTGCGATTTCTTGCACTGACTGTCTCCATCATTACACTACTGTAGTTTATGTATTTACACGCTCTTTTCCTTTCTACATATCTTAATTAATTTTGCACTTGTGTCTTGTCTACATTCGTAAAAACATCATGTGGCAGTTGCAGCCTATATCAGCAGCGAAAAAATAAGATATACCCATATTATTGTTTTTGTAATAAGTTAGATTGGCCTCTGTACCTCACGACCTTGCATATTGCATTCATATTCAATAAACAAGGACTCCTAAATCACCTGACTGTAGCAGATGAAGGTCATCCATTAATGAATCCTTGTCTGTGACTGACGAGAGACAGACACACGGCGCCGTGAGATGTCGTCAGTTATGGAAAATAAGAGCCTCGACAAGAAGAGGAACTGGAGTGACATAGTGTCATGAAGTGAGAATTGCTTCCTCTCCTGATAAAGAAAGCCGACGGTCAAGAATTATCAACGAAGAGAATTATTTGATGTAGATGGTTATTAAAGATGTGCAGTAACCGAAAAGAGGAAAAATGTGGAGGTCGGCTGAAATGTTTCTTGTAGAGTGGGAGGTTGGGAGGGGGCGGGTGTTGAAGGAATTCAGTAAAAGTCTTTGCTTTCTGTCGCGCCAGCCTTTAGTTTGTTTGTTAGTTATAGTAATCATACTATAAAATGAAACATTTATGAACAATTTATTGTAAATTACTCAATACCAAGAACTGCAATGATTAACACAAATAGGTAAAACTCTTTCTATTTAACACTTGAGCTAAAAATGTTAGAAAACACTGACTTCAGTGGTACCTTTTCGATATGACTGATGTGATATTAGTTATGACAAACGAACTCCCCAAAATAGCTATTAATATGACATGCCTAGCGCGTTAAAAAAAATATTGGCTACAATTGATTGTGAAGATGAACGGGTGATTATAGGAAATCGTATAAAAACTTTAGAACTTCGGTAATTGAAAAAAAAAAAACGGTAAACGTTTTTGATAAGTTTGATTTGAGTATGTCAATGTTAACAGTTAATATTCTGAAATATTAACTTAGACGCTCACTGAGAATGTGGCGTAACTGCTGTACCTGTAATTTCTCCTCTGCTTCATCTTGTGTTAGGCATTGCAGTAAGTTTGTTTGTTTGCATATTCAGTTAAAGGAAAAGACAAACGCTCTAATAATGTTTAGTTAACAGAGGATATCATGGCCTTACATGTAAAAATATGTATATATATATATATATATATATATATATATATATATATATATATATATATATATATATATATATATATATATATATATATATATATGTGTGTGTGTGTGTGTGTGTGTGATGTGTATATAAAATAACTTACTAAGTATGTTATGCATGTATGTGGTATAAGAACCAGACTAGTCACTTTAAATCCTCAATTATATATATATGCATATATATAAATAATATATATATATATATATATATATATATATATATATATATATATATATATGATATATATATAAAAACACAACACTTATGTATTTCAAACATGTTATGCTCTTATAATATCAGTCTATTTGAGTTCATACTTGCATACATACATACATTTTTTTGAGCGCCTATAATAGTAATACATTTTTAGTTCCTAGGAAAGCGGGAGACAGTTTATTATAATAAGCTTCATTTTACATTCTATATATATTTCTTTTTACTTTGTTTTAAATTAGAGCTAGATCACATGGATACACTTTATAATTGATTTGGAGAATTTTCAACCTTTGAAATGAAATGGTTCCATATTATTTTTTACACCTTACGTTTATGACAGTGCTTCTCATGAATATCAACGTCTTAAAGTCAAATACATAAATTCATATGCATAGAAGCCATTTTTTTGAACGGCTACATATTTATAATAGAAATTCCACTCATTTTAGTATATCTAAAGATAATAAAGGTATTTACACAGAAGAATATAAAGAAATATCTAGGCGTATATACAAAAACATCTAAAAGAAAAACTTGGTATATTCTGTATCATTATTGACAGTTTTTTCATCTTCTAAAGTAAAGTTTACATCAAGTTCCCTCAGGAAATCACCTGTTGTAAAGAAAAAAAGTCTCCCTGACCTAATTCCGCTCGTAAAAAAAGATCCCATGAGACATATTTTTAAAAGAAAATATTATTTCATTTCGAAGTTGACAAGAGAACTACTGTAATAACTTTGAAATCTCTTTTCATGTATTTTTCATGAACATGAAAAAATTACATAAGGAAAATGTATTTGATGGAAATGAGAGTTAAAATACGTGGAGGAGAATAGTTGGCATTATTTTGGTCTCATTGTTATTTTGAAATATATATTTTTTGAAATATCTCTGTCGTCACATAACTTAACGAGTTAAAAAACAAACAATTCATTAATTTTCATATAATATATAATTCAATATAGTGTTCTTTAACGTACAATTGTTGTATAATATATTCTTAAGTAAACTTTCCAGTCCCTACCTTGTATGTAAAATGCCCTCAAAAATGCCTTCTGTGGTGACGCTACAAGAGCTTTGCAATATTCAGAAACGCCTCTCAGGTAGTTTTATCCTTCAAAACTGAAGAAGGATCAGAAAACCTGTCACGGGATGAAAGAAGTTCTAATTATTTAGGCGAGACATGGCCAGTAAAGTAGCTTAACAGAGTTCATCAAAGACTTTTGCAAAATATGTTTCTCTTTGAGAATACGGGATGTACATAGAATGTGATTTTGAATCAGAGAAAAAAAATGTACCAGAAGAGTAGGATGAGTCAAGAAGGGAAATCAATTTTATGAAGCATCATAGAAATAAATAGAGTATTGATGGTTGTTAATGATAACCAATGAGATATTGAAAAAGCTTTTTGACAATAATATGATCCATAGTAAATTTGCTTCTATGAACTGGCAAAGTAATGATAAAGGTAACAAGTAATTATTATTGTTTTTTCTTAGACCAGAGTAACTGAATATTCCATGAGAGAACGTGAAATAAAGCAGTAAATGTTTAAATGGAATAACAGAGTTATTTGAGAAAAAGCAGTGTTTAAGAATATTTTAAATACATATTTGTCCTCCATCATATTGTTTTATAAGAAAAGGTAATGTTTGAGATCACTGAACTGTCAATGCAGAATCACTAAATTCCACTAATAATGATGCTTTTTCCACCAGATCAGAAATAAGAAAAGAATGATAACCCGTGTCATCTATCTTCTTTTTACTAGAAAATATTATTTCATTTCGACATCATGACAGGAGAACAGCTAAGAATCTCTCATGAATGTCTATTTTGTAGGTTAAAGTGATATTGTAATTATGCAAGTATATTATTAAAAGGTGGAAACTAGTAAATACTGTTTTCTCTCACATATAAAAACATGATGTGAGAGAATAAATGCTAAAATCAGCTCATAAAGATAAGTACCAAACCTCATTTTTAGTATCCTAGATTCTTTTTCTCTCTCTCTCTCTCTCTCTCTTTCTTAAAATCGAACTAGCATTAGCTTCAAATATTCAGAAACGCTTGTGTCAGTTTTTCCTTCTGAAATGAAGAAAATTAGGTAAACCTGTCACGAGGGTGAGAGTAATGTATTTTAGAAAGACATCCATTCTAGTACAGAGCTCTGTTGATAAGGAATTTACTTCATGCTGAGTTAAACAGCTGAATTAAAGTTGAGAGAGAGAGAGAGAGAGAGAGAGAGAGAGAGAGAGAGATGAGAGAGAGAGGCTTGCTTGGATTTAATGATAAAAAAAATAATGATGAATGCATAACAATCTTGGATGCGGGACAAGTATTTTTGGCATCTAGTGATGGCATGCCGTCCAGCAAGGGTATTGGAAGTGCCAATGTTGCATTTTCTTGCACCAGGGAGTTATAGAATATGCATTCAACAAAAGTTCCAAGTAAATATCATATGCTCAGATATGGATGCTGGTAAAATTTTTAAATATAGTTTCTTATATATGGCCAATAAAGACTTAAGCGTACACACACATTATAGGCCTATGCTAATGCTAAACTGATAATGATTGTTTTAAAACTATTAATGAAAGATACTTCGTCACTGAAAATGATTAAGATAAGAGCTTTCAGTACTGCAATATATCTTCTTTTGTAATTATAATGAATAAATACTTTGACCCACAACAAACTAAATAAGATTCGGATTTAAAATTAAATACGTTTGTGGTGCTGCCATCTCATTATCAACATCGTTATCGACATTCTTTCAGTTAGTCACTTTTTCTTTTCAAGGAAGTTAAATACTTATTCCTAGATTTATTTTCTCCTGTGAAATTATATTTTTACGAAATATGATTCTGTCCATGTATGATTTCACACGAGAAAGTTGATATTATTAAGGAACATATAATTTACTGAATATTCCCAGCAGATTTTTTTGTCTGTAAACTCCATGATGTTCCAGGATCAAGAGCTCGTGCTGGCATGTAGCCGGAAAATAAACAGCAGTAAAGAGATAAGCACAAGATTTTGTGCCCGTGCTAAAATTATAAACTCCTGTATTCGACAGTTACTACATATGTTTAATTTCAATTGCAATGAGGACCACTTCCTGTTTGATCTATAAAAGTCCTTATAATATTGTAGAAAATTTTTAAAACCTTAGTTAAAAAGTTCCGTAATTACTTCAGTAACCCATTATACAATATTGGTCCCTTTGTGTCTGATAACAAGGCCAGATCATATTTCACGGTCGGAGCCTCCATTTCATCATCTAGGTTAAAACCGCTAATTTGGTTTACCAGGGTCCCCAGCTCTCTTCGTGATAAGTCCCGGCGCTGGGCTCACGAAAATCAGTTGGCAATTGCTCTCGTTAATTACCTGTCCCGAAATAAATAACGGCTTTATGACGTAATGGCGGTCGTAAAGAACTTCCCCGAGACCTAAACGTATAACGAGCAATAATTCAAAAGCGAACCTTGTTCAGTGCTGGAATTCAGTAATAAAACGATACTCTTAAATGACTCACATTAGATTGTCAACGCAAGACGTCGCCTCAAATTGACATGAAATATAATATGAATTAAAATAACTCTCTACTGTAGTAATAAGTTGTAAAATGACATCTGTGTTTTCGCAAAAACATTCGGTCACGTGAAGATATGACAGCAATTTTTTCAAGAAACGAAAACATCAAAGAAAGCACTAAAAACTAAATTGAAGTTACTCAGAAAAAGCAGTGTATTGTTGATTTTACAATATTCCTATTGTCATTTCTGCTTCTGATGGCGTTCCTAGTCTCTCATATTTGTTCCCTTATCACATTTTCCAATAACGTTTCTGTCTCAGCAGGCTAATTTTCCTTTGGAGCCCTCTTGGGTTTATAGTCTGTTGATTCTGTCCACAAGGGCTGTCAGCTGGAGAAAGAGAAGACATTTAGCTACGCCCTCCCGTGTCGTGATATTCCCAGCAGATATAAAATGGAAACTTTTTATGACGTTTAAAAGGAGAAAGAATGTCTCAGGGTGCGTTGATGCAAACAGGAAAGAGAAAGCAAGGGAGAATATACAGAAAGGCAAGATCTCGAAAAATATCAAACTACATACTCCTTAAATATATCTCTGCCTGCCATAACTGTACTTTAAGCAATTTTGACAAAGAATTGGCTGATGACAATATTTAACAAAGAATTGCTGATGACTAATTTCTGTTTGATATATATATATATATATATATATATATATAATATATATATATATATATATATATATATATATATATATATATGTATATAATAGATAAGATAAGTACAATTAATATTACCTGGTAATTTCTAACTTCACGTGTTGAAAGGGCCGTTGAGTGCTTCATTCTTATGGAAACCGGTACAAAGGTGGAAAAGTGCCCATAAAAGAATCATGCGCCTGTAATGATTCTCACTTCACAGATCCAGCTTTCCTGTTCGTCTGTTCTGTTCATTACCTTCTGGAATGACACCGAGATGAGGTTAAATAAACTCGGATCACTTGAGGTTATAAAATGAGTAGGGTTCAACTATAATGGCAATAAAAAAAAAAAAACTTGCTAAATTAATGAGTGATGAGAACCTGAAATCAGCCACTAAGAATGTTCTAGCTGTCCTTGTGGACAAAAATCTGAATATTCCTATTGTAGAAGCTTTAGATACAGGCAATAGCATATAACTACGTAATTTCAGTTGCTTCCGTAAGTTTACCTGAAGACATTACGCTAACAATCATTGGGAACGTTAGTTTATGTTTCAAGAAAAGAATGACTCTTCCATCCCGGGTTAACGCATCTCATCGGTATTTTGTTTTGGAAATTTATCGGGCAAATGGAACTTATCAGTGGCAAGAGCCTTTACCCGTGAGTTTTAAGGAGATACACGGCTAAGTGTTATCCATGTTTTCTTCTATGCTTTAACGAGTCATAAGATATTGTCCCTTTATATCACTAGGGGATAGTTCATCCCTTGCTCGGATTGATCATGCTTTAACGAGTTAAAGAAAATCAATGACTGACAAATTCTGCTATGACAGGTAAAAAATTTACTTTAGAATGAACGTATAGAGGTTTAACTTCTGAATAATAATAATAATAATAATAATAATAATAATAATAATAATAATAATAATAATAATAATAATAATAATAATAATAATATCTAACACAATAAGTCAATTAATTCTTATCAGGGTCACGGTAAATTCCTCGTAAATTCGTGAAAGCGAACTTTCCACTAAAAAACAGTGTTTTCCACATAAAACAAAATTGTTACGATCACTTTCGTTTCCAGATCCAGACTATTTAAGAAACTGCACAAAGACAAAACTCACCGAACTAGAACTTCAGCAGTGTTCATCCAATGCGGATAAAAAAACTTCCTAATTCTGTGCAGATGTTGCTCCAGAGCATTTCCCATTGCATAGAAGCCAGTTATCTTTTAAATTACTTTCTTGACAATGGACAGCTTATTCATATTTACTCTAATTATCTGGCAAACGATTATTGCACTGCAACAGAAGAAAATAACTGAGAAGGGAGACTTATGTGCATCCTCATAAGCCTTAATAGTTTAAAAGTTACCTTGATAATTTCGTAATGATTATGGTTATTTTAACCAGGTAAAATTTATGATTACAGTTTCAGATATTGACAAATTACCTACATATGCTTCTTCCATTTAGATAAATCACTTCTTTGATTACTGTAACGACTGAGATTTATTTTAATGTGGAAGGAAAAGTAAGTCCATAATCATTAATTATACAAATTTCTCAATACAGAACATATCCAATAAAAACGACTTTTCTTTGCATTCCAGTATGAGCATATTTGAAAGTACTGATGTTTATCATCAAAGGAGTTCTTTAGATATTTCCTTAGAATTGATAGGATATGGAAGGAATTCGATTTTATAAGCTTTCGAATAACAAATAACACAATTCGCATATTTTTATGCCATGTCTTGTCTCTTCCCCGAGTAACGACTGCAACTGCAAGATGAAATAGGGTTCCATTAATCTTCAATCGATGCACACACTATCTTCATCGCCAATATGCAGCCTATCGCATACAAATGTTCAAAGTCCGTTTTCTATTAATCCTGTTTTATAAAAAAAAAAAATAATAATGAGAGCCTCTCTTTACATAATGGCGATCCATTGTTGGAATCAAAACATCACTTCAATTCGACATCAGTTATATGTAAATTACTCGAATTTTCCCCCTCTCGGTCCGCGAAAAAAAAAATAAACTGTTATTAAAAGCCACTGTTGACATTTTAATTCCCCATTTTCAAATATTTCCCTCCAGTGCTGACTCACCTCACGCAAAATGAACTATGGCCCTGCATCAGCATGGACTATTTTTTCTGTCATGTTCAATCAATCATGAATATTCAGAGCTTGTGTTGACAAGGTATATTAATGCAGAGAATGGATTTCATCCATGAATATGTTACCAATCTGGAAATTTTGTCTCTCTCACAAGGGAGACTGAGAGAACCCTTTTAACTCTAAAGGAGATGATATAACATCATCTTTTGTGTTAGTCTCTTTTTTTTTGTATTTGCCTGGTGATTGCATACATGTTAATACCTGTATAACATTGAATTATCTGTTGTCACAAATTGTAGGCATGTTTGCATTAAAGAATTGTACAGAAAACGCTGCTTTTGGTATTGCGAATTCTCTTTTCTTTTCTTTTAATGTCGTATATCGTTCATCCTGACTCCTTTACTTAAATAAATGAGTCCTTCACGGTAACTGTTTATGAGGAGAACGAATAAGCTATAAGAACAGGCAGCTGAAGTGGTACAAAAAGCGTTAAATAAGAATCAAATCAGAGGAAAAATCAACAACATCTCTGGAGGGAAAGAAACTCGCACAAAAGAGGGAGTGTGAAATCACCTCCGCGTCACGGAATACAATAGAATATTAAACCGCAGATTCCCGAAACAACTCAAACCCCCGCAGATTCCTTTGAGACCAACTTTATAAACGACATTATCGTTCTTTTATATAAACAATATATATATATATATATATATATTATATATATAATATATATATATATATATATATATATATATATATATATATATATATATATATATATATATATATATATATATATATATATATATATATATATATATATATATATATATATATATATATACATATAGTGTGTTCTGCTCGTGTTCCGGTCTATGCTTTCTTATTTTGCGTCCAACTATGCAGATATGACCCCACAAACTTTCCTCATTACATCAGTGGCGAAGAATGTTTTCTCTCGGAAAGTTCTGAGAGACTGCAGTGTGCAGAATAGCTTTTTTTCTTTCAGAATGGTATACTAGTGCAACAAAGTAATTGGTTTTACATTATCTGAAATATGTTACACAGATATGATTCGCATTCCATTTTAGAGCTACGTAACCTAATGGAAGATTGTCTTAAGACGAGGCATTATAGTAAGACTGTGGAGGAGTATTAAAGAAATTACTATAACAAACACTTGCACATACAGACGCGCAGCCACATATGTATATGTATACACACACAGATATATATATATATATATATATATATATATATATATATATATATATATATATATATATATATATATATATATATATGAGACAAATAAGCCACTATATTTTGACAATTAAAAAGGTCTCCTAAATTCTTTTCCGTTCGGTTAATGCATTTCACTTAACAGTTACCTAATACTACTATTTATTGCTGTTAGAGATTTTTACCGTTATTCATTGCCATTATTATTTTGATCCTAAAAGGCGTAACAGGAAACCTACACCATATCTATCTTAAATAGCAACAAAATATATGAATGCAGGATAAACGAATGCGCGCACTGGATGTATTCATAATTGTTAAACCCCTGTATTTTTTCTCTACCACTGCATCTACTATATTCTAAAAGAAAAACATGAATGACCACTTTACTGTAAGAATAATCTCCTGGGAATAAATGCTAAGAAAATATGACAACATATTTAAATATATTCATGGCGTCGCTTTAGAAGAACTTACGTATGCTTACTGAGAAATTCGGTAGTCACACCAACCAGATGCAGGCTTAGTCCTTTCCCCTTTTTTTGGCCACTAATCAAAGCATACCTTGTGTTAGGTTATATATTTGAAATGGACCTCGTACCTGACAGCATCTTTGGGGGATTGCGGTAGCTGCTGATTTTTGGATCCTTCGTTTGTACATATTCAATATTCACGAAGATGCGTTGTCTCTTCCTTTGTCCTCAAAGGAAACACATACTGACGTTGTTCCTTAAATTATCGACGTTATGTTACAGGTCTGTGGGTTAATTTTCTAAATATTTTCTAATTTTTTACCACTGCATATTGCGCTTTCAGTTATATTATATCACCTTGCCATAGATAAATTCTTCCTCTTTTTCAAACAAATTTCGATAATTTGTAATGCCAGTTATGTTAATAATAATCACACGCACACACACACACACACACACACACACATATATATATATATATATATATATATATATATATATATATATATATATATATATATATATATATATATATATATATATATATATATATATATATATATATATATATATATATATGGCATCAGTTTATTACTTGATTTATATAATTTTTATGCTAAGCACAGAAAGAAGCGAAAGGTATGCTAGTTTTAACCTCTCTAAAAACGTTAAGAATGAGGCTGCAAGCATTTTAATATGTTGAGAAGATCGCCTTCATTTACCTTTTCGACGTTGAATTCATAAGTTGTTCCATTTGCTACCCTTCAGATTCCAGGTTCAATACAATGTATAACATTAGCGTCAAACAATGGATGCAAAAATGTCTGATAACAAAAATGTAATAAACTGGAGAACCAGTAAACAGATCTGTTGTCTGTCTCTAAGGATGTTTGTTTGGCTGCTGATACGGTCGTTTTCTTATGAAAATTTCCAATTGATGATGTCTAAACGACATGTAGGTCTGTTAAATCACTGGCAATTAAAATATACATTTTCATAAGGAAAAGATGTTATGATAGAATGAGTATTATCGGTATGGAGTCTGATTCGCCACAGTTTAAATAAGAGGATTAAATTTAAAATATAAATCAATAGATTGGTCAGAAGGTACAGTTTCGACAGTATATTTTAATCGTCACAATTTGTTATAGAAAAGTGTAATAGCCCAATAAGAGAAAGGAGTGATTTACGTTCATATGTTATTAGCATAGCTGAGTGAAATAGATTACTGCAGAGTTTATAGCCAACATGAGCTCAGTATATATTTATTCCAAACACTGTACATTATACCAAGGCGTGTAACTTGTTTGTATTCTGGGACAAGAAGCAGCAAGAGCCCAAGATCTGAGCAAATAGACACAAGCAATACTATTGCCTGCATGAAAATAAGTACCATTGAACCGCTGAATTCCATTTGCTTCAACGCATTAAAATCTGATACTGAATTACTCACTGCTACATTGTGCTTAGAATATAAAACCAATTTCAGTTTAAGCGTTCCTGAAGATCGCTAATATCATTATCTTGAATAAACACGCGAGCATTCTCCAATAACTGGTGGTGGTACATGCAAGCGTAAGAAGGCTTTTTTTCAACATTCTCTCTTACTAGAAAAATACAAACAGTGAAATGAGATGCTTAAACGACCTTGCAGGTTAACCGAGGAGGTCTTTATCATTTATACAGACAATCCAATTATACTGAAGTGGTAAATCAGTTCAGGGCTACTTGTTTAGTTCCTAAACCAGCTATGATCTACAGTCAGTCCAGCTTCTATTTTAATTGCAAGGAAGAATTAATAACGAAAATGTGACTTAAAAATTCAATGGAAATCGCTGTTCAGAATTTATTAGAGCATTCATAGACCATTCATTCTCCGTAACCTGATAAGGTACTTCATGCTGTACATCATACAGTAAAACTCATTTGTCGTAATATTTTTTATTTTGTTAAAATGGAAGTTTTGGAGGATAAAGAATTTATTTTAGGAATATACACTTGATTACGCTACAGCTGTAAAATGGTGAGGATTTTATTTTAGGAATATACACTTGGTTAATAAAAGTATTCTACTGCTCATTTTCCTTTAGAGCAATAATTATCCAAAATAGGACAATGAACTTTGATCATTTTTGCGTTTTAAGATGTGGATTAAATCTAAGATTATATTACTATATTGCTAACGTATGAGAATAAGGGTAAACTATAATTACTTTTAATTCCACGAAAATTGTTAGATAATATTTCTTCAGTTTTTCAAGAGGTGATGCAGAATTAACTTCACCATAATCTTTATAACATTAATATTACATGGAAAATACATTTATAAGAAATGAAGAACAATATCACGTACAAAGGTAAAAAAGACAAAATTTTTATTGGCCTCACTGCTGCCATATTTATGCTCACCTTTTATTCCTGATATAAATCATTCATAGGCACAACAGAGTAGTGATGGCAGGTTTGTCCTTGGAGGACTCTCCAAACAAGGATGAAATGCAATGGATCCGGATGGACCATTCTTGTCTCCTGATTCTTTTCGGGTTGGACAGTAAAGGTTATTTGAGCCAATTGATGAAGAATGGGGGCAAATAAGCTTTTGAAAGCCTAAAGAATATTTTTGGAATCCTGAGAGGGAAAACTTGTGACTTGTGTGATTTTTCTGTATACAAGTGAGGGGAAACATGTGACCTTTATGTTAATGTTTTTTTATAAATAATAAAGAAAATCTGCTCATTTATATTTATATCACATGAATGCGACAATATATGTGGCATTCAAAATCCAAACACTTACAAATATATGGTGTGTATTTCGAATAGAACTATCCATATAACGAATACATATTGTTAAATATTTCTTATATTTTTATATATATATATATATATATATATATATATATAACATATATATATGGAATATATATATATAAGATAAGAACATATATATACATAAATATGGAAATATTTATACATATGGGAAATGCCACATTTTGAACATTTGCACAGAAATAAATTTCTGATATAAATCACCAGAACCCTGGTCACAACAGTGAGTAGTGATGGCAGGTGACCCTAGTCAATGGAGGACTCTCCAAACAAAGGATGAAAACGATGGATGGTGCTAGGCTTTCTTGTTACTGACCTTTACTTAACAAAGGACAGTAAGTCGAAATTGATGAAGAATGGGGGCCAAATAACCTGAAAGCCTATGTGTTATTTTCCATATTTTTGTGATTCAGTTAAACATACATACTTATGTGATTTTTCTGTATATAAGTGAGGGAAACATATGTAAATATTATATGTTTTTATAAATGTAAATAGAATTCATTTATATTTATATCACATAATGCGACATATATACATTATATATCCAAACTATACATATATATATGTGATTTAATAGATATAATATATAAAAGAATACATATATATATATATATATATATATATATATATATATATATATATATATATATATATATATATATATATATATATATATATATATATAAATATATATATATATATATATATATATATATATATATATATATATATATATATATATATATGCATGTGTGTGTGTGCATGCCTATGTGTGTACATGTTAAAAGGAAATTATATCACATCGTCTTTCTTGAGAGAAACAACACAAAAGAACGTCACAGATCTTTTCCATTCTCTGTCCAAAAATATTCACTGAGCCACGTTTGTCTTGTAGGGTCCCACACGGACCCACACACACCTTTCATCTCACCTGGCCCCCGATTTATGTATGTTTTTCCATCCTCAAAAAACACAATTGGTTGTACTTTGACCTCTGTTTTGTCCACCTCGTGTCAGGCACTACATTTCCGCTCACAAGAGACATGTGGAGAGTGGAATAGGGGAGTTCCACACAACACGCCATCATCGACAGAAATACCTGGTGGCCTGATGCAATACTGGTACAGCAACAGATGGTGGAGAGTTGTGCGAAAGCTCTCATCAGATGGGTCAGCAGACATGGAGTCCCAGAGACCATCATGAGCGACAGGGGGCAAACTTCATGTCCACCTTATGGAATGCCCTCGCAGACAGTGTGTGGACAAAGATAATATTCATGACGGTCTACAACCCAGAAGTTAACAGCATCATCGAGAGGCTACACCAATCATTGAAAGTATCACTCATTGCTAGAAGTCATGGTAGGAGTTGAAGAAAGGCCTCGGGTCTTACTAGGCCTGAGAACATCACCACATGCAGCATTTAACGCATCTCCAGTAGAAGCCCTGTACGGCCAATGATTAATGTTGCCGGCTCGCGTCTTTTAAGATCCAATGAGCCCGACATCCCCATCTGACAACCACAAAGCATTAGAACGAATAATGTCTGCCAAAACAACGTACCACATGCCAAGAAAAGTGTACGTCCCCAACGAACTGCAGAACGCAAAATATGCGTTCATACGGGTAGACACACACCTCCCCAACCTTCTCAGGACCATACCCCATCATCCAGAGAAGACACAAAGCCTACCAAATGACAGTAGACGGCAGAACCATGCGGATTTCCATCGACCGATTAAAGCCAGCATACCTACTAGACACCGACCTACAACAGGGAGAAAGCCCTGTCCGGTCCCACACGGACCCACACACACCATTTTCATCTCACCTGGCCCGCTAATCTCCTCACAATGAGATCTATGCGCTCCAAGCACACATGTACAAGAAACACAGCAGATGTTACACATTCTATGTATATATATTCATTTTCATATTATTGTTTTGTTAAACGTATCATTCTTAATGTAGGCATTATAATGTCAGCATTCCAGCTATGTGTATCATAACTTCAGTCATGTTTTGCATACCGATTTATGTATGTTTTTCCACCCTCCATCAAACACAGTCGGTTGTACTTTGATTTCTGTTTTGTCCTCCTCGTGTCAGGCACCACAATTCGCTTGCAAGAGCTATTGACCTGTCTGTTTGTTCCTTGAATAAATTAGTAAGTCTAACTCGTCTTTCGACATGTGGCTCAAATAACTTCATTATCCGACCTGAATGGAAATCGGAGAGCTGTATAACATTAGCCTGTGCTTACACCAGTGAGGATTTCTTAATCATTTTAGTGACTCATGGCATCATGAGAATTTGACAATTTATGTTTGTCACAGTGAATATATATAGCGTAACGTAAACATTTTAATTTTTAGTATGGGAATCCCTGTTCCTAGGTTTATCATAAAGTCGTTTTATGAACTTAAAAGTTGAGAAATAACTATTATACAAGTCAACCTAACTGCAGGACTAGCTGCAATTTATAGACTTTTATAAGTATAAATAATGAAAGTAGATTTTTTCACATGTTTTAAAGAAATGTAGAAATATTGCATTAGGATGAAATTACCTCAGATTCTCGTGCATAGACAGGGGAATGAAAAATATTCAATTCTGACTCTGCTAAAAAGTCATCCAATATTTGCTCCGATTTTAAACTGTCATTCTTACATGGTTTTCCTTTTGAATCATTTTACTGAGAACGAATGTTATTGGTCACTGCCAAAAAAGACAAAAGTATAATGAATTCCCTTACAGTGGGCAGAGTAACAATCTTATTCGAAATGAGAAATATAAAAAGAACCCTAAGTTGCCCTCATATACGAGTAATTTTCCACTTCGCGTTCACAAATTCACCTGCAGTGGGGTCACTGGCTTGAGGGGAACCAGATCCTTCTATTGTCCTTAACTCGGAGGATTGTTCAGTGATATACTGTTTCACATTGTTTTCTAAAATATATGGGATGTAGTCGCTGTCCACTTGGACAACCTCTTAAAACCGGTTTTCTGGTATTATGTTACTTAAAACCTTAATTTCGTTTGAGCTTGAAAGTGTGGTTTTCCTGTGTTTAAACTTGAGCTTTGAACGTTTCTGACATTCGTTGCGTTTGCAAATGAGTACTTAAAGAGATAGTTGACCCCACCCTTATATCCTACAGTTTGGGGGATCACAGTGGGAGAGCGGGTGTTTTGGGTGGGGGAAAACAAAACGAGTGAAATAAAATGACCTTAATAGCTACCCACTGATAGTTCAAAGTTTAGATTAAGGTAAGTTTATGAAATGTTTTCGAACTAATAATGTGCACTAAGATAAGGACCTGATACTTTAGATTAGATTAGGTTAGCTGTGGTTGATTAGGTTATTGATGACGAAAAGAAAGTCAGAAACGTTCAAAGCACACTTAAAAAATTTTTTTTTTTTCAAGTCCAAAATGTGACAATTGCTTGATGTAAAATTTTACCGATTTTTCCTTATGAAACCATGGAACTCAGTTACGCTAAAACAATTAAAACTGCTAGGATTTTACAATACTGAATTTATGTTAATTAATCACGGCAGTGCTGAAATTTCTGTCATTTTTAATTATGAGGATGAAACAATGGATGAATGACTAATTTATTATTCTTGTCAACAATGAGCAATTGCTGGATTCAGTTATTTCTTTAGGAATTAAAAAAGTTTAAGAATTTTTTCATTTATTCTGCCCTGCCACTATGCTCAGAAATTATGTTTTCACTCATTTTTAATAGCTTTCGGATTGTAGCTATTCTACTATCAAATTTTAACTTTCGTTCCATTGACTTTTTACTTATATCGTATTTATTATTCGCTTTTGTTTTAATTCGTTTTAGTAACAGCATCGCAATTCATTTCATAATTTTAACGACTTTTAAGCTTTTAGTAACTAATTTCATCCGGACAAGTTAATTTTGAAATCTCAGTAACAGAATATTTCTCGATAGTCTTGGAATTATTGTTTATCGGTAAGAGTGAAAATTTCATTTTAATGGGGCTGCAGCATCAAAGATCAAAGACACCGATTTTATCTTCAGCAGATTAAAACCAATGGAATTAAGGGTAACAGAAAAAGCAAATATTTCCTAAACTAGTGACTCAACCGTGAATGATTATTTGAAAAATAAAAAAGAAAACTTAAAGAAAACTGTGGTCAGTTAATGCATGTATTTCTTATGTTTTATCAGACAGTTACCCAGTTCAAAAGGTGGAAATAGAGAGATAGGCTTTGGCATCTGCCTTCATATAGCAGCATACTGGAACAGGACTAACTATCTCATTAAGAAATTACTGGAATTTCATAGAAGACTAAAGAAGGACTGACGTTCTCAAAAGAATATACCTGAGCAATAAGCATCCACAAGGAACAGGTCTATATCCTTCTTAAATAATGATGACTCCACATCAGTAATACAGTAATTGCGTTACGGAAGATTCAGACAAGGAGATTCATTATTTCTAAGCTTTCAGAGGCTTGTCTGCCTCCATCTTCAGGGGTCCTTGAGGAAGGAGTCAGACGAGCCTCTGAAAGCTTGGGAATAAAAATTCATCTTCATATATATATATATATATATATATATATATATATATATATATATATATATATATATATATATATATAAATTTTATATATATATATTATATATATGAAGCTATAAATGTGTCATATGTGTGTGTGTGTGTGTGAAGTGTGTTTTATATAGTGATAAATGGTCAATTGTGTGTGTTCCAGTGGACGTAAACCATTGAGGACACTCAACCATTTACGTCCAGTGTCGAGGTTTTCGTTCACATTTTGTCCCGATTCCACCTTTGTCACTATAAAATTCCTCTTTCGGCGATAATTAGATCCAAATGTAAGAACAAAATTATATATATTTATATATATATATATATATATATATATATATATATATATATATATATATATATGTATATATATTATATATATATATATATATATATATATATATATATATATATATATATATGTGTGTGTGTGTGTGTGTGTGTGTGTGTGTAGTGTAATAGCCATAGTGTCTCCTTACCTTCTCGAATTCTTCACATTTTGTGGATACTATTATCGCTATAAAGCTTTAGATCCAAATGTAAGAACAAAAAGTAGTTTTGATTTCTATAGTAGGAATCGAACCTGCATCCAGAGTAACAGAACGAGGTCACGTTACCGACCTGACTTCCGAATCCTGCTGCAGAGATCAGAACTACTTCATGCTCTCGCATTTGGGTCTGGGGCTCTGTAGTGACAAGAGTATCCAGACATTGTGAAGAATTCGAGAAGTCGAGAGGGCAGTCTGGTTATTACAAATGCCTATCTGGTAAAGAGTAACCAGTAGACTATATATATATATATATATATATATATATATATATATATATATATATATATATATATATATATATATATATATATATATATATATATATATATATATATATATATATATATATATATATATATATATATATATATATATATATATATATATATATATATATATATATATATATATATATATATATATATATATATATATATATACACATATATCTGCGTGTGTGTGTGTGTGCGTTTTTGTGTTTATGCGTGTGTGCTTGTGTGTCGGTAATAATAATTACATATTTGCCTATCTTCCTTTTTTCAGTCTTCCTTCCAAAACAATTTAAATCCATACGAATTGTTTGTAAGTCTTGTTAACTGTGTTTGCTTACGAAATACCATTCTCAGCTAAGGCACTAATTTATGTTTATGGAATTACTTGCATTAATATCCGTTTCATTGTTCGTGCACGCAATCCCGGTGAAGCTTAGTTTCATTTATGTTTCTGGTAGTTTCAGCCCCTGAGAGAGAGATATTGGAAAATAGAAAATATCTAATGTTCATAGTTCTCAGTAAGTTATAGAATCATTTCCTCTGGAATTATATAAGTGTTTTTGCTTTATAAATATAATTATTCGTGCAATTCCGCAAGGGCATACATGTATACAAGTTTTTCGCATTTGTTTGAGGTCATATCATATCATGATCAGTTACAAAAGTACAAATGATAATTAAATGTGCATGTCTACAAAAAAGTATTTTCCTTTGCCCTGGCAACAGCTAAATTCGATGTGGGTAAATTATTAACATCTCTTTCAAAAGTGTCATGACTTCTTACTGAATTTAATGTCTCTCTCAGAGTAAAGGACAGTTAAATGACACTGATCACTCCCTTTGCAGAAGCTTTCGAGATCTTCTGTGCTTGTGTTAAGTCTACTTTTCCCACTATCCCCATTTGGCCCAAATACAGAATGATAATATACGAAGAAAAAAAAGATAGTGATAATAATTCAATAAAATTAAAAATGAGCACAGAAATACACGGAAATACACAATATCTCAGGCACAAAGTACACATAGCCTAGACTTAAGAGGTACATATATCGTGAAAGAGAAACGTTATGCTTAGGATAATTATTAGTCAACGTAAAGGTAAGGCTGGTCATGTTTCTAAAGCCATTGTTTACTTCCGACTAAGCCAACTGTATATTTCCGACACAAAG
The DNA here is from genome assembly GCF_040412425.1 of Macrobrachium rosenbergii. NCBI lineage: Eukaryota > Metazoa > Arthropoda > Malacostraca > Decapoda > Palaemonidae > Macrobrachium > Macrobrachium rosenbergii. The sequence goes on from NC_089747.1 coordinate 50,488,332, forward strand.
TGGAAGATTAGTTTAGGGATTAAGCATGTAATATTTTTACTAAAATAAAAAAAATATTTGTAAGAGGTTCTGCAGGAGGCGGAGGTATAAATCAGGGTTGAAGAAATATTTATTTTTAGTTCAGGGATTTCCGAGAGATACACATATATGTCTATTTGGATATGATTGCACTATATGAATTGTTTGAACTGTATTATTTAGGATAAAAGATTAAAATGATATAAAATATCTACGCCCACTTAGCTAGCAACACATTAATCAGTCGACATGATCTTCATGCAATTTCATGTTACTTTGAATGGGATTAATTCTCAGAAATAAAACAAAACAAGAAGCAAAGATATTGGACGATCTTTCTGAAAGGCTTCTCCCCTTCCTGGTTCTCCTCAGATCAAATAATAAAGGATATTCGAGCCTAATGATGACAGGTGAAGTAATTAACCAAAGCTTCAGGACTATTTTTATCAGCAGGAAGGCTAACGCTAAAATAATAGACCTCTTTATGATATTTCTTGTTTGAGACAGCTAATTTTGTCTGCTGGTAATGCTTTTAGTGATATATATATATATATATATATATATATATATATATATATATATATATATATATATATATATATATATATATGTGTGTGTGTGTGTGTGTGTGTGTGTGAGTGTATGTGTGTGTGTGTGGGTCTTTATGCGTATTTTGGTGTGTTCGTGAGTGTCTTTAAGAATTTGGTCCCGAATCCACAGTATTTTTCCCTGAAAATTTAGTCAAAGTATAATATCCGTTATAACACCACTTTAAGAGAGTCGTTGAGGACACATTTCCTTTCAGGAATATCGCGTTAAAAGAAATTATTTTTCCTTCTGATCATGGCATCATTTTGTAGCTTAATTTCCCCCGAGACAAGAGAGGTTCGGGAGCAAGGCATTTGCGTAAGGAAATAGCCCTGAAAGATGAAATGGTTTACTCATGGAAACTTACTTCTTGAATAACAAGAAGAAAGGAAAGAAGGAACGAGGATATCGGGGTTGGGGGTTAAGGGGAAAAATAAAGGTATATGACGTAACTGTTACGTTTTCTCGTTAGAAATACGTAGAAGAAATTGGTGTTGACAATTGCTTGCCCTTATTTCCTGTCGTTTTATTTACGTGGTGTCACTACAGAATACTTAACAATTACGATATAAACTAAGTTAAGAGCAAGTTATAAGGATTTCTTTATTCGTATCTATTATATTATTAACAAAGATTCTGTAGTTTCTCGAGTGGCTTATGGCTGATGTAACTGGGTCTTCACAGCTTTTAGACTGCGCATTCCATCTCAAGAGCTGCATGCATAATATCATAAAAAGTTTCAAAGATTTTGTTTTGTTTCTATTAAATGATTTTGTTTCTTATTAACAAAACCCTTTACCTTGATATGTAAAACTTGGATCTCTTACTGAAACAATTTTCATTACCATGTCAGTAAAATAGTACATTTTAATTTTTTATCACGTTGCATGCAAGAAGAATGGGTAAAGATAGGTAAAAGTATATTTCCGTACGTAAGACTGCTAATATATTCAAGGTGCATTTTATGTTAAAGTATGAAAATAACATTCAGAAGACAAATGTTTCGCAAAGTTAATATAATCCTCGGTATACAATATACCTGTTTACGTTTCACTCATTGAAAAACAAATCTTTACCCTTGACAAATACCACAGACTTTCGGTTATATTCCGTTAGACGATTAAACCTTGCAAGTGCGCCTGATGGAACCCATTTAGAAGAGAAGCTGCTACTTCCGACATTTTCTCGCCACAGACTAAACCAAATCTTTTCATGATAGAAAAAACGAAAGTCCTTTCGGCCACACACACATCCTTGTGAGGATGCCAGGTTCTTCAGTACAGATATTTTCACATACTTTTCCAAAAGGAACTTGAGATACACTATTGTACGGCATTCATGAGTTAATTTTGTGGAGTAACTAAAGAACAGTTGCAAGTAGAGCAATATAAATGTACGATCACTTTTGTTCAGCAGCCCTAAATGTTTCACGTAACTGGATAGTGTTCAAAATAAATTTGCAAGGAGACACAAATGTTATAGTGTTCCGTTGGGGTTATAAATTGTGAAACCAAGCCAACCTGCAGGTGGAAGAGAAATATTATTTTTCAACTGACAAATTTTTATGCTAACAAAACTAACTCTTCAAACGTGGTATGAAATTCCTCCGCAAGACGGTTTTAATCTTTTATTGTATAATAATTTTTATTGTGTGGGAATTCAGAAAGGATCCGGCTACAAGGGTGCTATGTTTACCATAAAAAAATGTGAAGATATTTTGTTTGGATGGTTTTGTGTCGTCACAGACTAATTTGTTATACCGACCTAAATTTTCTTTCTTTTTTTTATTTTGCAAAAAAAACTTGATCATTATATAATACGGATTCCAGCTTTAATCTGAGTGCATTCTTGTGTCATAGAGTAAAAACATAATGCATTATGCATTATATATGATGTTGATTTTACTACTGTATTCCAGACCCAGTACCTAGAAGTAGTTACAACTACATTTATGAGCCATATTTTCATAGAAAAGCCGTTGGATTTTACCAGTCTGCCAAATCTTGATAGACGGGTATAGGCGCTAAATACTTACATGAACGATAAGTAGGTCTTTGGATAATAATTACTTCATTTCTTTCAAAGGTTTGTGTGGATATGTAATCAGTGTTTATTATAGGTAATAATTATATCCTTTGTAACTTTGCACATTCTTGTAAAATACAGTTCCGCAAAGAGAAATTACCTTTACTGCATGTTTCTCAAACGTGATTCCGTTCCTTGAGGAGCGACTAACACAAATATACTCTCTGAGGAAAGTTCCTGCATGCAATCTCTGGGTAACTAAGGCTTGCAAGAAGTCTCTCTCTCAGTCCCCAAACTACACCACAAAAGAAACTAGGGCGCGTTGTGTTAAAAAAAAAAAGAAAAAAAAATTCTCTTGCTTCATGCAATTCTAGCTGGAACGAAATTCAGAACTTGGTGTATAATTTACGGTACAGAATAACGGTGAATGCATCAATGTGAGTTTGTTTGGCGAATCTTTGTACATAGCTAGACACAGAGAAGTCATCAAAGAGAAGGAAATACTGGTAATGATGAGGGAGTTACCAAAGCCTTAGTTTAAATTACGTAACACTACAAAGTTCAGATATTAATTTCATTACTTTATATTAGTAAAATTTACATAAAATTTTCTCAGTAAGTAAGATCAGTGCTCTCTCTCTCTCTCTCTCTCTCTCTCTCTCTCTCTCTCTCTCTCTCTCTATATATATATATATATATATATATATATATATATATATATATATATATATATATATATATATATATATATATATATATATATATATATATATATATATATATAAATAATTTCGCATTCAGTAATTACGAGAGACAGCTTTCGTAATATAAATAAGCAATTGTCGTTGAAATCGTGTCATAATGTTCTTATAGTAAAACAAGATGATAACATTACTGCAATATCTTAGTCAATAATGATTTAAAAGTTCACTCCAAATTATTTACGCATTTATGATCATTTTTATTAAGGCTGTATAAACAGCACCTGCTTTACAGCTGTTTAATATACTTACCTGGATACAAAGAAATATTTAATTCGTCTGAAAAGTCATGGGCTTAAGGAGACGAAATACCTTGTACACATTTGTTAAACACATTGCACAAAACACAACTGTACCAATTTTCTTTAGAGAACTTCATTCGCGGAATTTTCTTGCCTGACATATACTTAGCACCCAGTCTAGTCAAAGGTACTCGTACTATCTAATGTAAACAGCATTCCAGCTGCGTTGCACCCAGATTATTTCCTTTAGTATAATTCTGAAGTTAGTTTAAACGTATCGAAAAGGTAATCGCAAAGCATATGGTGTTTCCCGTTCCTCGTCCAAACCACATCCGATTGGCTATAAATGTTGACTTCTTGTAAAAGTGGCTCTATGTTTTATCATTATCGGTAAAAAAAAAAAATTTTGTCCTAACCGAGGGAACTGAGGGTCTGAAAAGGAACGAAATTAGGAGAGTAATATTAAAGTCTGTAATTGATGGTCCTCATTTTTACATGAAGAATATATAATACAGACTCTATTGTTTTCTCATTTTATTTCTGCTAAATGTTTTTTTTTAAATGGTGTGTATATCATGTAGACTGAATACTGTTTGGTTACTATAAACATTCTCTGATATATTTACTCATAAAACAATTTTGCACCTCTCTTAAGCAGGAAAAATTAAGCATCATCAAACATGACGGTTGGATGATAATTCGGGATCTAATAAAGGTAGAAAATTATTATGAAACTGAGTACAAAGAGAGAGAGAGAGAGAGAGAGAGAGAGAGAGAGAGAGAGAGAGAGAGAGAGAGAGAGAGAGAGCATTTTGGAAAATATAAAGTAATCAAATTGAGAGAATTTCCGTGAAACCTAAATCATAATTGACCTAATTCACATACAGTTGAATTAATCACTGGTGTTGCAGTCAATGGTTTTTCATCGGTTTTAAATCTTTTAATCGATGATAGACGGATCTGAAAATCCTGTCCTGTAATCCCCTTTCCTGCAATTCAAGGTCCTGAGCAGAGGAGAAATCAGTTGTGAAATGTCTGACATCCTGAAACTCCCAGTCGAGTGTCTCCGGACGGATATCATTTTGATTGCCATAGAGCATCGATCCAGCTTTCTATGCTGGGCGGAAATGGTTTCAGCCGTCAGACTGGTTTATATCTTGGAATGCTTACGAGAACTCCAGCAGAGCAATATTGGGGAATATAATAGAATGCTCAGAAGCCCTGATAAAAGGAGATTTTGGAGGACTGAATCCTTTCTCTAGAGTTTATGGGGTAATCCTCCCATTTTCCGAAGTTTTATAGTATTGTTTCCATTTGTCGTATTATTATTATTATTATTATTATTATTATTATTATTATTATTATTATTATTATTATTATTATTATTATTATTATTATTATTATTTATACTCTGGTGCAGTGGTGTTTACGTTATTTCTCTTTGAAGTCTCCATAATGACTACCCTCTCACAGAGATTCAAGTCTAGCAAATTTTTTGTCTAACAGTCAAAGCTAATGGCTCTTTAATAGTATATGGGCCTGTTGTGATGTAGGTTAAACGAGTATGATATTAGAAAATAAGAACACGATCCGCTGAATTTATTCCGTTGCGAAATATGTAAAGAACGAACAAGTAACGGACATTATGCTCCTGAAGCCTGGGTAACAGTTATGCTACATGGTGTGTAAATCATTTCAGAAAACAAATCGGTATCATGATAAACACAGAACACGTACGCACCTACGGCTGTGCTCGCTATTCCCACCCAGACCTAGAAAGAAAATACGCGGTAAATGCAATGAGCAAACTTCATTTATATTTAATAGAGTCTCATTGTAGCCGTGACATTCATCAAGTACTGACAGAAAGCAAACGAGAAACGTGATCTATGATATTTTTCCAAGATGCAATCTTTACAGCATCTGATGAAAACGCGTTCCTTGTTGCATGCGTAATCAGAATTCGATAATAAACATCAGCAAATGGCGAAATCCAATGTGTCTCCTAGGGAGAGACTGAAAAATGTACACTTGGCAGATGAAATTCAATAGTTCTTCATTCACTTTGTTGGAAATTATTCGCATATCCGCGCGATTCGCCTTAAGGGGTAGAATTCTGAAAGGGATTTCGTGATAAAGCTGACGAGAGTTAGGAGAATGCTTGAGTTACATAAATATGAAAATAAGACAGCCTAGGTGAATAAAACATTACATTCTTTTATATATATATTTTTATGTTTTTCCTGGCGATTTAGTTTGAAATATTCTCTGTGAGACAGGTAGCAACAATTTAAGGTAATTTAGCCTTGTGATTCTGACTTCGTGGGTCCAGGAAAACATAAAAAAAAGGAAAACAACGGGGAATTTCATATGAGCATAAGGCTCTTGTTACTGAGGAAAATATTACGTAAAACACGTGGGCAAACTTGCAGGAGTGTATTTACATAAATAACGTTAGTACGGGAAAGAGGAACGCTAGTAGATTATTGATCCTGGAGGGGATTCCTGAATGAAACTGGGGAATTCAGACACAGTCCAAGAAGCTTCCACGATATAGGGTCCCTCTGAAATGAGAGATATGCACATTATACGCCAGTAATGAAAATAGACAAAGAATAATGAATTCGAAGCTGCACTGAGGGTGCCAAGGGGCTTCGATGAATTAATGATAACAGCACTGCCGACACTCGAGGAGCACGGACATATTTTGACAAGAGATTCGGTGATTACTGTCTCTCAACTTAAGTAAATGTTACGAGACAAAAGCATGACTGAATGGAGGTCTTCCAGAGCACTTTACCGTAAAGCAGATTTGGTTCCAGCATAGAAAGCGGTCCGTGGATGACTTGCGATTTCCGAGGGCGAGTTCTTCCATGTGTTAGGGTGTGGGGGCTTCACGTAAAAGGGCAATGCGTGGGAATTTCACGAAGGGCCGGGCAATGGCATGTGGGCATCAGGCAGGTCAACGGTGGAGCGAACCATTCGAAGGGCACGAGGAGAAAGTATACTCTGAAAAGGGCCACGTGGTTAGCTAAGGGCACTGCCAGGGGCAGGTGGCTTGGTCCTTACTCCATCCAATCCAGCGCACGTGTGAGAGCGAACCTCGGTTTGGTTTCTGCTTTTATCTCCTCCTATGGGGCAGGGGGCACGTCCAACACATAGGGGGGTTGAGTCATGTTCAGCTGATGCCCGCAGGGGGTTTTGCCTGTAAGAAAACGACCAGACAGAAATCACTTTTGCCTCAGAAATTATCTACTTAAAGGGAGTGGCCTTCAATCCGTTTTAATCTCTTGTATACTGACCATGCGAAATATTGAAATATCGATCGGCCGACAGTAAATGAAAAAACAACAAAAAAAAAGGAAAAGGGGGAAGCACTTTGCTAGGGAGTTCTTGCTAATTATGATAATATATATATATATATATATATATATATATATATATATATATATATATATATATATATATATTTATAAATATTACTGCTGTTCGCCCTCGTAACATTTGTCTGTAGTAATATCAGCCTGACCAAGACAGGGAAAAAGCTTTTGTCCCACATTAGGAGCGTCTTCAGTTCAAACTTTAACGTCCGTTGTAGCGAATGTCACATAGGCAGTTCAAATTGTAACGTTCACATGTAGGAAGGAACTTGGTAGCATTTAGGCATTTCACCCTATAGGAAAATTTCCATATCCGACCTTAGAAATGTGGTCCTAAAGTCTTTTTTTCTTTCTACCTGTCCCTCTTGGCGAATGTTTTTGACAAAGGCTTAAGACGCCTCAGGAAAGGAATGCATCCCTGTGTGACCTAGACCGGTCAGACAACAGAGAGAGAACTGAGCTATCGCGGAGAGGAGACGTCCTTTTGGCCTCTCCGCCCTTTGTCTATCATTTTTATTAGTGAAGTGAAGAATCATTCTCCAGAACTTCCGATCGTCCGTTGTATGCGCGGCAACGCTTCGTCCAAGGTAAAGTCTGTGTTTTTGTTCAAAACTTCGTCTATTCTTTTATCCTCTTTTCTGTATTTCCAAATCTTTCTTTGTTTCATTCTCCACCCACCATTTAAGGTAATCGCTTGTACAAAGTCTAAGATTAAGCCCAAATTATTATATTGTCTAGAGTTAGCCGAATTATTCCAGTAAGACTCGGGATTTAGGCAAGCAAGTCATTTTTATGACTCTGGTACTCGTTGTGCCTCGCGTTCATTGTTTGGAAGACCGTTACGTTTTTTTTGTATCTAATACCATCTTAACGAGTAGAGATTTTTTCTGCGTCCGCAGTTGGTGACTTTTATCGTAAAGTCTTTATTCCTCGAATATTCTTTGTTAAGGTTACTTACCCTTAACTGGCGACCTTTGGTTAATTAACGTCTGTCTTTGAGGTTAATTCGTGGCTTCAAGTGACAGGTTACGTGTATTCTTGGCATGCAGGGCCGTGAAAAATTATGTAAATTAAACAATAACTGATCAGCCAAGATGTGCATGTAACAATATATATATATATATATATATATATATATATATATATATATATATATATATATATATATATATATATATATATATATATATATATATATATATATATATATATATATATATATATATATATATATATATATATATTATACGCTAAAAGAAAGGAAGTATTAATGTATGTTCGCGTGGGCAATCTTAAGCCCTGAATAGCCGGAAGTGTCCTAGTCCTGGGCTTGATAGTCGGAATTTCATAAATGAGGCCTAGAAGTTTTCCTGATCTTTGAAAATCCCGAAAACCACAAGGGTATTATTGCTATCGTTTGAATTGCCTACTTTCCTTCTTCTTACTTTAAAGTCACGTCTGTCTCTCAGAAAATGTCCACGAATTTCAACCGTCATACATTTCAGCGCAGCGAAGATAAGATTTATTCCTGAAATCTCAGTGTAATTTCCCAGATGACACAAAACAATATCCGTGGGAGGAAAGGAAATGAGTTCTGGCATGAGTGGGAAGGGAAGATGAAAAATTGAAGAAATGGGCGATCGAGATTTGATTTTACAGTAATCATTTCACCTAACATTTAGTTTAACTTAAGGAGCTTCTATGCTTTGTCTCTCCCACAAAAAAATTGCACAAATATTTAAAATTTTTTGTTACCACAATCACTGAAGAGGGGGAATTATGTAGCTGCCCTGGCTATAAAAGAATGCAACTATGTCACGAATGCCGTGGAAGCAATAGAATATCAGCATAAGTGGGTGAGGCTTTTTTCACTAAATAGGCAAAGAAACAAAATTATACATACATACATACATGCATACATACTTACATACACACATATATATATATATATATATATATATATATATATATATATATATATATATATATATATATATATATATGTATATATGTATATATATATATATATATACTGTACATATATACATATACATATACATATGTATACATGTATATGTATACATATACACACACACACACACACACACACACATATATATATATATATATATATATATATATATATATATATATATATATATATATATAATTTTAATAGAGCAAATTTAATTGGATTTCTTTCTAATGGAGATTTTATTTTATTGTTGTTAAAACAAAAGTAATAAAGCACCCGTGGCATATGTTGTACGAAAATAAGATGATTTTTAGCAGTTTTACCAAAATATCATTAAGGTAGCTAGATATAAAGTTTTATTTTCAATATGAGGTTCAGATTGAGATACAAAACGTTCATTTGTCTAATAACAGCTCCGTTAGACTTGGTTCGCATTGAATCTTCAACCTACGAATTTATTTCAAACTGGATTTCTACATTCTTATTATTATCAAGCTCTTTCATTCAATGAGGGAATGATAACCATTCCGAGCTTTTGTGCTAGTATAATTTTTCTGAAATAAAAAGCATAAAATTCAAGAAATACTCACTAGTTTCACATAAAACACCTCGTATAATTCTTAGGGGCTCATTCAGGCGCATTATATTTTTATATTGTTGCTACTTGTCATACTAAATTTGAAAACATGGGAAAATTTATTAAAAGCTTTATTAGTATAGGAAGGTAAGCGCAGTAGAAAACATCTGTTAAAGATCATTTCTTCATTTGTCACTAAATGAAGAGAGAGAGAGAGAGAGAGAGAGAGAGAGAGAGAGAGAGAGAGAGTCTGATAAGTTTTTTTTTTTTTTTAATACAGTAAATATTGAATGAATATTTGGTATTTTAGAATTAAAATTATATTATTTATTAAGAACTGGAATTCCTGTTATTCCTCGAGTACAATTCTTCGGTGTAATATTCTTGCTGGAGATGGCACCTTATCCTGAAGACATCGAGGCTTTGAGGCTGTTTGGAGTGTGTTGTTGAATTGTAAGTGCCTTGTTATGTGAAATATTCTTCAATATAGGAGAGCCAGATCCTATCGATATAATTATCCTTCACACTATTTTACATAGTAAACGATAATTGTAATCCTTGCTCCACGCCGAGTTAGATTTTCACTTTCCAAAAAGCATTTAGATTTTATCAGGAAGAAAACGAACACTTTGACATTTCAATTTTTTAAATTTTAAAACGCATTTTCGCGAAGAGAGGAAATGTGCTTTAGGCTTTAGGAAAAATTCTAGAAAAAACTTAACGCTTTGCAAGGCATTTATAGATAAAGAAACTAGTTGAAAGGAAAGTTGATATGTATTTCCATATTCCATGGAGTTCGTGAGGGTGTCAGAATTATTTCCGAGAGATTTTCGGTAGGAAGAGATCAAATCATTCCCGGCCCTCTTCTCGCTCTATTAGTGCTTACTGCATCTTTTGCATTCTCGCTGAGGCCTGTGGTTGTTCCGCCCATTTCTCATATCATGCATTCCTTGCATTGTCTGTCGTTCAGTTTGATATACTCATATTATTTCTACATTGAAAGAACATGTTCCATTCATTTGAGAAATCTATTAAACAGAGAAACTTAGTTATTTCCTCATATAATATTACAGGCAATTTACACTTTGACATGTTTGTACAACAGCATAGGGAATTATCGGAAACAGGGGTAAAGACTGAAGATTTTTTGCTTCACAAGTATTATGTTTCAATGGGGCCTGTTTCGTATCCGGACAGTACTCAATTAATTTCTCTTGAATATATTGATTTATAGTGGAAATATATATATATATATATATATATATATATATATATATATATATATATATATATATATATATATATATATATATATATATATGTGTATATGTATGTATACATATATATATATATATATATATATATATATATATATATATATATATATATATATATATATATATATATATATATATATATATATATATATATATATATATATATATAATGTGGTTGAGTGTGCGTGCGTGATGTGTATGTATATGCGACAGTCAACAGAGAAATATTCGTTCCTTATTCTCAACGTGAGACCAAAATCTATGCTTCCGTGGTGTATATATGTTTTGGAGAAGAAACCATATCGGAAAAATATCGGAAAACGTTTATCTGCGTCCTCCCAGCCCGCCACCCGGACGTAAATGTCACCTTCGGCGATCTCCCAACACCTCGCGCAGCAACAGAGGAAAAGCACTCAGGTGATAATTACTGTATTTACATTAAACCAATGCATGTGTTAGTCCTCTGGAATACTGACGTTGCTAATTGTAAATGTGGTGCAAGAACCGCACAAATATTTGTGAATGCTCGCCATGTGGTGATTATTAAGAAAATAATGTTCTTTTCTTTTCACATTCGTTGTAGAAATTTGGTATTCTTTTAAGGAAACAACTATTAAATAGGAATCATAACAAAGATGAAAATCTGAAAATCTAAAATTCCCATCGAAGTGATAAGACAGTATAAGCCAGTCTGAAATCGAGAAATAAAAAAAAAAAACAGTGTTTCATTAGCAGATACCAAATCAAGGAATTTCATCCAAATTAAGCAAGCTGAAAATAATAAAAACTTTATTGATAATTTACTTCAATAATCTTCGGTGCTGAAATAATTTTGAATATTCTCATTTATGAAAAATTTTGGCGAATAAAGTTATCTATTTGGATTTCCGAAGCACCAGAGAAGAAGGTCTTTGACAAATGGATTTCGTCATGCATAGCTAATATTTTTCACCCTACCATCACCCGGGGCAGTGCTCTCAGGCTGACGCAAGTCAGTAACGGACCAAAAGTGGAGAATTTCCTCTGAGGCTCAAGAGGAATGACGCAGGGACCGTCGGTAGACGGAGAAAGATTTGCTTTCCGTCAACAACAGACAAGATAAGCGTAAAGAGGAGAAAAGGCATAGTGGGGCAGATAAGAGTTATTTTTTAGAAGAATCGAGCAAATGATGATACAAGCATCAAATTTGGCACAATTGTTCTCCAAGGGATACTAATCAAATCTGCCTGATTGGCCAATTGAAAATCCAAAATGGCGGCCATTTTTCAAGATGGCCGCCAAAATAACCACCCGAAGTAGGCTAAATGTTTTGCTTAGAAATATTTGTAATTGTCCGAACTGCATGATCTAAGTGTGGATTCCTATGTTTTTAAACCTGCTGATGCGTATTTTCTAGTTTATAACATGGTTAAGGCACTGTATTAAAGGAGTGATTGTCGGAACTACTAAGGCACATTGGTGACACCACTGCTGTGAAACTCAGCATGGGGTTCAGTGTCAGCTAAGTAGGAAATTTATGTTGGCATCATACTGCAACAACCTACTAGTATCCCAAATGCTGCCTAATCAACCCCAAATCAGTTAGGCAGCCGCACCTGAATGGACAGGACGTGCTAGCGCAGGAGAGCCGAACCAAGGATAACAGGGTTTTAGTTATCTGGATGGTGTACAGATCGCACGGGACTTGTGACACTGGATGAGCGATCGGACTAGGTGTATGGCACAGTGCAAGAACCTAGTTGTATCCCATACAGGAAAGCGCCTATCGTATATTACAGGACATAAGAGGCCTATTATACTATTGTATGTACAGGGTGATAAAAGGATAAACCCTCGACCCTGAACGTCATCGTAATCATGGATGCGAACTCTACCGGACGATCATGGAAAACAGACTGGAACAAGTGTTGCCTATGTCAGGAGGTTAAGAAAGAAGATCTAAAATCTCCCCAGGCCAATCCTGCCAGAAGAGGGGATGATGGATATACGAACCTGGCAAAGAATATTCCTCTGTTTCTCTCACTCAATGTGCTACCAATCAAGCTAGACCCTGCAAGACTTGATGAAGGTTCTGGGATAGAGGAAACGTTGAGAAAAAATAAGGCACAATATCATGAGAGTTGCAGGCTTCTGTTCAACAACACAAAGTTACACCGAGCTGAAAAAAGAGCGAGTCATGTAGGTACTAGTGATGCGGGCAGTAGAAGTAAGATTCCATGAAAGCTCAAGAAACTAAAACAAAAGAATTCTTCTTCTGCAGAACTGAAGGAGGGGGCTTAGAGACGCAATGACAATGCAAGTGAATAGGAGAATCAATGAATGTGCCAAAACACTCAGTGATACAAAACTTGTCGCCAAACCAGGATGTCGTAGCCCAAGAGGTGAAATATCACCCTGGCTGTTTGGTGGCATTGTATAACCGAGGACGGGCATACCTAAAGGTGCGGGAGCAAGAAAAAGCACAGGAACACTGGAAGGTTGCATATCCAATTGCTTTCTCTGAACTAGTCACCTACATCTGCAAGATGAAAAAATGCTAGTGAGAGGACACCGATTTTCAAGCTTGTTAATTTGACCAAGCTTTATAAGCAGAGGCTGGAACAGCTTGGTGTTGACTCGCCTGATGTTCATCCTACTCGACTCAAGGATCAGCTGCTTTTGCACATTTCACAGCTGCAAACTAATTGCCAAGGATGAGAAGTTCTGTTGGCTGTTGAAACTGATGTAGGTTCAATCCTATCAGAAGCATCTCGTTATGGTGCAGCGATCTATCTAGCAAAAGCTGCTGGGATAATAAGACAAGACATGCTCCGTCAGAAGTCGAATTTCAGCAGCTATTTTCATGACAAAGACTTAGAACAGGCTGTGCCACCATCACTGCTTCAGTTTGTATGCATGATCGAACATGGTGTGTAGACATCAAGTCCCAACTCCATCATGGAGCGTCGAAATCAGACTTTGCTATATCACAACTTCTACAGTACAACTGCTTCGCCAAATACAAGGAAGGAGCGAATGTCCACAGGCATTCCAAGGACCGGGAGCCACATTTTGCAGTCTACATGGGCCTGTATGTGTTTGCCAAGACGTGGAAGAGACAAATAATCGAAATGCTTCATGGAATGGGCTCAGCATATTATATGACCAAGTCCTAGAAATCTCAGCACAGTTGTGGAAGATGGAGTAATCTGTCCCCCAGTCTTGAGAAAGACAACATAGATCATAATGCGACTGCAACCACAGCTGAAACATCTTTACATGGTACAAGTGTGTCCATTTTCTGTCACCTAATCAAGAAGAGCCCGGTTTCATTCTTCAAACAAGAACAGGTTTAAGGAATTTCTAAGGAGAAAGTCCTAAAACATGACTGTCAGTTATTCTCGTGACTGTTCATCTCAAGCCAGAACAGACAGTGCGACTTACAAGACTTCTTTTTAAGCACGAGAATCAGTCATAGCCTACATCTCTCAGTGACAGCGGCAAGCTTCATATGTGTCAGAAGTCACAGCTGGTTGAAATTCTTGAAGCGCAAGTGAATGTCCCAGTGGGAGAACCAAAAGGAGATACAATCATCAATGACGGCTCAGAACTTATCAATGCATCACCTCCACGTACTTCAAAGACATTTAATGACTATGCCAAAGGAGACATCATCCCAAAGATGGAAGCCTATGGTTCTCGGTACAAGTGGGTGGACAGTCTTTGATGTATACAAAATATCAAGTCTGAAATCAGAGACGAGGTCAAAAAGGGGGAAAGGAATCAGAAGAAGAGTGACAGGAACAAGCAAGACACCAGGAAACTGGCAAAGCTTCCTTCATGACCCCAGCAACAAGACTGAACTGTTTCACTTCCTGGCTGAAAAGATGTGTGAAGCAGAAATGACAAGCACAGTCATCGTCGCAAAAGGAGAGGATGCCATTAGCAACAAAGTGAAGTCTCTGGATGCTGTGTCCCCATGTTGTCACGAAGAAGCTGACAGTCGAATATTTGTTCACGCTAGGGATGCAACAACTGATGGGAGCAAGTCTATAATCATCAAGGCTAATGACACAGGTGTGCTAGTCATAGCAATATCTGTACTGCCATCCTTCCAGAAACTAGGTCCTCAGGAAATGTGGATTGCCTTTGGCCAAGGAGCCCATATGCGATGGATTCCAGTCCATGAGGTAGTTTCTGCAATTGGGCTTGAGAAAGCTAGAGGGATCCCCTACTTTCACGCATTCACTGGATGTGACATTGTGTCTGCCTTCCGTGGGAAAGCGAAGAAATCTGCATGGCAGACTTGGAATGTATTTGATGATATTACTGAAACATTCATCAATCTCAGCCAGCATCCAACATTGATTCGTGATCTTGACATGCAGAGGCTGGAAAGATTCGTTGTCCTCATGTACGACAGATCAAGCGCAGCCACTGGTGTGAACGAAGCAAGACTAGATCTGTTTGCCCGCAAGCAGAGGCCGCACAACTCAATTCCACCAACACAGGCAGCCCTCAGAGAACATGCAAAGCGTGCAGCCTACCAGGCTGGGATCATCTGGAGCCAGGCAACCCACTGTAATCCACACATGAGCAGTCCAGCTGAATGGGGGTGAACACAGAAAGGAGAAGCATGGCAGATACATTGGACAACACTACCACCGATTGCAGCAAGCTGTCAAGAATTGACAAAGTGCTCCTGTAAGAAGGTTTGCAAAGGAAGATGTAAGTGCTCTCAGGCAGAGCTTCCCTGCACATCACTCTGCAGCTGCATATGTGAACACTAGCAGATCGAGTAACAGCAGCACGGTATGCATAACTTTGAAGATGCATTAGCCAGGACAAAACTTATGTAAAGAAAGACAAACATTTTGGTGGTCATCTTGAGAAATATGTCTCAGAGTTCTTTTTAAATAGGAAAATATAGTTCAGCAGGCTTCAAAACATAGGAATCCACACTTAGATCATGCAAATCAGACACCTACAAATATTTCTAAGCAAAACATCTACTTTGGGTGGTTATTTTGGCGGCCATCTTGAAAATGGCCGCCATCTTGGATTTTCAATTGGCCAATCGGGCAGATTTGATTAGTATACCTTGGATGACACTTGTGCCAAATTTGATGCTTGTATCATCATTTGCACGGTTTTTTCTGTTATCTGCCCACTAGCAGTACTTACTGCAAACGCAGACAGAACGTTATCAAACTTTTTTCCAATGTCAAACTATATTTAAATGTAGGTGTCTGTCTTATCGTATTTCAAAGTTAATCGGTTTTTGAGTATGATTAATCTATATTTTTGTTCTCATTTATACATATTATAATTCTATGTCACTCGATGCTGCAAAATTCTTTCTTTTTACGGATTACTGATTACTTGACCATCAGTGTAAATTGCATTAAAAAAATTAATACTTATTAATCTCCGGGGCAAGATACAACTCGTCATAAGAAAACTTGTCAGAACGCCTAACCTTGTGAATTGTATTTTGGATAGTTTAGATTTTTTTCGCTCGCCTTGATGTTAGCCATGATCCAATTGCCTTTTTAAAGACAAATTAATGCAGGATCTCTCGCTATAGATCCAGTATCTCCCGTATGTAATAAATCAATGAAAGATCCCTTCATAATAAGCTATGTTTGCTGTAATAAGACTAAATGAAAATTATTTCCCTACAGTTTTCAATTGACAGCAATGAATATTATAAGATTGTTAAATTTTATTGTTGTTGACAAAACGTCTAAAACAATACATCTTAACAACACTTACAATATTCCTTGTTGTTAACTTTCCCCAAATATATCAGACAAAAATCCAAAGTAGCAGTGTTTGCCTTCACAAAATATTGGATCTTAGAGCAGTATAGAGTTAGAATACACCATAACTGAAGAAAACTATATAATATCTATTCCTGTTTTAAAGCTAAGGGGAATTTTTTTTTAGGTCAAGCATATCACTTTGGGCTGCTGTTAGTTACTTACAACCTACAATAACGGATAATGGCCATTGAAGTAATTCAGTATCGTGTCATATTACGTTAATAGGAGTGAAAAGCATTCACCTCCTCTCTCTCTCTCTCTCTCTCTCTCTCTCTCTCTCTCTCTCTCTCTCTCTCTCTCTCTCTCTCTCTCTACATTATCAGTGCTATTAATCTCTTTGACCGAACCTACATACTGCTTGACATCAACAGGGAAAGTGCACTATTTCGAAAACCGTAATGTCATTACTTGAAGGGAATGTTATATGACAAATTGAATTTATCACCCTGAACCCTGAGTCAAATGCCTCTTATACTCTTATGTAAGAGGAAAGATGAAGAAATTGGAATGGATACATCTCCCACACAGAAGGAGGTATTTATTTATGTGTATATATATATATATATATATATATATATATATATATATATATATATATATATATATATATATATATATATATATATATATATATGTTGTAGGCAATCGCCTTTTGTAGCATTGCCTTCTTCGATGCACATTTTTTCATCTTTTCTTACTTCTGTTTTCAGTAATTCTTCAAAGTTCTGGATAAGTATACAGATTCGTGATGTATACTTATCCAGAACTTTTGAAGAATTATTGATAACAGAAGTAAGGAAATATGAAAAGTGTGCATCAAAGAAGTCAGTGCCACAAAGACGATTGACTACAACAAAAATTGTGAAAGAGAGAGACTATGCGCGAAACACACACACACACATATATATGTATATGCATATGTATTAGTATATATATATATATATATATATATATATATATATATATATATGTGTGTGTGTGTGTGTGTGTGTGAGTGTGAGTGTGTGTGTGTGTGTGTAGCATGTAAAAATTCAGAACTTGAGTGAAAAATTTCAGCGAGCTGAATAAGATTGATGAAACAGGGTTAAGTGGTCAAGTAGTCACTACAAAAATGTCATTACAATAAAAACACGAACTCGATCTTTGATAAGAAGGGGACTAAAACCTTTTAGCTCTTTACCAATGAACTTGAAGGTTTTATAAACGTGCGATGGCAAGCTAACGCTCAAAAGTGTGCTAGATTTCTGAGAAGTGGGAATCTAGGCTAAGATAATGACACGGCCAGGATTGCTGGCTGTGGTGTAGGTGATAAATTAACGTAGATTTTATGGGAAACAATGTGACCTAAAGACATTTTATGGAACCCAGTTGACAGTGATTAGGGAAATGAGGTAGATTCAGATTAATAACTTCATAATAATTAATTTTGGATTAGCAATGATTCCGAAGAGCAGAGGAAAGCACCAGGCAATACATATGATGGAAAAAAAAAAGGTGTTTGTTCGCTGTGCAGCTGAAAAGGTTAGGAAATGAGTCTCCTTCAAAGGTAGAGTATGATTACTGCCATGTTATTCCTGACTCTTCTCAGAATGTTGAATTAATCTCTGTCATTAATATTGACGCGTAAATTTGCATAGTCTAAACAAAATTAGTTCTGTCATTAAGGTGTAGATGCTTCCAAACAATCTTTAACTTTTAGCCTTCGCTTTAATATCTACAGTACACTGTATCTCTACCAAAAAGCGGTAACTTTCATTTCGCTATTCCTAATGGGTGGTTTTTGTTTACGGAGAAGTCACTTTTAATGTACAATGTAATTCTTGCCGTATAAATTATTCATTTAATTCCGCGTCATTGTAATTCAGTTTAAACGAACTAAGACATAATTGTTGCAACGCAAGCTACAATTGCCATATATTATTTCAGTGATCTGCATAAGAAAAATAATTGTAATCCATGATAGGATAAATTATTTTCTTCTTCCTGCGTTAGTACTCATTCATGAATTTATATTGCAATCACCAGCAACTTCCATTTTATTATTTATGTCAATTTATATGCAGCGAAGAAATACGCGTTAGGTATCACATACAGTAGAAAGCATTGCAAAATTCGCTTCTTTTTCAGCTTCTAATTTCGTATCTGTCAATACGTGATGGATATTTCAGGAAAAGAAAGAGTCAATTGAATTTAGATCATCGATGTTGATTCCCTTTAACGAAAAAACCTTCCTGTTTCATACAAGAAAATGACACAAGTTATCTTAGCCGTACTTAGCTTTTTCCTGCCTCTTATATCTCTATGATGCGACTACCACCGAGAGCTTGGTGGAAATTTATATATACATTATGAATGCATACATACGTAATTGACACACACACACACACACACACATATATATATATATATATATATATATATATATATATATATATATATATATATATATATATATGCATGTATGTATGTATGTGTATATATATATATATATATATATATATATATATATATATATATATATATATATATATATATATATATATATATAATATAGTATATATATATATATATATATATATATATATATATATATATATATATATATATATATATATATATATTATTATGATTAGCAAGAATTCTTAGCAAATTCCCTCCCCTCCTTTGTTGTTGTTGGTTGTTCTGTCGTGTTTCATTTACTGCCAGCCGGCCGATCAATAGACCATCTGTCTATCGACTTAAAAACAGGGTTTAAAAGATTAAAGGCGCTCCCATTTTTGATAAAGATCTTTCCTTCAGGAGGCAAAAGTAATCTGGCTTGGGTGTTTCTCCCACAGGCCAAAACCTCCCCTGCGGGCAGCAGGTGCAATGAGTCAAAGCATCTGTGTTGGGCGCACCCCCCTGCCCCAAAGGAGGGGATAAAAAGCAAAAGCCCACGAGGTCGAAACACACACGCGGGCTGGAAGATATGGAGTGAACTTGTGAAGACGTCCCCAACACCTGGCCCCATCGATGCCCTTGCATCCTAACCACGTGGCCCTTTCAAAAGTATACTTTTCCTCGTGCCCTTCAACCGTATTCCTCGAGCCCACACGCCACTGCTTGGAGTTTCGAGGAGTCCCCATCGCCTTGCCCCTTTACGGAAGCCCTAGCATCTCACCACGTGGAAGAAACTCGTCCTCGGAAATCGCAAGTCATCCACGGACCGCCTTCTACGCGCCCTCGGAAAATCTGCTAAGAGGGATTCTATTTCGTGGAAGCTTCTCGGACTGTGTCTGGAATCCCCCAGTTTCATTCAATCCAGTAGGAATCTCCTTCGGGATAGTAATCTACTTGAGTTCCTCTTTCCCGTACTGATATCATTTATGTAAATACACTCCTTTAAATTTGCCCACGTGTTTTACGTAATATTTCCCTCAGTAACCAGAGCCCTATGCTCATATGAAATTCTCCTTTGTTTTCCTCTCTTTTTTTACGTTTTCCTGTACCCACGAAGTCAGAATCACAAGGCTAAATTAACTTAAATTGTTGCTACCTGTCTCACAGAGCATATTTCAAACTAAAACCACGGAAAAACGTAAAAATGGCGACCTGGCCATAGATCTCGTTTTGCAGTTGCAGTTCCCCTACCGTTGCTTTATTGCATTTGCAACTTGCCAGATCAGCTATTAGCAAAGCTAAGCTGGGTACGAGACAATTACGAACCTTATGTGTAAAACCAGCACACAGATCCAGAAAATTCCACGTAAGTAATGTGTTTATCTTAGCAAAACCTTTTTACAATCGTGACTGTTCCTAGGAATTAGAAATAGGGACGCATGTATTCACTGAGAGAAAAAACCTCCGTATTAGATTCGTTAATGCATGCCTTTCAGGATAGGTAGTTAGGAAATAACCAGTGCTAACCATCCTTGCTTCGAGGAATAGTGCGAAATTCCTCTGTGTTAAAATCTTTGCCATATCTTTTGCTTCGAGGAATAGTGCGAAAATTCCTGTGTTAAAATCTTTGCCATATCCTTGCTTCGAGGAATAGTGCGAAAGAAATTCCTCTGTGATAAATTTTACTTCGCATTTCGAATTAGCGAACTGTTATTTAGGCGCGAATAAATTCCCGTGGGACACGACGAAGTCAGCTTGCATTGCTGACAATTCTCTCAGTGTAGTTAGAATTCGAGTTAGGTGTTAGGAAAGCGAAATTTAAACTCCGCTATAGGAAAATTACTAGGCCGTTGTATTGTTATCCTCTCAGACGACTGGGAAATTCCCTGGAATCCCAGACGGTATATAAATATACGGGTTCATTCACCCAGAATCTAAAAATACCTCCGGTGTTGGCCAAACGACCTTCACACCAAGAAATAGTGCCCGTGTGTAGCATTTTATTTTTCCCATTCATTTCCCAGCATACATTTTTCTTTGGGTTTCCCGTTAGTAATTTCTAAGTCCTAAGGGACGAATCGTAATTCCAAGTCCTAAGTGACTCCTAAAATTCTACGTCGCACGTGGCGAGAATTTCTCCAAATTCCAGTCCTCAGAGACTCCTAAAATTCTACGTCGCACGTGGCGAGAATTTCTCCAAATTCCAGTCCTCAGAGACTCCTAAAATTCTACGTCGCACGTGGCGAGAATTTCTGCAAATTCCAGTCCTCAGAGACTCCTAAAATTCTACGTCGCACGTGGCGAGAATTTCTCCAAATTCCAGTCCTCAGAGACTCCTAAAATTCTACGTCGCACGTGGCGAGAATTTCTCCAAATTCCAGTCCTCAGAGACTCCTAAAATTCTACGTCGCACGTGGCGAGAATTCCTCCAAACCCCAGTCCTCAGAGACTCATACAAAAATTCTACGTCGCACGTGGCGAGAATTTCTCATTCCTGCGGGAACCCAAAATTAAGTCCTTTTGAGACATTATATAGTGTAGTTCACACACATCTAAGCCCTTACGGGACTGATCATTCTAGTTCGTTAGAACAACTCCTTAACTTCCTGCTACAGCCGGCCAAGTCCGAGCGTGACAAAATCCAACTACGTCTTCCGAGACGCATATTAGAATTCGTTCGCCAAGAACAACCCCGTCTTTCCAAGACACATCCAATTTTAACAAAAAGTCTTCTCAGACATATCATATACCCATTATTTCAAGATGGCTAATACCAGAGCCCAACAAAACGAGGATTTCACCCGAAGGAGGTATGTACATCATCTTGTATGGGGAGGTATTATGATTAGCAAGAATTCGCTAGCAAATTGCCTCCCCCCCCTCCTTTGTTGTTGTTGGTTGTTCTGTCGTGTTTCATTTACTGCCAGCCGGCCGATCGATAGACCATCTGTCTATTGACTTAAAAACAGGGGTTTAAAAGATTAAAGGCGCTCCCATTTTTGATAAAGATCTTTCCTTCGAGGCAAAAGTAATCTGGCTTGGGTGTTTTCTCCTACAGGCCAAAACCCCCTGCGGCAGCAGGTGCAATGAGTCAAAGCATCTGTGTTGGGCGCACCCCTGCCCCAAAGGAGGATAAAAGCAAAAGCCCACGAGGTCGAAACACACACGCCGGGCTGGAAGATATGGAGTGAACTTGTGAAGACGTCTCCAACACCTGGCCCCATCGATGCCCTTGCATCCTAACCACGTGGCCCTTTCAAAAGTATACTTTTCCTCGTGCCCTTCAACTGTATTCCTCGAGCCCACACGCCACTGCTTGGAGTTTCGAGGAGACCCCATCGCCTTGCCCCTTTACGGAAGCCCTAGCATCTCACCACGTGGAAGA
Source organism: Macrobrachium rosenbergii (assembly GCF_040412425.1). Classification (NCBI taxonomy): domain Eukaryota; kingdom Metazoa; phylum Arthropoda; class Malacostraca; order Decapoda; family Palaemonidae; genus Macrobrachium; species Macrobrachium rosenbergii. Next base: position 50,510,743 of record NC_089747.1, read on the forward strand.
AACTCGTCCTCGAAATCGCAAGTCATCCACGGACCGCCTTCTACGCTACCGAAAATCTGCTAAGAGGATTCTATTTCGTGGAAGCTTCTCGGACTGTGTCTGGAATCCCCCAGTTTCATTCAATCCAGTAGGAATCTCCTTCGGGATAGTAATCTACTTGAGTTCCTCTTTCCTGTACTGATATCATTTATGTAAATACACTCCTTTAAATTTGCCCACGTGTTTTACGTAATATTTCCCTCAGTAACCAGAGCCCTATGCTCATATGAAATTCTCCTTTGTTTTCCTCTCTTTTTTTTACGTTTTCCCGTACCCACGAAGTCAGAATCACAAGGCTAAATTAACTTAAATTGTTGCTACCTGTCTCACAGAGCATATTTCAAACTAAAACCACGGAAAAACGTAAAAATATATATATATATATATATATATATATATATATATATATATATATATATATATATATATATATATATATATATATATATATATATATATATATATATATATATATGTCACGTGTGTTGGTTAAGGAGTCATTTAGAAAATTAGGAGCAGAAAAGTAAGTTTGCCAGTTTTTCCCACACGTGTTTAGTCTTATATTTATTTAATTATTCATTTACCTGTTTTATATTCATTTCATTAATCCTTACCAATTGCTTTTAGCAAAATTTTGCAGAGCCAGATTTATGTTACCACTGATTTAGGGGTCGTAATTTATGACTAGTCATATGATTTGCTTTTGTATATTCTTGGACATTGTGGTCCTACACAGGAACTTTGACCTTTCTTGCGTGCTCTGTAATGTTGTTATTTTGTAAATTTTATTTTACAAATTTTCCTGCTTATTATGTGATTTCATGTAATAGCAAAGCTGGGATTGCCTGTAATCGTTTTACCCTTCCTTAAAGTGACTGGAATTGTACATTAAGAAAAGTCAGTGATACTGATTAATTCTAAACTTATGATGCGGATTTCTATATTCGTCTTAGAAACTAGTTTATTGAACAATACAATTATATCTAGTAATTTATATGAAAGATTTCAACTGCATTAATTACCCTGTAGCCTTGTGATTCTTAATAGTAGGTAAACATATTAAATTCGGCACTGCAATAGAACGGATCTTTCTGTGGCCGAAAAACTTTCAGTTAAACTTTATCAATCTCGACTTACGGTATCTTCATACCAAAGAGAATTTCAACTTAGACTGAGATTATGAGTTTGGTTGTCTAGCTGGCTGTGTGAAAGTCAGAAAGTGAATTGTTGTCACCTGGAGAACCTAGCGAAAATCATCACCTTCAATTATCACTCCGAAATTTCGTCCATTCGTTCAGTGAAACTCGCTCATGAATTTATATTGCCTTCTGGTATGATTTCGAGTTCAGCGGGAAATCAATTTATATGCATCGAACAAGTATGCCCCAGGTGTTACACGGATCTCGTTTTTAACTGGTAATTTTTTTGGAGGCGATTTAATTTGAAATATGTTAATATTTGATGCATATTTCAATCCAGAATCATTTGAATTTCAATCAACTTTTTTCATTTTATTCTGGGAAAATGAATTTTCTTCGTAATTTCCCTGAGACTGGGTGTTTCCTTTTTCAGTCTTCAAACATTAGGAATATTTATCTTTACATTTGACTCATATTTCTGAAACGCCTATGTAATCATCAGTAAAGCGCTAATTGATAATACACTTAAACTGCTTTTGTTCATGGTGCTTCTTATTTATGTTTGGTAGTTAGACATCTAAACGAAATGCATGGTAAAGTAAACCCTTTGTTTCTTCGGGGAGATGACGTGGAGACAACGCCATAAAAGTTCATAGAGGACACCTAATAAATTCAGGAATTAGGACAATAAACATTTGGAAATAATATTTAGTTGGTATATTAATATCCATGATTCAGCTTCATCCACAAAATCATCTACCTTCATTGGATTGAATAAAAAAAGCTTGATAAATGTTTCCATTCTATAGCTGATATGTTCATTGTTAATGAGTAATACCTAAAAATTATTCTTAGCGTTCGTTAGTTACAAATGTCAATACAGGATGGTGTATCAGTGTTTAGTTTATTTTAGAGCACAATAATTGAAATTTGCTCATATTAAAAAGATTTTTTTATTTCACTGTAATCTATGGTTCATATAAACTTTACGCAAGATAAATTTACATCAGAAATATATGTTATCTACCATAATTATAAGACACAAAGCTTGCGTTTGCACAAGTTCTGACCATCCTGAATGTGAAATTGATTGACCCAGTATTCTCTTTCTTTGATAGTGCATCAGTTTTGATAAACATTAAGTTCAGTATCTGGGCTTTCAAAGAGAATGGATGTAGAAGACGGAAAGTGGTGTTTCCAACTGACAGATTCTAAATCTGTCAGTCTAAATCTAAATGCGAGATTCTAAATCTCGGATAATCTGAATCCACAAAAGCGCTTCTCGGAGAAATGTTTCTTCCTGTCAAGATCGGTAGAGCGATTTTAGCTCAGGATTTCAAGAATTCGATTCTCAGTTGGTAGGTAAGAAAAAACTGAAAATGTTAAAGACTATGTCGCCGGGGATATATATTGAAGAGAAAGTAAGAAACCCGTATTCTGGCAAGGAGTGGCTTAAATGAGAAACATTAATAAGAAAAATAATTAAGAAACAACATTGGAAAAGTTCGTTGAAAGACAGAATAAGAAATTAGTTAATTTAATTTAAGGTAATAATTCGGTATAAGATAACTTTCCCATGAGATATCGATTGAAAATCTTCAGTTGAATGCCATAGGCATTCGGCCTCAATCATTCAATACTTTTTACCCTGATCTCTAGCAATATTCTTTTCCAGTCTCAGCGCAGATGTGAAGGTCGTTGAATGACACAAACAGTGCCATTTCTGATATTTGTGTGTATCGCGGGAAGTATGAACCTGCAAATGCTATTTGGCGTTGCTGAGTAGGATTGCATAAATACTCGCATGCATGCCATCCTCAAGTTGACACTGGATACAATCATGTGAAGAATTCGATACAAACAGAATAACAAGGCTAGATAAGAGCAAATAATCCAGCCGTGGATTGAATTTATATATAAAATATAAATGTTTAACGACTCAAACGAAGGAAATATATATATATATATATATATATATATATATATATATATATATATATATATATATATATATATATATATATTTGTGTGTGTATTTATGTATATCCATACATGTATATGTATGTATGTATGTATGTATGTATGTATGTATGTATGTATACATATATGTGTGTGTATTTACTTATTTATTTATTTATTTATTTATTTAGTTCTTTATTTATTAGCACAGTATTTTCTATAAGCAACCCAAACCAACTGATGTGTGATACCCTTCGGGTAAGCGGGAAATCATAACATTTATGAAAGGGAGTGGCCGGATTTACCATCAGTATCACAACAGATCATCTTTTCCTCTCGTCTAGACGATATTAGAAGGGGGAGGATGTACTATATAGTACATCATAATATATGAATAGAAAAATATATTTTTTTAATTATCATCACCCTTGAAAACCAGTAGCTGTTTTTCTAAAGTTAAAATGATATAATACAAATGTTGCAATATGTGTTCATATAATTTTTAGTATTCTATTATTATTTGCTACTGATGTCTCAAGAAGCAAGAAGTAGTATTTTAATAAAATTTTAAAAAATCTTTCAGTTTATATATAATGGCATTTCATAAGGAACTGATGAAAAACTGAATGTGCATCGGGAATATTTATTCATGTCCTAAAATTTACTTATTGCGCTAAAGGAAATTGAATCTTATGAACGTTATTGATAAGGCGAGAATCGTGTAATTGACCATATACTCCTCTTAGAAAATTATGTATGTTTTTCTTTCTAACTCTGCCTGGCTCTTTGAAGTCTAATTGTTTTTTTTTTTTAGCTTATGAATGGATGAACTGACACTCTTAAAATAAGTTATATTTTACTTGTGCTACATAAGATCATTTTAAGCTCTAATCACGCCAAAGGTTACAAAGGTTAAAAGCAATTCATGTTAAAAGATCGTCAGTGGGGCAGATAGACAGGTAGACATGAATGCTCTTTGTTAAAGTTTTGAACTGTCTACTAGAGCTACTTGTTCGAAAAGACGAGAGACTGTACTACAGAAAAAGCGAAGGAAGTGAGCACATCCACTAATGAAAGCAGAACGCTACAATTCTGAAGATTACCTTTCTGATTCCTTCCTGCAATATCTTGACAGAGAGAAGAAAAACACAATATGTTCGGAATCAGGAAAAACTTCAGCCCTAAATTCCATTTTCAGAAGCGCTCTTTGGGTCCAATATTGCAAAGCTCCCAAGGATATTAGGTTTTGAAAATAAACACTCCGGGTGTCCGATATAATCCAATTCCAGTATAAGGGCTTCACGACCAATATGCAGGATTCAGTGCTGAAGTAGGAATGTTTCTCTTTGTTGAAATAATAAGGGAATAAAATCAAATTTCTAATTATAACGTATGTCGGAAGTGAAGTTTCAGTATTAGTGATTTATTTTTTGTTTTTTTTATAAAAGTTGCGTCAATTACAATACACGTATATTCCTTATTTTATCAGTTCTCCATTAGAGAAACGGGCATTTATCATGCAATATCTTATAAAATGGAACAATAGTTAGTATTCAATTTTATGATTCAGTTTTGATGAACCTTTTCCAAGGGAATACAGTAGGTCCAGTCTAACTGCCGCAATACCAGATGGATTCTCGAATCCCGTCTTGGGTGGGTGTCTCTGCAAAACCTAATAACGTC
>NC_089747.1:50520562-50550562 GCF_040412425.1 Macrobrachium rosenbergii
GCTGCAGTTATCTATAGTTTAAACATTAAAATTAATTCCTGTTCAAATCAATCTTCTCTTCCTAGGAAATAGAGGACTATGGAACACTTATCCAAGGATAAACTTTGGAATAACCGTTTAGCATTAAACGTAAGTAGTATGGCGTATTGATGTCCATTGTCAGGGATATGGGAGGGGGTTATTGGAGCTGATCAGTTCGTTTGTTACTCTGAACAGTCTCGCTTTTCCGCCAAGATAAGTGAGCGTGTCCGGGTTACAATGGTCATATTCCTGATTCATTTTGAGAGCAAGAAACTGGAGACGGTGCCTTACCATTCCAGTAATGTGGAATATGCAAACATGATGTTTATTTATGGATTTCGCAACAGTTCAATTTCTAGAATATACGATTGTGAACTCCACTGTTATTAAAAAAAAAAAAAGGAATTTGGCGATTAGGCCGATAGGAATAAAATACCTCCAAATCAAATATATTCTTTAGATACTGAACAAAGGAGAAAAAATGCATGCATCATTGAAACCTTCTCCCTCTCCACCAATGGTATTAACTGAACTCCCATAAAGAAAAGAAAAGAAAGCCTAATGGCACCTCCTCCATCAAAGATAGACCTCTTCATTAACTGAAAAATCTCTCCTTCTCCTTCAAAAGTATTCACCACACACTAGCGTACATGTATATATATATATATGTATACGTACATATATATATACATATGTGTGTATATATTCATATATATATATATATATATATATATATATATATATATATATATATATATATATATATATATATATATATATATATATATATATATATATATATATATATATATATATATATATATATATATATATATATATATATATATATATATATATATATGCCTACCAATCAAAATAACACTAAAAAAAGAAAAAGCAAAAGTTGCGACACATCTCTGATTCATCTGATAGCTGCTAATCAACTCGCAATATCATAAAAAAAAAGTATGGTCAGAACCAGCTGCTATGCATTTCAAGCGATTTCCTTTAAAACGATCTATTTTTTTTTAAGGGTTTTACATGTCCATATCAGAATGGGAAGTGCATGCGGGAAACATACATTAAGATTACTAACTAACTAGATGCTACATTAATAATAATAATAATAATAATAATAATAATAATAATAATAATAATAATAATAATAATAATAATAATAATAATAATAATAATAATGATAATAATAATACATTGGTGACATAATTCAAGTTTGTTTTCGCATGTACAGTAATGAAAAATATGTATTACATTTGGCTTTAGGTGCATGGTAGATTTAGCATTTAATCATATGATCTGTAACTTTCCACTTGCCACCACCACAAAAATATGAAGTGCATTAAAACCGGCACCTTTTTTTAAATATGATACTGATTCCTATAAGAGTTTTGGATACATAATGGAATTATTTAACAACTGACCAGAAAAAAAAGATTATTTGCATATGTCAGCAATAACGATCACTCAAAAAGTTATTTATGGTACTGAAGGTTATCCCCTACCACATCCCCGTCACCCGCCACCCCGCCACCCCAAATTGGAAAATATTCCTGGATGGACAGTAAACATATGCCCAGTCAAACAAATAGGTTCCCAGAGCTAAGGGATTTTCATTTTTATATAGCTATGGCCTGGCCGCTCCGACGTTTTCAAGGGTTGTTTGCTTCAATTCGCTGTGTAAACAAGACACATTTCCCAGCAGTCAATAGGCACCGACCAGGTAAACAAAATTTATTTATGTCGGTTTGTGGGCCTTCAGATGTCGATTGGTAACCAACTTGGGTATGAAGACTGTGTACCATAACTATGGATGTTCATTTGATTAATCTTGCAACTGACGATTTAAAATGGGGTAAGGAGCAGAGGTATTCTTTTGACAAATTGAAGGCTGTTTTCATATGTACACACACACACACACACATATATATATATATATATATATATATATATATATATATATATATATATATATATATATATATATATATATATATATATATATATATATATATATATATATAGTGAATGGCATTCAGTATTTAATATATCCTCAAATTTTCTTTATATTACGATTTTTCTCAAAGTTGTAGTTCCAGCGAAAATTTGTTAATAACTCTCACTCCCATATAGGATTAAATAGTAGATTACAGTCTATTCCTCCTCCCCTACAAAACAACCCCCAAAAACTTACCCCGCCTATTATCTTGCCCCTGCACAGTCTTCGTTGCCCGGCAGCAGATGCTAATAAGGATGGCAGATGCAAATCCTTCGTCTAAAGTTCTGATGGAAGGAAAAAAGATTTCGTTTTTCATCTAATCCAAAGGGAAATGCTCTCATCATATTTTTGTGTTTGTGGAAACATGAAAATCCATAAAGCAAACGTTTTCTGGTACTTTTTATACGAACTGGTTTAAGGACATCTTGCAAATGATTGATAAGTATGTGGAATTCCTTCTTAGTCAGATGATAACGAACGGAGTAAATACATATTTCCTTTAAATATTTGTAGCCGATACAGAGAAACTATATTATCTTTTTTTTTTTTTTACGGACACTGAGTGAAACGTAAAGAGAAAGCCTCTTGTAAATTAGGCAAATAAATACATTATTGTAAATACAGCTTGTAAATCGCATCAATTACATATTCCCGGATAAAAACATGTAACTGTATCCCTTAATTCTTTTAAACTCCTTGATTTTTTTTTTATGATCAGTCGCCAGTTGAAATTACTGCTATTCACCCATAATAACAGAATGGAAAAGGAAAAATTTAATGAAAATCATGAAAATCCAGATTTAAAAATGTTTTAAAAAGAACGAATAAAACTTTTTGATGGGAAAATTTAAAGTAAAAACATCACAATAGTAGTCCAAATGCTTAAGAAAGAAGAACTGTCAAAATGCTCTTGTTGTTATTCAAGAGAAGGAATCTTCAGGGAAGCGACGATGTTTGAAAAATGAAACAGTTTTGTGCGGCAACGTTGTGACAGGCATATAAGGCATCATCGCCCTGAGTGCTCATTCCATACACTGGTCACTCTCGCTATACTGCAGTAAGGCAAGAAGGAAACAGACAGACAGACAGACAGATAGACATGGCAATGAGACAGGGGAGCAGGGAAAGGGACAGAAAAGTTCTTAATTAATTTGTTTGTAAAATGACAAAGAAAAATAGTTCATTAGGCCACTAAATTTACTGAATATTCTTTTCGAAATACTTCGTTTTCATTCTGAATAATGATACGATGTTTTATAATTAACAAGCCTCAACATAAACACCCATATGAAACACACATGCATACATACATAAATACATATATACATACACACACACATATATATATATATATATATATATATATATATATATATATATATTATATATATGTAGATATACGTATGTATATGTGTTTATACAGTAAATATATAAATTATATATATATATATATATATATATATATATATATATATATATATATACATATATATATATATATATATATGTGTGTGTGTGTATATGTGTATATATATATATATATATATATATATATATATATATATATATATATATATTATATATATATATATATATATATATATATATATATATATATATATATTAGTATGTAAGTGTTATAAATAGTTTTCACCTTTCGTTTGTTCAATATGCGTCACCAAAGACACTGTTATACTAAACAGTGTAGTGTTCAAATGGTGGATTTTGAATCCGTGATATATTAACATGTATACTACATGAATTCTGAAATCATTTATCCATTCATTATTTTTATTTTATCGACCAAAGTCGGTACAAGCAAGATAAGGGAAACATGACTATTGTGCGCGAATTCGAACTGACGATGCTTTGTTAAAATGATTCTCTCTCGTGTTCCCTGATGACGTCATGGACTGGAGGTAAGCTAAATACAGTTCTGTTAAAGTAACCGACCCGTCACCACGCTGCCTGAGTCGTCCCTTGAAATCTACTCTTTTGTTAGGCAGGAAAATCTCTGACGTTTTTTGACGCGAAAACAAGTAATCCTTTGTGTTTCTTTTATGATTATGCTATCCAAAGTTGCTGAAAAACTTATTTTTAAGCCACTACATAAATATGTTGAATTTAAAGGATTGTTACCTGATAGTCAAGTATGCATATACCTTAGTTTTAAGACACTGAGCTGATTAACAGCTTGACTGGCCATTTGCTTATTTTACGGGCTAACCTTGATAAACGGGTTTTATTGTGGAATCCGAACACATTATAGAGAAATAATTTCAGAAATAAATTTTAATGCTTTATTAGCCGGCTTTCGATTTAGTAAAACTCACAAACGGCACTTATTTATAAAACAGCTCACCTGAATCTTTTTGGAGTTTGGGTGGATACCTTTTAAGGGTTTTGATGACTAATTCAAGATTTTAGTACTGCTTTCGACTTAGTAAATCACAAGTTATTTGTAAACAGCAATCTTGGAGTTGGATGTCTTAGGGACTTTGTGAACCTAGACCTATTGTGTCTGGATTTCCACAGGGCAGTGTTCTTGGTCCACTGTTATTTTCATTGTTATACAAGTGACATGGTTGCTGGCCTGGAACAAGAAATTTTCAGTATGCCGATGATGCAACACTTGTGGGTGTAGTAAAGTTTCCACTAATGAGAAATGAATCTGCCCTCAGCCTCAGTCGGGACATGGACTGGATCAGGGAATGGTGTAGTCGGTGGGGTATGAGGCTGAACTGCAGTAAAACGAAAACACTACTGATTGGCAATCCCGTACAGATTTCCCACCCCATCCTCCCCTTCAGGTAGATGGAACTTTCCTGAACGAGTCTGAAGCTTTAATTGTTCAGGTGTAACTTTTGAAAAACATCCAGTGAAAGTTTCGACGAATGCCGCACGAGAGTTAAGGTATTGCTCGCAAGGCCTCATACATTTATAACAGTGATATAATCAATGCAACCTGTTTTAGGTCATTTGTACTCCCTTTACTAAAATACTGCTCTCTGATGTGGACCACCGACGGATGGCCTCTTATAGTTAAACTACGACCGTTGCTGTTTTAAGAAACTTTTACAGTTAGCAGTGCTGGACACTGCCTTCATTTTTAATGGTAATTTATATGAACAGGTTGAAGGGATGGCAATGGGATCACCTCTTGGTCCCACGTTTTCCAACATTTTTATGTGCTCCCTGGAGGAGGGCATGTTGGAAAACTGCCCCCTTGGTTTTTATCCTCTTGTGTATAAACGTTATGTCGATGATACCTTTGCTCTTTTCAAATCTGCTTTTCATGCAGATCGATTTCTCTCGTACATTAAAAAAGTACAGTCCAATATTAAATTCACGCTAGAGAGAGAAGAAAACGATCAACTACCATTTTTGGATGTCCTAGTGTTTCGACATAACGATAGTTTTAATAATTCTGTTTTTAGAAAAAAGACTTTTATAGGCTTGTGGTCAAATTTTTATACTGCTTGCTTATATAGTTTTAAACTTAATTCGATTTTTACTCTCCTCCACAGGGCTTATACTTTAACCCGGTCATGGAAATCTTACCATAAAGAAGTATCGTTTTTACATAAATATTTACCGACAACTGGTTTCCATCTCATAATTTTTATAGACTGCAAAAATTTCCTAAACAGGAAACTATCTGATCCTCCTGTTGTTAGTACAGTGCCAAGAAGAAACTTTATGCCAGTGTACCATATATTCAACACGATAAATTTAGAAAAAATATTAAGTCTGCAGTAGTAAAACATTTTAACATGTTACAGGTCATTCTCATTCCGGAAAACCCTTTTACAATAGGGTAGCTTTTTAAATTTAAAGGTAGACTCTACCTAATAATGCGATCTTCAGTCGTGTATAAATATACTTGCCCCAAATGTAATTTGGGGATCGACTAAACGATTGCTGAGGGTCAGGGCTGATTCACATAAAGGTGTTAGCCATTACACTGGTTGCAGACTGTCCAATCCTGGATTTTTCAACATCAGAAATCATGCTAAAATGTGTAAAGTCAATATTGAATACGCTGACTTTGTTTTGGGCCAAACAAGTCGTTATTCACTAAGCAGTTATTGCCCAAGTTGAACTCACACACCTCCTCTGTACAGCTGTATCTAGCTTGAGCCGGTTTCTACGTTGCTTCTCTCTCCTTTTCTGGTCATTCAGTCTTCAACTTTTGGTCTAACAGGTACTTTTACTTGTTTTTTTTTTTTTTTTTGCTTTTTAATGTACATGTATATAATATGTTGACTCTAAAAAGAAAAAATGTATTTCCATGTATTTTTAAATTGTACGATCTCTTCTCTCTCTCTCTCTCTCTCTCTCTCTCTCTCTCTCTCTCTCTTTAGCCTTGAGAATGTAACAATGTCGTTACGAAACGCGTCGGCGTAATAAATGTACGACCTATTAATGAACGACCTTCACTTCGTCACCCTTACCTGTTGTGTTCTGTGGTCTGGCTGCACCAACATCTCCTTTTTTATATATATATATATATATATATATATATATATATATATATATATATATATATATATATATATATATATATATATATATATATTATGTGTATATATATATATGTGTGTATATATATACATATATATATATATATATATATATATATATATATATATATATATATATATATATATATATATATATTACAAGTTTTTTTAAAAGGGGTAATTCAGCGGAGTGAAAGATATTGCCTCAGCATTCATCTTCACGAACAGCTCATCATGCTCAGCCACTTGAGTTTTAGACTGTCATTCCCGCAATCAAATGTAAACCATAATTTCTCCTTTCCGTTATATAACAACACAAAATGTCAGTATAGAAATAAAAATCCAGTTCAGGGGACCGCGAGATTTTATACAAAGAAAATGGGAAAAAATTCATAGGCTGGATTGATTCAGTTTGACCTTTCAGTAACACCAGTTACTTGATATCCCCACTTGTTGAAAGAAAAGAGGAAACTGCCTCTCTAAAGGACGTTTAATCAGCCCAAAATCAGAGAGAAAAGGAAAGAATAAAACATTTCCATTTTAGTTCCCTAATGCTTTTCCAGCTTCTGTTATTACCTCGGTGTTGAACGCTTAGAAAAATGATTCAGGAGCGATCCGGTTTCCTTCTTTCTTTTTCGAAACGAGGAGAGTGAAAAGAAACCTTCATCTTTTATGTAATGGATCGTTCGGTGTAGTAAACTTTTCATTTTCTTTTATTTTCTCTTCTCTCTCTCTCTCTCTCTCTCTCTCTCTCTCTCTCTGTAACTGTAGATTCAATGATGGACCCCTCGATGAGAAAGCTTCCAAATGCTCCCCTTTTTCTGCACTCCCCTTGAGCGCTTAATAGCGGTTTATCGACCTCTAACATCAGCGCCACTCACCTCCTTCATGCAAGCTTTAACTCACGCCTCCTTAATGCTATAGTATCAATTTTATTGCTTAGCTACTGTTAAAATGTGATAGTTTGCTTAAGTTACTAAAATGTGTTCAAGTTCGCTGCTGCATGGTGAGCGCAGGTGTTACATGTGCTTATCTTTGGGGCTGTGCCGTAGCCTCTACCATTTCCTTCAGCAGACTTTGGTTTGAGTTGCTGACTACAGTAGGTGGGCAGACTCATGAAATTCTCAATTTATGTAAGACTTTCTTTGAATTCTGTCTGACAATAATTAGGTCTTGTATTTTTATATACATACATACATATACATACGTATACTCATACGCACATATACACACACACCCATATATAATTTATATATGTGTGTGTGTGTGTGTGGTACTTAATTTTTATTCCTTTCAACTTGCCTTACTACACTAGCAGTTAACACCAACATATTCCATTCTACTCGCGTGACTGTCTAGTTAATGTTTGTATTTTTAACTTTTGTAACAAGGGACAGTCTGTTGTATTTGCACAACGTGCCTTTATATAGATATTTTTCTGTTACATTTTCCCATACTGCCAATAAGGTAACTTTTACGTGTAAGTCTGAGATCCATTTGCCGATCTCGTTGAAGTATTGGATATTAGATTATTGAACTCTGATAGCCTTCCGGTAATTGTGTTTTGTTTTCACTTTCCCTTGAAGAAATGTTATCAGTTTACCAAGATCTCTCTCTCTCTCTCTCTCTCTCTCTCTCTCTCTCTCTCTGTGTGTGTGTGTGTGTGTGTGTGTGTGTGCTTCATTTTCAGAAAACGACCAACAAGTAAAGAAATGCATCATGTTTAAGACCACGACATTGTTGCATTATAAAATCTTTATTGTAGAATCTTTACCTTTGAGTTTTTACCTTTATATCAGAAGGAAGTAATTAATGCCTCATTGTTCACACTTTTTTTATTGGTAGACAGTAAGGAGTGTTATTTATAACCTAGTCGAGTGACTGAAGATTTGATTTCAACGAGTAAGATACTCTTTAGTTACCTGGTGACTGTTCCTTTTTCCTCGTAACTTAAGACTTGAAATACTCTTTATTCATATTGGTATCCATAGAACAATTTTGGTTGATATTTTATCAGAAAATACAGGAGTGAAGAAAAAAATTATATATATATATATATATATATATATATATATATATATATATATATATATATATATATATATATATATATATATATATATATATATATATATATATATATATATATTTTTTTTTTTTTTACCAAAGTTAATACCAGCATCACTTTTTGTTAGGATATGCCTAGGTAATATCTGTCTTTTTATAGTGACTAAACTTTCCCAAAGGAGTTCCGTGGGTTACTTTGTTTTTTGTTCATCAAAAGAAATTTTGAGAAGATACTAATGTTTTTTAAACTAAAGCTTAGAATACAGAAGTTATATTACTTTAATATTTAACAACATATGGCCATCAATCAATCACTTCTTGAAATCAGAATTCCAATAGGAGAAAGAGTAGTGTAGGGATAAGGGTGCAAATGAACAAACTTCTTGAATAAGGTAATAAAAAAAATATAAAAAAGGCTTCTTGGGTCTGAAGTACATTGATGAAAAGAGTTTTCCCTTAACTAAGCTGTAAGCCTAAACTAATTTGCGTGACAGTATCTGTTAGCACGAAAGGGAAGATGAATGACTATGAGCAATATATATATATATATATATATATATATATATATATATATATATATATATATATATATATATATATATATATATATACTATATATATTACTGGTATCATGCCAGTCAAACACAAGGAATCCTGTTTCCTTGAGTTTCCCTCTACGAACCTGCTGTCGGTTATGCAATAATGTTAGTTCTTCATTGGCGGGATGGGTAGAGCTTTCGGTTAGCACGCTGTTGGCTCAGCGTTCGACTCTCCGAGCGGCCAATGAAGAATTGGAGGAATTTATTTCTGGCGATAGAAATTCATTTCTCGTCATAATGTGGTTCGGATTCCACAATAAGGTGTAGGTCCCGTTGCTAGGTAACCAGTTGGTTCTTAGCCACGTAAAATAAATCTAATCCTTCGGGCCAACCCTAGGAGAGCTGTTAACCAGCTCAGTGGTCTGGTTAAACTAAGATAATATACTTAATTTAAAATGCAATAATGTTGTATCCGGAGCCCTTGTAAAACAAATTATTTCCACTGGACGGCGGCTGGAATCCGTGTAGACAAGACGTTTTTCATCAGTCGGAACGCGGTAGCTGATTTAACAGCAATTCATTAAATATTCACATTTTCGAGTTAACAGAATTAAAGACAGATTTTAAGTGGTTTTCAAGGGTTACTGAGGTTCATGCGCAAAGAGGAACGTATGTGCAAAATGTAAAAAAAAAAAAATAAATAAACATACAGACAGATGGGAAACACTTCTGTTAACTGAAAGACACACGAAATTATAGCCCATACTCAGATTCGTGCAAAAATAATAAACATATACTAGAACTCAGCAGGAGAGTGAGACACAAAATAATGGCCTCATAAAGTAATAAATTTCGTGTAAAATATTGCTAAATGTAACGCAGACCCGAACTGAAAATTACAGTAATGGAACAATTATTTACTTGGCCCAAACGGGTTATAACCACAACATGTGTTTAATATTTAAAAATGCTTCAATCAACGGCTGCACGTAAACCGTCATGAGGGAAATTACGTATTTAGTTTAATCCAGATTGACGCGTTCGATAATGCGGTCAGTGTTGTTTTTTTTTTTTTTCTTAATTTTGAGGTGGCCGGGGGAGTTATACTGTCAAGGGTGGGTAGTGGGATTCATACGTATTCATAATTTGCGATTAAGCTTTTTTTTAATCACCATAAATCAGCAGCTACATCAATCTTGTACAAAGCGTGTAAAATCTGTACATATAGGAATATGTTGCCCGCCCACCAACACCCCCCTTCTCTCTCTCTCTCTCTCTCTCTCTCTCTCTCTCTCTTTGTAACGCAAGGGGTAGCAAACTTGTCTCGCAGCTGAATAACCAGCGATCAGTTCATCCTCTGTGCGACGCAGGGAATTACCTTATAGCGATATCTTAATACCCGAAATACTTCAGTGGATTGAATCATTCTAGCTATCTAGATTAAGCCAGCCTTGTGCTGGCTCTCGCTCTTCAGCAGCCAGTGAACTGAAACATTGAATCCTGTACCTGGTTTTAGCTCAATACAGTGGGACGCAGCTGGGGTTAAGGGAGAGGAATAGAGAGCAAGAGTAATAACACGTTACTGGTCAAAACAATGTTGAAATTCATTCCTTCAGTCTGAAATAGACCAATATAAGTGGCTCTTCAGACATGAAGCGATTGCTGGATATCTGAGATAATTCCTCAACATAGAATTTTAACTGTAAGGCATAGAAATGCACTTTCTGTCCCAACCAGTTCTTAATGGCCTCCTTTGTTAAAAAACTACTCTAGGAACCTACCATTATCTTTGGTAATCCTGTAGGCTCCTGAAGGGAGTGTTGTGAAGAGATGCCATTAGAACTGTGTTGAAGAGCTTACAAAGGGCATCAGCACTCCGGAACGATATCGGACATTTGAATCTCAGCAATGAATTTGGACCTAGTTTCTCCACCACTACAATCAAATCATTATTTCTAACTAAAGCTAATCATATTTAACTAAAAATAAATCATACTGCGTGGTATTACTAATTTTCTTAAGCGGTTTCAGAAAAAAAATATTTTTAAAATATTTGTTATATTTTTTATATTTTTATACGATTTTACTTGGTTAAACAGTGAATCAATTTATCAAGAATAATAGTAATTAATAGTTAATATTCTTTTCACCTCTTGAAAAATGTTTGTTGTATGTATTATACAAAGAATTTTTTGCATGATTTCCTGCAACTTTTTTTCATGTATCTGTAGATGATGATGAAAAATTAACACACACACATATATATATATATATATATATATATATATATATATATATATAAATATATACTGTGAACTGTAGTATGTGTGTGTGAGTATATATATATTACTAAAAGGACCTCATTCAAACTGGATGGTATTTAATGGAGTTTTTATTCAAAAGTTACAAGCTTTCTTGGACAAACAGTCCATTATCAAAATCCGTACAATGAGCAAACGCATAGTCCGGCTGTATTTATATCTGTGTGCTGGGTACTTTTAATCCTATAATCAATCTTCCTGTGTGACCTCCACCCTCTCTTGACCTTGGTCTTTCTCTGATCCCTGGTTCCAGATGTCCGTTTTCCGTGCGTTCTCTTGCGTTTTTTCTTCGTTTCCTTGCTACTGTGGAGTATATGATTTTTCTAGATATGCTGTCTTCAAAGCCGTTTCCGGTGTTCCCTGCCATCGTGTTGTTGGCGCAAGTTATGAAGGCGTTCTCTACAACCAGTCTAGATGTTTTGTTGGTGTTCCTGTAAAAAAACTCATATTTTCCCAGTCTATTCTGTGATCATTTTTCCCAACAGTGTTTGGCAACTGCCGACGTCTGATTATAATGCCTTATGTTCTGCAGATGTTGTTTGCTTCGCTCTTTACATGATTTGCCAGTTTCGCCATAGTACCCTTCTTCACAGTCTAGACACGCTGCCATATAAACCCCCTCTAATCTCTTCCCCCTCTACCGACTTTTTGTTTCTAACTATTTTATTCCTAATGGTGTTTTTGTAGCTGCCTATCAATTTGAAATTATTTAGCTTCCTGTTGATGGGTGCAATAGAGTTGTTGTCCGGAACTGTAATTATTTTCTTTCCTACCAAATGTTCCTTTTCAATCCTTTCCCTCTCCCCAAAATAGTTTTTCCTTGCTTTGATATGTGCCCACTCCCACCAATACTTAGGGTAGCCTAATCTCCTAAAACTCTCCCTCAGGTAATCCAACTCTTCGTCTAAAAATTCAGGACTGCAAATCCTATAAGCCCTGATGGCCAACCCTGTCATTAATCCTATTTTTATTTCTTTCCTATGACTGGAGAACCTATGTATGTATGAATTGGTGTGTGTCTTCTTCCTATATACCTTGAATTTTAAATTCTCCCTACCCTCTTGACCAGGACATCCAAGAAAGGAATTTCTCCTTCCTTCTCTTCTTCTAATGTGAACTTGATGTGTTCATTTAGTTTATTTATGTTTTCTAAAAACTTGTGTAGATCTTCCCTTTCTCCCTTGTAAATGATCAAGATGTCATCAACGTATCTTACCCATTTTACGATATTTAAGTTCCCTTTATTTACTTTGCCCACCTCTTCCTTTTCAAACCATTCCATAAAGATATTGGCTATGAATTGGTGAAAGACTTGAACCCATGGCCACGCCATTTTTTATATATAATGGTTTCGCCCCACTTGAAAACATTAACGCTGAGGGCCGCTGTTAGCATTTTTATTAAAACGTCATGATCTATGTCGCATGTATAGACCCCCTCCTCCATATTCTTTTTATTATTTCCATCGTCGTCTTTACTGGTACGTTAGTGAACAGGAAGTTACATCCAAACTTGCAAATTTGCAGTCTTTTACGTTAATTTTGGATAATTCGTCTATCAGGTTCATGTTGTGTTTTAAATGCCCTTCGGATACTAAGCCTACCCATTTTCCCATTATGACGTTTTAATAAAAATGCTAACAGCGGCCCTCAGCGTTAATGTTTTCAAGTGGGGCGAAAACCATTATATACAAAAAAAAATGGCCATGGGTTCAAGTCTTTCACCAATTCTAGCCAATATCTTTATGGAATGGTTTGAAAAGGAAGAGGTGGGCAAAGTAAATAAAGGGAACTTAAATATCGTAAAATGGGTAAGATACGTTGATGACATCTTTGATCATTTACAAGGAGAAAAAAGATCTACACAAGTTTTTAGAAAACTAAATAAACTAAAAAACACATAAGTTCATTAGAAGAAGAGAAGGAAGGAGAAATTTTTCTTGGATGTCCTGACCTATCAGGGTACGTATATAGGAAGAAGACACACAATCCAATTCATACATATTAGGTTCTCCATCATATTTTGAAATAAAATAGGATTAACAAAGGGTTCACCATCAGGGCTTATAGGATTTTACATGTCCCAATTTTTAATCAGTTGCAACCTGAATTTGCTTTTAGAAATAGGCTACCCAAAGTAAATGGGAAAATCATCAAAGCAAGGAAAACTATTTTAATTGAAAAGGAACATTTAAGGAAAGAAAATAATACAGTTCGGACAACAACTCTATTGCACCCATCAACAGGAAGCATTTTTCAAATTAGGCAGTTTCCATTAGGAAAAAATATTACTTTAAAAATTTGTAGAGGGGAAGAGATATTTATTTTTATGGCACGTGTTTAGACTGTAAGAAGGGTTATGGAATCAAACTAAATCATGAATAATAAACAACATCTGCAGAACATAGTTAATATTCAGTTTTCACACTGTTAAAATGATCACAAATAAAAAATATTTTTTTTTACCAACAAAACATCTAGACTGATATGAACGCCTTCATAACTTGCGCCAAATGGCATTTTGGGCTTTGATTCTAGAAAAATCATAACTCCACAGTATGAGTAAACGAAGAAAAAACGCAGAGATTTATACGGAAAACGGAATCTGGAACCAGGGATCAGAGAAAGACCAAGGTCAGAGAGGTGGAGGTCAGGAAGAGCTAGGCGATTATAGGATTAAAAGTACCCAGCACACAGATATAAATACAGCACTATGCGTTTGCTCATTGTACGGATATATATATGGACTGTTTGTCCAAGAAAGCTTGTAACTTTTGAATAAAAACTCCATTAAATACCATCCAGTTTGAATAGGTCCTTTTAGTAATTCTACTAATGCACAGAACAATTGTGTATGTGATAAAGTTAATATATATATATATATATATATATATATATATATATATATATATATATATATATATATATATATATATATATATATATATATATATATATATTTTTTATAGAGAAATAGTCTGAAAGACAGATAAAATATGAAGGCTTAAAATATTGCAAAAATTAACTTTGTTAATTGCAAATATTGTGAAATATTTGTAGTTAAACTTGAGGCCTGCAGCAGCAGCAGCAGATTTCAAAATCCTGCTAAAATCACAAAATGATATAATTGCACATTAAATTATTATAACGGCAATATAAATTTGTAATAAAAATATGATTTACATAATAATGTCTAATACATTAGTTCCAAAGTCATGAGTTACTTGATGTATGCTGATATCTTGTGTCCCACTAAGCTTGTTTATTTTATTGTGTTAAATGAGGATGGTCTCTCAATGTCGACATGGTTTAATGCTTTTTCTGGGTGATTTAAATTTGATAATAATAATTTTAATTTTCTTATAAATATGTATAAACTTTTTTTTTTCTCTCTCTCTCTCTCTCTCTCTCTCTCTCTCTCTCTCTCTCTCTCTCTCTCTCTCTCTCTCTCGTAAATCACCATGACTCAACGAAAGAGAACTTATTTTTACAACTTCAAAAGAACCCGTAACATCTCTCAAGCGAAGACATGGAAGCGTTTTGATTCTGTTAAGAGCTCGTTCCTTCTGTTAAGTCCTCTCGCCACTACTTCCGAAGAAAGTAGTGGCAGCAAGAAAGTCATATTTCAGTAAATGGTTCAAGTGTGATTAATTTTCATTTTAATCGACATGGTCAGTACAAGATCATTTAACTTCCATAAAAACAGTACCTAACTTTTGTTCATTTTCCATCCACTTAAATGACTGTGCTCGTATATTAAAATAATTAAATTTACTGACCCGGGCTAATATGGTAAAGTGAAGCAGTATATCCTTAATATGCTGCAGAAGAGATAGAAATAAAATGTCGCTAATTCGACTTTCGACAAATTAGCATAATAATGATATAGAATTCTATTTCATGTTATCATTTTACTGCACCATAATTATATATATATACATATATATATATATATATATATATATATATATATAAATATATAATATATATATATGTATATATATATATGTATATATATATATATATGTATATATATGATATATATATATAATATATATATATATATAATATATAATAATATATATATATATTATTATATATATTATATTATATTATACATACATACATATATATATATATATATATATATATATATATATATATATATATATATATATATATGTATATATATATATATATATATATATATATATATATATATATATATATATATATATATATATATATATATATATATATATATATATATATATATATATATATATATATATATACTGTATATTTATAAGACAGACAGAAAGGGAGGGAGTGGGAGAGATGTTTAATATTTCAACAGTATCCGTCTTTAAGATTTGAATATAATATAAGTTGGAAGGTAAAGTAGCAAACATTTCAACTAATATAAATATAAATGTAAATGTCCATTCTGTCGTTCAGTTAGGATTGCCCATATTGAAGTTGTAATTACACTTTTCCTATAAAAATGTAACTGCATTCATCTAGAGTCACTTTGAATTAAATTTGAAAGAAATAGTGCAATCATTTTTGTTTTTCGTTTCTTAATCTTTGGTTCCGGTATCATAAAATTATCTATGATGACATTTTATTTTTTGATATCGAAAAGTGGTAATGATATTTGTCAATTGATAGATTTGATTTGATAATTTTTTTCTTCAATATAAATCTGTATATATATATATATATATATATATATATATATATATATATATATATATATATATATATATATATATATATATATATATATATATATATATATATATATATATACATATATACACATACATATATACAAATACATACATATATATATACATACAAAAAACACACACACACATATACACACACACATATATATATATATATATATATATATATATATATATATATATATATATATATATATATATTTATATACAGGTTGGGTATGTCATCATAATAAGGGTTCATAATAGTTGGGAAATACAGAAGTGTAGACTGTTTTAAATAATCTCTGGCAGGACATGTTACTTGGATGATTGAATTTCATTAAAAGTTATAAGATAGTTCTGCGGACTATTAATCACTCTTTTCTTCTGTGCTTCTATAGGAGGATATATTATACACACACACACACACACACACACACACACACACACACACACATATATATATATATATATATATATATATATATATATATATATATATATATATATATATATATTTATTTTTTTTTTTTTTATTTATATGTATATATATCGATAATTCTATTGTGAGATAACAGACAAAATATTCTATCGATGGTCCTGGAGGTCTAATTCCTTAGAGTGAAGAATATCAGCTTAATCACGAACTTCGAAATCCTTCCCCAACAATTCTCAGAGAAGCTTGCGAATGTGATTTGCCTTTATTACAAAGGTGTGCTTCCAGCGGCGTTGAAAACCAATCTATTTCTGCGCTTTTAGAATACCAAACCTGGAAGAGTGTAATGCCGGAAGCTTCCTAAATCAGCGAGCCTAGTTTGGGTGCATAAATGGAAGGCAGGAACGAGAAAGGATTTCCTCCTAATAAATTTATGACTCACTTGGGCCAAATCCTCCTTACGAATGTCAGTAAGGCAGTGGGAGAAATATTAGCAGTAGAACAGGTTAATAACTGCTTATATATCCATTTATTCTTGTTGATATAATACTTCTTCATTGTCTTAATGAGTATCTTCACATTAAAAGCGTCTTTCATTTGTTCCCAAACATAGAATCTGAGGAATCAAGATTAATGTCAAGTTTCTGTGATATCCAAACATTATTATAAATCCATTGAAAGCTGAATGTGGTTTGTGAAGAATAGGGCGAATTATGTGTTATATGTTAGCAAATATACCAGTAATGGGATCTTGATTGTAAAATAATAACATTAGTTTTACTTAGGTCCTCAGACTGTTAGAAAGATTAATTCTACTTAGGGTCCTCAGTATCTGTTACACACACACACACACACACATACTCTCTCTACTTAAATATATGTTCAAAAGGTCACATACTAATAAGGAATTCTCCCAGAGTTTCTCTGGGCTGGATTTACAAGGGTTCTTGCATGAATTGCAAGTGTTTTTATATCGGATAATCTGGGAAGGGACTGGAGACAAGAATTAAACAACACAGATATAGTGTGAGAACGAGACAAATGTCGAATGCTTTACTTTTACACATTAATAATTTTAATCATATGATTCATTGGGATGGGGCAAAAGTTGTTTTATATTGTAACAATATAACTCGATGAAATGTTATTGAATCTGCTTTGATTAAATATCACGGTGACTTACTGAATGTAAGCCAAATATGTTCAAACTAGACCGATTTGTTGTTAAAGAGATTTATAAGACTGTTTCTTTTAATCACCTCTTGAGCTGTTCTGTACCTGCTATACTGGTTCTCACCGGATCTTGGATATTTGGGTTTCCATTTTTTCAGCTTTTATGTTTACTACGTTAGATATTCTGAAAATTATTGTCGAAACAACAATATATATAGCGCTATATATTCCTTCTTTTATTTTTATTATATATATGTGGCCTTATGCACTAAATTGCATGACAGTATGTTGTAAAGGCCACAGGAAAAATAAAGAAGGAATACCAAGCGCTTTATATTATTTCGATTTTCGGGGTACATATAAAAACATACACAAACATAAACACACAAAATGGAAATCCAAATATCCAAGATCCGGTGACAACCAGTACAGCACACATATATAGCTCATATATATATATATATATATATATATATATATATATATATATATATATTTATATATATTCATAATATATACATGTAAATAATAAAAATGAGAGAATTGTCCAACAAGAATACCACAGTAATGAATTAAAATAATTGCAGGATGTAGAACTTATACCTATGTTAAAAATTCTGAAGATTATTTCTTGAGATTCGGAAAGAAAAAATTATATCTAATATCTCATTATGTCATTTCCGTAAAAGAAATAATATTTAATAAGGAAGCTACTAAGAAGAATTCCGGCCTCAGATACGTATTTACTAATCTTATTTGAAGTTATATAATAACAAATAAAATGTATTACCTCCAGTGCCGGTGCTCTCATTAGATAATGTAGTCCTAAGGACTATTGCATAATATTTTCACTGTCGGAATTATTGCTTTTTTTCACTGTCAGTGTCGGAATCTATTGCGGTAATTGCTTTTCACTGTCGGAATCTATTGCGGTAATTGCTTTTTGGCAATTCAGCAGAAAATACTGATTAAATGTGTCAGTCAGTTTTCCATGGCTATCGTAATTGTTTCATTTATATGATTTTTTCCCTCTGGCTTTTTTCTTCTACATTGTTAACTCTTGTAGAGCTTTCCTTGTATTAATTTCCAGGGAAAACATAATGCCTACGTGAATTATCACAGCGTTACAAACCGGTGTCAGTATTTCGATAAACAAGGTTAATGTGAAACAATACAGAACTCGCATCTTCATTTTAATTAAACGTCGCAAATATTAATTCCTTTTGATGAAACGAGTGTAACGTGTCCCTTAACAAACACGTTAAGTAAAACACACACACACACACAACAATATTAGATATTGAAATATGTAGTGCATATGTATATACATACATACATACATATACATATATACATATATATACATGTGTGTGTGTGTGTTTGAGTGCATGTAAAACTTCAACTGATGTCCGTGGAGATGAACAAAATGATATACTTTTTATGTGTTGACCTAATTAGTGTGATTTGATAACATCAGAGGAGGAAATGACCTTCATGTGTGTACCCATGAGGTAATGTTTTTCAAATAACATTAGATAACAGTTCTCAGTGTAAAGCGTTTTAATCCTTATGTGATTTCAGCTGAAAGGTGTCATAATCCCAAAGAGAGCAACAAATGAACATATTGTGGAGTATAAACGGATATATGTTTGAATAAATGGTAAATTACTAATGATATAAATATGAAAACCCATGAATAACATTATTAGATTAAATGAAAACAACTTACATTTGAATAAGATAAGGAACAGAAGTATAAAGCCTATAATATTATTAGTGTACAATGGTCAGCGTAAAATACCAATAGGCTTCTAGATAATACCAAAATAGAACGCACATATGGCAAACAAAACAAGCTACCAATAATATCCCTGAAAATATATAAGAAGATTCTGAACCGGACCGGTAATTGGGAAAAGAATATTTCTAGGAATCTCAACCTTGAGATCCTTTTGTTAATAACGAATTTCTGGAAACGGGCACAAAAGAATTGCGTCTGGGGAATTACACTCTGAGAAACAGGACGAAATGGAATGGTATATTGCCGAGAAACATTATCGGGAGAAAGAAAACAAAATGATCTGGTGAATATAACTACATTCATGACTGGGATGCATAAGGATGACAGGTGAAACAGTTAAGTAGGCAAAGAAAACATGCATATTGTTACCAGGTTACTAAACGCCTGGTGTAAAGGGAGAGTGATTTGTAAACATAAAACTAGACAAAAGAAGGCGAATTAAATAATAAGACAATAATTTATTCATGTTTGATACAGTAATGTTGAATTATTTAAAAAAAAAAAAAAAACAGGCGAAAGGTTTATCATTTGGCTCGAGTGCCTGTATGAGTTGCACTTTGTAAACTTACAATCGCAAGTTTTTGTGTAGGACTTTGTGGACTGGTGAACGCGCTAGCTGTAAGTGCCTGGCAGCAATGCAGATGGACCTTGTAGGAGAACGGTCATCAGGCTTGTCTTACGCGTTATTTTCCCAATTACAAACTGAAATTTATTATTTCGGTGCTTTCCACAGATGTTCTTGGTCGTCCACTCCTCCCTTTATCCAACGCTGTCCCTGTCTCCATAACAAATTGTCTTATTAATTGATGGATGTGACGGTGGATCTCTTCCATGCTTAGTTCTGTGGCTAGTTTCGCTGAGTCTGCGTATCCGAGTTTGTTTCAATAAACCATGACACACATTGTGCCTTTTCTTGAGGAGTAGCCATTTTTAGAGGTTCATTTAACAGTACCTCTTTCATCAATTAAAAATGATGTTACCCACCGTAGGGTGCCACATATTCGTCAAAAGGTTAGTGCCGTCAGTGCACCTCATGCGGTGCACTGTATGCATTACTAAGTTCCTTAGGTTCTTTGCAGCGTACCTTCGGCCCATGTAGCTGCAACCCTTTTTATCTTCCTTTTACTGTACCTCTTCCTGCCATCTTACTTTCCACTGTCTCGTAACAGATTGATTCATAGTGCAACTGCTTTCACGAGGTTTTCCTCCTGTTACACATTTCAAACATTTTACTGTCAATTTTCGTTTCAGCGCTGAATGACCTCATAGGTCCTTCCATATTTAGTGCTTGGCCGTTGGCCTAAATTCTATATTCAAATCAATTCAGTCCAACAGGGTACCTGATATACACAAATGCAATGCGATTAAAAACTTTGATAACTGCTGAGTACATAGAACAAATCTGACTAAGATATCTCATCAATGGCTTTTGTAATATATTTTCTAAATTGTAAAGTGGCTTTATGGACACCCTGTACAATTGTCTGCTGCTATTACTGCTACTATCGGACATAAATAAGAAGAGCGAAACGTCACCGGTATAACTCCCGCCTTTCTTTGTGGCTTTCTCCCTT
This sequence comes from Macrobrachium rosenbergii, assembly GCF_040412425.1. NCBI lineage: Eukaryota > Metazoa > Arthropoda > Malacostraca > Decapoda > Palaemonidae > Macrobrachium > Macrobrachium rosenbergii. Next base: position 50,541,761 of record NC_089747.1, read on the forward strand.
ATGGACTGTGCAGTACTGAAGAAGGTGTTGGGTTATAAGGCTGTCCAACCAACTTTAGTAAATTGACAGAAGAGCCGGGTATCAATGCAGCCAAACTGAGCTGTACTAATGAAAGCTTTATCTGTTTCTCTACTTCAGATGCAGTGCAGATTTAAAAGTTAGTTAGAAACTGAAGCCCTTGACGATGACTTGAATATGGCACCTTAGTTCAGGGCTTGATCTGCTGAGAAGCTTCAAGAACTTCTGAATGTTAGAGAGGTTGGTCAAAGGAACTACAGGACCTTCAGCTGCACAGCTAAGGTTGCCTACGTTACAGCTTCCGAAATTTAATGGGACAAATTCAACTTTTACGTTGGGCATACATATATTGTTATGATAAGTTTAGGTATTTAATTTCACTGTTGAATGTAGTAGTAAATCACTGGTATGAGGTCGCTTTACCACAAGTGCTATCAATTTAGTTCTTACAATAAAGCAACAGAGAGTATTGAACATGCAGGTATTCAAAACATCTATGTCTTAGAAATTTGCAGAGGTCTTCATTCGCCTGAAGAAAGAAGGAACAGGTAGCATAAGGGTTGAAGGGAAAAAGTATTGTAGGCTCTAGCTCTTCATAGCATGCGTACTAACAGAAAGGAAATAATACAAAAAAAAACCCCGTCGCAAAATGCCGACGAGCAAAACTAGAAGGAGGTTATGCATTGCAAAGGAATCTTTAAATTTAAACAAAAAATTATAATGTGCGTTTCATAAGTAAATAGTGTAGATGTATCCTGGATTATTACTGACCTTTACGAAAGGTCGCAGTGCTTTTGGGAAATTGGTTAGAATAAGACCCGAAGATATACCAGGTTCCGAACAGAGAATGCGCGTGACTTGGATCTAGGGTACGAATGAGAGAGAGAGAGAGAGAGAGAGAGAGAGAGAGAGAGAGAGAGAGAGAGAGAGAGAGAGACTTTGGAAAGCTGAACTGGAGGTTCAGAAAATTTAATTTATTACAGTTATATTCTGATAATCTGATAGCAGTATTATTTTCAAGGATGCTGCATTAAAAATCCAGCTTTCACTCTAAAATATAATCATAACAGGGACCTTACAGAATCGTTAGTGATATGAATGTGTAAAACAGAAAATAAGGCAGCAAGTGATTCACAAGTAGAATTTGTCTTCGGCAAATCCTTCATCTTTTTTCCTGATATATGATTTCTTTATTATTTACTTAATAAGGGTCGTACAGATTTAAATATTTGTAGGCATATAGACCATTTGAATTTTAATGTTTTGAATAAGGTACCTTGTTATATGTTTCCTGGAAAATATCGAGTCTGAAAACCTTCTGGGCCTTCAACTGTAACTAGCTACCCTGGACATATATATATATATATATATATATATATATATATATATATATATATATATATATATATATATATATATATATATATATATATATATATATATATATATATATTATATATATAATTCTTCACTCAGAAGCCAAAGGTTATTATAGACATCCATAAGTGAATTTAAATACAATTGTATTTATGCAGGCATCTACAAACCCCAATTTCTGTCTCTTGTATTTAGAAAAACATATTCTGATCTAGAAATTTTTTTAAAGCAATGGGATTTCTTCTCAGAAATCTGCAGTTGCCACATCCTGACGTAAGAAAGAATTTGCTCCTGAAGATTACTGCGGGCTGAACAAAACATCGATTTAAATTCTTTGTCCCCCATGAAAAGAGTATTTCTTCCTCCCACGTCCAGCAAAATTGCCTTTGCAATTTGCAGCCTCTGGGCTTTATTAGAATTGGTATTCGAACGACATAAGGATCCAGATAATGTTGCCTTGCCTTCCTCGCAGTATCACTTGGAAATCATGGAATCGGTAAATGGGCTGCTTTAATGTTCTGTCGTTATGGGTCTTTTGTTCTTTTAACCTAAATTGAGTTTTATTTCTTTTGCTTGTTTTGATTTCACAATTATTTTCCCCATTATTATTATTATTATTATTATTATTATTATTATTATTATTATTATTATTATTATTATTATTATTGATTGAAACCCTATACCTTAGTTTAACCAGAAGATAAACCCTCTATAAATACGGAACAAGCCTGGACCTACAGCTTATTGTATTTATTTTAAGGCCATTTTATTGAATTTCAAGCTTCTAAAGAATATGGTGTTCATTTGGAAGAGGCCTCTGTTAAAAGGCCATCACATCCATAAGATCATTGAAGAATCTGATTTGTTATATAATCTTTCTTCCATACTATTCCAACTTGGAAATAAAACTTTGTCTATTCTTAAAACAACTCTAATTTGATCGAAGGTCTTCTCCTTCTGCTTATGTTCAGCCTTTCATAGCGAAACTGCTTCTTTTCAGGTATATTACTCGGCTAAAAATTTTGTGTTAAGACAGAAGCCAGTCTCTGCCTGAACTTTAAACACCCCCTGAGCTCCAGAGGACAGTGTCCCTTTCAGACATTTATCTCATTTAGCGAAAAAATAAAACAGGCAACAGAAGCAAATCTTCGCGTTAAAATCCCATTATTTTCCATTCTTATGAGTGACATATTCAAGCCAAATTGAAATCTCGTTGGTCATCATTCAGTGCAAATCCTTGTGGAAAGTCTGCAGTCTCATACCGCAGGCCAAGAAGAACCTGTGACTCTTTCACTTGGTTCTGCTCGAAGCAACAACATATTTCATGTAAACTTGGTTTCCGAAAGTTATCTACTGCATGACATGCAGCATATGCAGGAATGCGTTTTAAAAGGGTAAATGTTTCCTTTCACAACTAGACTGGAGAAGAAAGTTTTTGGAAAATGAAAAATTATTTTTATTTACACATGGTTTTTGATACACAGATTTGAAAATGTGCGTAGTACAAGATATAGCAGCATTTATCTCCCCATAAAACTATTCAGGTTACAGAACAAAGCGCTACTATATCTATATAACAACCGATATATATATATATATATATATATATATATATATATATATATATATATATATATATATATATATATATATATATATATATATATCTATGTGTGTGTGTGTGTGTGTGTGTTTTGTGTGTGTTTCTATGTGTGTGTGTCATCTGTGTGTATATATATGTATATGTGTTCCTTTCACAACTAGAATGGAAAAGGAATTTTTGGAAAATGAAAATTACTCTTATTTACACATAGTTTTTTGATATACAGATTTTAAAATGTACGTATTACAAGATATAGCAGCATTTATTTCCCCGTAAGGCTGTTCGGCTTACAGAACAGAAGTGTCACTATTCATCTCAGCATATATACCTATATCTGTCATTTTCATTATATATATATATATATATATATATATATATATATATATATATATATATATAAATTGCTGAATGCGTTTCATATATATATATATATATATATATATATTTTATATATATATATATATATATATATATATATATATATATATATATAATTTGTGTGTGTATGTGTATATATGCTTATATGTATGCATGTATTTATGTATAAACAGTCTAGTTACTCCCCTTCCAGTTTACAACTTGTTATTTTGAGATGACGTTGCCAGCTAGGCCTCCGCTAATGAAGATATTAAGAAAAATCCAGTTTCGTACGAGAAAGGGGCGAGCGAATTTTTTACTGTGTTAATCTGTCTTGGGTGTGCAAAGTCCTATTGATAATTTAGGAAATAAAGACTCTTAACTGATGGTCGTCATAATTTTTCAAATAAAATTTATCTTGCAAAAAATGAGGGAGGGATAGGTGACCATAAATCAAACCAGCTTGGAGCGTGAGTTCTCAATACCTGTCAAGTTCAGGTGAAAGAATCAAGGCGCAGGTTAACTTTCGTGGCAATTAAACATAAATGCGAAGATAAAAACAGACGGAATCGCTAATTATGAAACCTAACCACGTGGACCAGGAGTTTGGGTCATTAATTTTTGTAATTTATTCAATTTTCATATAAGTAGGAATGAATAAATTGTGAATTTATCCTTTACCTTACATGCACTCATGATAATGGTGATCAAGATCCCTATGCAATTGCTGTGCTATATAAGAAAAAAGTTTAACATTGTTAATATAAATGGGATTTTGCACAGGTAACCAAATGGTAAATGCTGTTGTTCGGTTTAATACTGCTGGTAATCTGTTCCTCCTTTAGCTTTCTAGATGAATTTTGGTGTTTTGAGCGTAAAGCTGTCAATTCACTGTGGAAGTTTACTTGAATGATTTATTAGAAAGTAATATTGTATTTTTTCCTTTGTGTACAACCATACTTATTCCAATTCTAGGACAGTAATGTATTATTATTATTATTATTATTATTATTATTATTATTATTATTATTATTATTTAAAGCAAAACTATTCTGCTTTACCATCTTGTTTAATCAAGCAAGTGCTTGCGTTAAAATAAACGATTTTAGCAATTAGTTTCTGTCACCAGTGATGAAATGAACCTAACAAGGTTGACCAAATAATTAATCCCTAGGGGAAGGTCCTTTATCCCCAAAAGTTACAATTCCTTCTTTTCAAATTATAATCACATGTCGTTTGTCATGAAGTTTACCTTTGCTAAGTTTTCGTAAAAATCCAAGCAACTCTTTTTCATAAATGTGCCAACGAACAAACTCCTTCCCATTCCCCAGTGTTCCTTACGTACTCATTTTCTTTTGTATTCTAAGCATCCGACTCACACACACGCACACACACTGACCTAAGTTCTTCATCTCACTACGTGCAGAAAACATCTGCATTTCTCTAGTCAATCATATCGAGTATCATATATTCATTATCTCGTCCGCTGTACACCGTGTCCACGTAGATTCAAATACCTGGGACTTTGTGTTTTATTTTCCTTCCGTATTATGCAACTTCAGTACAGAGCATGGGGTAGCAGCCACCGCACCCTGGGTTTCTGGTGATTTTGAAGGACGCAAAAAGAAATGTGAACATTGTAGTTTTCCATTATATCTATCAAAAAGTAGAATTATCAAACAATTAGCTACGGGACATCTGTCACAAGGCTCATATTCCTTCACTGAGCTCTGGGACATTGGTAAGCCCTAAGGAAGTAATGCTCAAACTGCTGCTTTATAACACCGCGTTTGAGCCCTTTGTAAACTGTCTGACCTGACTTAACGTGTTTACCACTGGCTTGAAACAGTTCAATCTTCACTTAAGCACATTTCATCCTATAAGGTACCATAAGAAGTGTGTTTGAGTGTGAGTGTGCGTGTGTGAGTGTATGTGTGTGTTTATGTGTGCGTGCTTCTCAGCATATGTAGACGAATATGGCCGTGTCTTCGAGAAAGAAATCTGGTGAAAATTTTCAGTTGATTTTCGAATGCGATAAAACCTGGGATTTACAAGGAGGATGCACAAGTGACTCAACCCACTGATCCTTTCCCAATGCTGAAGGAAACCTCAGTGGAGATTGCCTGTCCTATCACGCATAGTGAAAAGCAGTAAGACTTGAAGCTTTCTAGAAAATCTGCATTTCATCACAAAGTGTTAAGAAAAAAGCATGTAGTGACTAGTAACCAGATTCATTTCAGATTCTGGGTTATTGGAGGCTGTACCCTTACAGGGATGCCAATCTTCAAAATGGAAGTAGCATGTTTATTATATATATATATATATATATATATATATATATATATATATATATATATATATATATATATATATATATATATATATATATATATATATATAATATGATTCTTTGAAAAGTTGGGTCAGCTATTCGCAGGGTCCATTTTGTCTATACACAGCAGATAGGAAAATGCTGAACCATTCGCATACCATGTTCATTGTGATTTCGGATATAAGCTGCAGTACTTAGTGTAAATTGTGTGCAGAATACCGTAGAGTTTTGTAGATATATGAATTTGAGTTTTTTTTTTTTTTATGGATCGCATTTGCGGTTAGGGACTTCATCGTTCGCACTTGGCAATAGTAATGGGTTACTTTGAGTTAATGGTTTTTTTTTTCATATGAATTTGGGAATTGTGACATGGGCTAATTTCATACGAGATTTGACCCGTGTGTTATTATGTTAGAATGTTATGATGTGTCTTGTCGTCTGATGCAATATCTTTGAATATAGTTACAGAATAAGGGTTGGGGTTTAGGATTTTTGTTTTGGGGAGGTATTTAGTATATCGGACCGAACGGGTCTGATCTTTTACAGGTTGGGATATGTCAGTTAGGATTTAGGAGAGGTTTAGGAAGGTTTTGATAGGGATATCGAATTCGAGTATTTGGGACTTTTCAGTTCTCTTTTAAAATTAAGGGAGCTGTGCCATGAGTAATTGTAGTTGTTAGGATCATAGGAGCGATTGCCATTAAGTCAATTGCTATTGTGTTGAGAATTAGTCAGGTATTGCGAAATATTCGCTAACCAGAGTAGAACCTTGATGTTTTTTACGAGATATGATACCTTTCAGATGTCTGGGATTGCCTTTCGTGTATTCAGTGTATGGATAGGATTCTCGGGTAATTTTTTCTGTTAGATAGAATTTTTATGAATAGTTCCTTAGAGTTAGTGTACCTGATAGTGAGTTGACTGTGGAAATTCCGGGTAGCAACTTGGAATTGTTTCACATTGAGAATATATGACCTTTGCACTAGTAGTCTTATTTGGTTCAGTAATAATATGGCATAGGGAATAGACAAGTTACTTTTTTATATGACTGTCGATATGACCGACTTATGAAAATACCACTCCTTAGCAACGGAGATGTTGGAATAGCTTCACCGTCCTCAACATATGAGAAAGTTGTCAACGTTATTTCTGCACTTTGGTGAGACGATCCAGGGCTTTGTAGAGATGTCGGGCAGGATGTCTTCATGGTTGCCGTACTTTTGGGGAGACGTTGGGTTGGCGCAAAAGGATTCACGAGCGCCGCATTCAACATGGGCTTGTGCAGTTGCGAGCCATTCATCTTCGTCGGATCGCTGGGAGACGTAGGAACACTTTCAGCTTGGACTGGTGCAGTCGCAAGCCTTTCATCTTGGTCGGATCACCGTTGGCGTGCGCAGTCGCAGGCCTTTCAGCGTGAGGCATTACCAGGAGTGAAATCGTCTAGAGTAATGTGTTTCTTGAATGAACTGATGGTGCTATAATATCTGTGTTATAAGATATATATAAGTTTTGCACCTAGAACTTTTGAGGTGGGGTCCACCTCAGGTGCGTGGACCGAGCTACTGTAATTGCTCGCAAAGGTGACCTTTGAAAAGTTGGGTCAGCTATTCGCAGGGTCCATTTTGTCTATACACAGCAGATAGGAAAATGCTGAACCATTCGCATACCACAGGAAGTCACAAACCTCCTTGGTGACAGGACACCGGCACAGAAAATGCGGTTTCAGCTTTAAAACGTCCATCAGCTGAACCGGTTATAAAATCCGGTTTTGAAGAAAGTATTCAAGTAATGTATGTGTGTGTACGTGTACTTCGTGATGCCTTGAAGTACAGAGGCGTGTCTTGCCGTACTTTGACCTCGAATGATGTCACAAAGAATGTGTTCGTGTGGGCATTGCATAATGAATATAATGGGAGGGATCGTTGAAAGATTGGGGATTTGTGATCCGTTAATTGTATAATTGAACATGTGACTGTGAAAATTCACATGAAGACTGTCCCAGAGGATTTTGTGAAGTGAGTGTAGCTCATAAATATTTTAGACTTTACTTTCAGAACTATGAACACAAATGTTACCCCTGTGGCAGTGAAAATTTATGTTTCTGCAATTTTTACATTCTCTGGTTTTTAATGTGACGTTTGTTCTTTCACAGGTATTTCCATTTCTCCCTCCTTCAAGGAAGTGAGTGGTATGACATTTTTGAGATGACCTGATTTTATTACCTGTTATGATTTGACAGATGAGTTATTTTCTGTTTTCCCTTAAGTAATTGGGTGTTTATGATTTTGGACCTTATTTCCTTAGCAGAACTTTTGATAGTTATGATGAATCATTCGTTTTCATCCTTCGTAATTTTTAAGAAGTTATTTTCGTTGTTTTTCTGTCAATAAAGGTTTAGTTTTGTACTTAGTATCTCATTCCAGTAGTCCTTAGAATTTAGTCAGGGAAAGGTATAACTTATGATGTCGGCTCAAGATCTCGGGAAAAGCGAGATACCAACCTCCGTTCATAAAACGGAGACTTAAATCAATTATAGGCTCAGGATTGGCCTTTACATATATATATATATATATATATATATATATATATATATATATATATATATATATATATATATATATATATATATATATATATATATATATATATATATATATATATATAAGACGTCATAATTATTAAAAATTTCTTTTAATTAAGTGAAAATGGTTGAGAAGATAAATCATTCTTAGCATATTTCTGATCAAAAATCAAAATAGCATTTATATCCAATTTAACCTGCTAAAAATGCTTCTCTTTCCCACAGCAAACATAATTGCTAACGTCAGCTGCAGCCTGCAAAAGGAAAGGTGAAAAGTTTAGTGCTCAAAAATTGTAGTTTCTCTTTCTTCTGAAGCTCAGAAAGGAAATAATGGGTTAACTCTCAAACGCATCTGTTTTCATTTTCTTTATCTCTTTACAAGCATTCGGTGTTTTTGATCTGCAAGTCTCGGAGATTTGGTTACCTCTTCGTAAATCGATATTGTTTTTCTGTTATGTGCCTTCTTCTGACATACCATTTGTAGATAATATTGCTGTGTTTAGATGTTATGGTCTCTCTCTCTCTCTCTCTCTC
>NC_089747.1:50560562-50593062 GCF_040412425.1 Macrobrachium rosenbergii
TTTGTACTGCTGTAGGGCGTCAGCGGGAAGCGCTATCACCAAGGTTCCCACCAGAGGAAATCTAGCATGTATAAGTGCTGGGTAACAAAATATATATATATAATCAGTGAGTTACAACGTCCTTACCCACTGCTCTCACTGAATACATATAGGAAATAGTCAAGGGGAATTTGCTGATATTAAGTCAAATATCTCGCGGGTTAAAACCAGCGAAGGACAAGAACTTCGATCAGGACTAGCAAGTGAGTGCGATGTCAGCTCAGGCCACTGCCGGCAGTGTGCAGGAGACGATATTCACTATCTTTCGCCATGCGCATCGTGCTTGTCGCACACAGACATGCACTTTTACAGAGTCATCGTGATCGTCAGTGTTACAAACGTTTCATCACTGCGCCACTCGGAAATAATACATTCATATATATACAGTGGGACTTTTGCCGATACAGCTGTTGTTTATTGCCGAATTCAGTTTAGCGATAAAAGAATCAGACACGCCAGCAAGTGAGGTATGGTGATATCGCTTCATATGCAATTTCGAAACACCCCTGGTAGCGATGAGACGATATTCATCATCTTCGCCATGTTGACCGTGTATTGGCGCTTGCTGCGCATTAATTATGACTTTATCATCCTGGAGTTCTTGTCCTTCGCTGGTTCGAGCCAACGGGACGACGAACTTATTATCAACTAAAAAATTCCCCTTCGGTAACATATATGAAAATATATTATTTCCGAGGTAGAGCGAATTGGATATTAAAGGATGTTTGTAGCTTACTGATTGTATATGAATCACGGTGATGGATAAAAGTCATAATATGGCTGCGCGCTACAACGCAGATCACACAACATGGCAGAGGTGGATATCATCTCTAAACATAAACACCTGAGTTCGACGGGGGACCAAGGGAGCCGATAACGTCCTATACCTCACTTAAGGCCGTGTGGGTTAACGCGCCCACAGTAGTCCTTGAGTTCTTGTTCCGCTGGTTCGAAAGCCCACGTGGGATCGCATCGAACTTATTATCAACAAAATTCCTTCGGTAACATATATGAAAAATATATTATTTATATAGGGAGCGAATTGATATTAAAGGACGTTTAGCTTAATATTTGAATACGAATCACGTGGAGGTGATAAAGTCGCATATACAAAATAAACGCACTGGCACGTCAACATGGTAGAGTGTGGGTGGATATCGCCTCTAAATACAAACACCTGAGTTCGATCGGGGATTGGCATATGGGGAGCCGTATATCCACTTATACCTCACTCTGCCGGCCGTGGTTAATGCGTCCACTGTAGTCCTGAGTTCTTGTCCTTCGCTGTCTCGGAGCCTACGGGACGACGAACCGATATCAACTAAAAATCCCCTTCGGTAACATATATGAAAACATATTATTTCTGAGGTAGAGCGAATTGATATTAAAGACATTTGTAGTTTACTGATTGTATATGAATCACGGTGATGTGATAAAAGTCATATACATATATATATATATATATATATATATATATATATATATATATATATATATATATATATATATGTATGTATAACTGAATCATGAAAATATGAACGTGATGAATATATAAATAAAGATAGGTCTATTTAAAGGAAATGGAACATTGGAGAAGCAGTGAGGTTTTCGACACTGAACCCTTTACTTAGCAGTCTGCATGTAGCTGACTAGTGTCGAAAGCCCCAGCACTCCAGTGTTTCAAGCCTTCAGGATTTTATTTTATTTATATATATGTGCGTGTATGAATGTATGTATGTATGTATGTGACAAGAGTAATATGTATGGAGCAGAGTATATATATATATAGCATATATATATATATATATATATATATATATATATATATATATATATACATGTGTGTGTGTGTGTAATGTGTGTGTTATGTGTGTGTTCAGTCACTGGGTGATTTGTCACGTTAGGTTAAATAGTCATTATGAACAGCTCAGGTGAAGCTAAAATTTTGCTGTCATTAGTACACATAATGCTGGCCTGCTTGTGAGGTCATGAATGAGAATAGTGAAATGATACTAGATTGATTTATCAGATGCTGAAGAAACCTGAATATACTCATGAATTAGCTATGAATTCAGCAATAGTCAGTTCAAGATGGAAAACACAAAGCTCACAGCATGGAAGGCTTTTAACATTGTCATCTACTGTTGGGTATTTATTACTTATAGAGTTATTGTTCTTCTCATAAACACTATGACACTAACAACATCAAGATTAAAAAGCTGCTTCAGAGTGCTGTTATTGTGATTAATATGTTGCTAAGATATATTTAGTAGCAGGCAGTTGATACTCTTCTGCTTTTCTGATATCAAATGTTTGCCAAGGGGTTTCACAACATAGTGTCATGGGAATCGTATAAAATTTCGTGCCGTTGTTTATTCGTGAATTTATAATAAAAATATGTTATGAAAAGATGGCAGCAACGCGAAAAGGTTTAATACCATCACGCATTGTACATGCCGTTCACTTAACACGTGTGTATGGTAACCGCGAATATACCAGTGAAATCACGCGATCAAAGAATTTCCGCCTGAATGTCATTATCTTCTAAAATAAACAACAAATACTATTGGTGAAAATTACGGTCGAAAATCATTCAAAAGCAAGTTTCGGAATGTCAGGTAATGACGAAAATACTGAAATAAAACGGTGACAGTTATCACCTTCGTGCCACGAATGATTGTTTAGGTCGCGACAAAATTAAATCCTCAAATATTTTCATCATATTCAAATTTTTCGTGCTGTGGAATGTTGCCATTAAAATGAGCTAATTCGTCATAGCTTCCGTTATTCCAGTCTTTACTCAGCTTGTTCACAACACTTGACATTGGGCATTTTCTGTTTTAGATGGAAATGAATCAAGTATTTATCATACTAGCCTTATTTTTCGGTTTATCTTCATGGGCCTTGATGCCAATCTCTAGTAATAGTTTCGTCCTTCTGAATACCTGAGCCTATATTTTCCTAATATTTAGTAAATACCAGAGACACCAGTCTTCGCCTTCATTCTTTGCGATATCATTAAAGACAACACTCAGGTGCGATCAACAGTGTCGATCGTCCATTAGCCTTCTGTAAATGAAAGATAATTCAAAGCTGGTTACCTTGAACATAAATGATGAATAATAATGAAAGGTAGTGCGGAGTTAATACCCTTTTCGTCAGGGAATATAACAGAAAACTTTCAGACCAGAAGATAGCAAGCCGGGCGAAGAACACTAATTGAGAAGAACATACTTTTCTGCCATCCTTATAAAATATATCTCAAAATGTTTGCCGAGATTCTTTTGTCCTGAGCGTAATGATTCGCTTCCAAGCATTTCACCTTCGCACGTTCACAGTCTTTATACAGCCTGAAAGAGCCACGCCGTTTTTTGTAATGCTTTCGAGTCACATGTCTCTTTTCTCCGCGATCTTCTTCTGGCATTATTTTCATTTTATGTTTTTCTTTCTTCTACTTTATTTGGTGTTCGTTTAGTCGGCTCGATCATTTGTTGTTAGCGGACACTATATCCTCTTTGTAAGTGTTACGAAAGGATTTATAGTGGTTATTCGTTTCATTAATCCAGTTTATACAACTGATCTTGCGGAACATGAAAATGAACTGGTTACTAACTTGAAAGAAAAAAAGAAAACTTCTCACTTGTTTTCAGCTTTCTTCTGCTTTATGTCTTCATCAGACAAGAATGTCGTTCAGATAGTAGAATAACCAGTTGAACACCACTTTTTCAGGGAATACTTCCAGTACTGCACTCTTCTGCCGGCCGAAAGCTCATAAACACGAGCAAACACCTTCATCGCCGTTCATCTTCGAGTCTGTCATAGCTTGGAGGCTGACGTCATGCATGACGAGCTGCACAAAGCATGGCTGAAAGAAAAATAGCATACCTTTGCTTCACTATTTGCAGACCAACGACAATACCTGTATCATAGCGAAACGAGGTGGTAGTCTATAGCGCTCGATATTTCATTTACTTGAGATATATGTGTCAGTCGTTCAATAAATGAGAGGCGAGGCATGTTCGTGGTCCGCATTCATATAGGCCCACCTCCTCAGCCTTCGACTTCCCGGTCCATTTCTGCACTCGAGATGAGTAAGCACTGCAAGTGGCTAATGACCACCACAGGCCAGAGACGGGCCAGATGACAGCGAACCATGCCCTCCGTGCCATCAGCACCACGGCCCAGACTTCCAGATGGCCTGAAACATGACGCGCATCGCAGGCTGCGCCGTCATGGTCAGTATGGGAACGAGGCTGCTCAGTAGCCATTTTCGGTCAGCCCATTGCTTCTTGTTCCCTTTGGTCCTTTCACGGTGCGAAATCTTCGCCCGACATTTCAAGACGGTCGTTCAACTTCCAGTAGCCTGTCCTTCATTTTTTCCCCAAGCTGGTAGTTAAAGCCAAACTTCTGCAGACATATTACTGGGCTCCAAATGACGTTCGGTTAGTGTCGCGATTCAACATGCTCTCATTCATCATCACAATGCAAACTATTTATCTCAGGAACAAGTGGAGAACACAGTATATCACCCGTGTTGAAGACAGTCACCGTCGACTGGCTGGTTAACGACGGCAAACGGAATCACGCCTTCCTTCGCTCCTCTCTCTCATTAGCCTTCATTTCTTCGGTATCTGTACCTTCGAAATAATAGCTTAGTTTCATTAACAATAAGCGCGTGTTGATTGTTAACATCAATGGAATCATTTGAGCAAATCTATTTATTTGTAATTTATTGTAATGTGCTGCTGGGTATTGTTTAGTCTGCTGCAATTGTTTATTGTAATAGCTGCATAACAATAGACACAAGTTCTGTACACTTGAAAGAAAACATGACAGTTAATGGAATAAAGTGATGCAAGGTCTTCATTTTCATTCATCAAACACACAATTTGGAAGTAGTATATTGTTAGAAAAGTGTTGTGTCAGTCTAAAACTATCGAATTAATGAGCCTGCATACAGCAGTGGCCTTTAACTCAAAGATGATACATACCAACACACATAAGTTGTATATACATATATGTGTGTAAAGTGCATGCTTTTGCCAAAGTTTTTTCTGTATGCAGATTCTCGTTGAATTCGATGGTTTAGTTTGACAACACTTTCCCAATATGCTACTTCTTCCAAATTGTGTTTGATGGATAAAGAAATGAAGAGTAACACCATCGCTATTCCGTTGCTTGTCATGACTTCTTCAAATTGTACTACAAGGACTTGTGTCCTGTTGTTGTACAGTATTACAATAAAATAATTTTAATGGATTTAAAATTGTGCAAAAGTAACACATTACAATAAAATTTACAATAAAATAAAATTTCTCAAATGAACATTGATGATAACAATAACCACGCGCTCTGGTTGTTATGGCAACGAGCAAACCTAAAACATTATTTCGGGAATACGGATACCGGGGAATGGAGGGTAAGGGGATGGGGGAGGGGAGGGGTTAAAGAGAGGAAAGGCGGATTCAAGGTGTTATGCGTCATTATTATTAGTCGATGGTGCACTTTTATGCCCGTGCAGATGATGCCTATTTCCACTTGTTCCTGGGTCGGGTTTGCGGTTGCGATGGTCGTCGAAGTATTGGTGAATCGCTTCATTATTACGGTGACACTGTAGACGTCATTTAAGGTTGTGGAAGGAAGTGTGTCCTGCAGGACGACGACGCTTAACCTACCCAGCTACAGAGTGGGGAAAAAAAAGAGAGGACCCAGATATGCTACTGAACAAGAGAGGGAGTTGAAAAGGCCGATAGATCTTAAATGTCAGGGAGGCGAAAGATTTCCTTTTTAAAGCATGAAAGGTTAAAGGAGCAAAGAAGCAATGGGTATTCTGAAACTTGGGCAGAAATAACTACTGAGCCTAGCTAATGGTTGGTTAGGATTCCACATTAATTATGACAAACGCAATACGTGCGCATCATTTCAGGCTCATCTGGAAGTCTGGGCCGTGGTGCTGATGAAGCTTTGGAGCAAGGCATGGTTCAACGAACTCATCTGGCCCGTCTGTTACCGTGGTGGCCACACACTCCATGTAAACACCCTCATCTCGGAGTGCAGGAGATTTGCTGAGTCAGCGCTGGGGAGGAGGGAGTCTCTCCAACTTCTTAGGCCTATAATAGTACGGATGTATCTCTGCCAGACATGCCTCGCCTCTCGACTGTATTAGACTGACTGACACACACTGCTATCTCAAGTAAATAGAAGCCTCGAGCGCTTTGTAAGACTACCACTTTCGTTTCCTTTTATGATACAGAGTAATTGTGTTAGTCCCTTTAATGCACTGCAAATGCTTCTTCTATAGGGAATTGTCAGCTTAAAGACAATGCTATTTTCTTCGTATACTTATCGCAACTCGTCATAAGATATTTTGTCAAACCTTCCAAACACTGTGAAACAGTTTCGAAAATTGGTAACATTATGTCTTCTAAATAGTTTATGGAGAGTAGAACCGGCCAGCAAAGAAAGCCACAAAACGCCGATATTCCCTGAAAAAAATGGTACCAACTGAGTTATTCTATATCTAGTAGACGACATTCTTACATCTGATTAAGAATATAAAAAGCAGAAGAAAAGCAAAACTTAAGTGGAGAGGTTTCTTTTTTTTTTCTTTCAAAGTTAGTAGCAGTTCATTTTTCATAGTCTCCATAAGATCAGCTTAATATAAACTGAATAATAATTAATCATAAACAGATGCCACACAGTAGTTTCTGCCTCGTCCTTTCAGCCAACACCTTACAAGAGGATAAACAATCCCTTGTAAGCAAGTAGTCAGGTGATACGTGAACACTAGGAATAGGGGGAAAATTTTAGAGAAAGGAAAACATAAATAGAAAATAATGCCAGAAGGAAAGATCAGCGAGAAGGACGCATGTAATGAAAGCATTACAAAAGAACAGCGTGAAATAGCCAAGGTAACATAAAAAAAAAAAGACGTAGGGCTGGGGCTCTGCAGGAAATGCTTGGGTAAGGTCAGTACGCTCAGGACAAAGAATCTCAACAGAACGACGGACATATATTTTATAAAAGTTAGAGAAAATTCATGATTGCCTATGAGTTACAGTGGTAAGTTCTTTTCGCCCAGTTACTTTATCTATAGTCTGAAGAGTTTTCTGTTATATTCTATTTGAAAGGGTATTGAAGTTTTCCGTATGAAAAACACCTTTCATTTATTATTCATCATTTATGTTCAAGGTAACCAATAAAAACTGGTGAAAATGCTTCATTTTACTAGGAAATTTTCAATTCCAATGGACAGAGTCATCTTTTGACCTGTTGATCGACACCTGAATGTTGTCTTTTAATGATATCACAAAGAATGAGGCAGACTAAGTTATCTCTGAGATACATTTGCACTAAAGGAATATTAGGAAAGAAAATCTTGGAAGCCAGATGATTAGAGGACGAAATTTATTACTAGGGATTGAAAGAATTAAATTAAAGTACATGAAATGAATAAACCAAAAAAATGGAAACTGAAATATGATCGTTAAGGTATACAGTTTTGTTTCCATCTAAAATTAAGAAAATGCTAGTAATAGGTGTTAATGAACAAGCTGTTCATAAAAAGATAAGAATATTGGAATATGACAGAATTGAAAGCTCATTTTTGTGGCAACGTTCACAGCAGGAAATTCGTGCAGTGAGAGATAATTTGAGATTTGGAATTTTTTTGTCTTGAATTACAAACAATCATTTTCCATTAGCGAGGTATTAGTTGTCCAATTGTTTTTATTTTAGAAATATTTCACGTCATTGCATATTTACATTTCCGAAAACTTGCTTTTGAAAGATGATTTTCGTTATGGCGTCCTTTTTTCACCAATAATTATTTGTTGTTTTATTTTACGAAGACTGTGGCATTCCAGATGGAGAATTCCTTTGGTCAGCGTGATTTCCTGCAATTATATTCGCAGTTTATACACGCATACACACACACGTGTTTTATTGATTAGAACAGCATGGCCTGCTTATTCTAAATCTGTCACACGTGTTTTATTGATTAAAACTGAATGATCTGAGTATTCTAAACCTTTCACGTTTCTGTCGTTACTTTAATCAAACCTTATCTTTCATATCCAACCATTTTTTTTATTATAAAATTCACGAGATAGGCAAGCAGCAAAAGTTACATACGATTCCCATGACGCAACTTCTAATATTTAATGGAAACCCACTTGGCAAAACTGTTTATTATCAAGAAAAGCCACAAGAGGAATTATTAACTTCCATAACCTGCTGCAAAATATATCTTAGCGCTTATATTTAATCTATGTGATTCTTGCCTTTTCTGAAACCAGCTTTTTCATCTTGAAGTATTTGTTAGTGTCATAGTGAACATAGGGAAGGCAATGCCTCTATAATTAATGCATGCAACTGAGTCGTCTTTATTGGCAATCTTTCCTATAACTTTATTTCCGGGCAAAATCTTCCATGCTGTCTTTTCATAACAGACTTGTGTTTTCCATCTCAGTTTATTTATTGCTGAATTCACTTCAAAAGCAAAGATTTTATTCCATGAGTATCTTGTGTTTTCTTCAACATCTGATAAATCAATCTAATTATCCCATTCATATTTCCTTCATCTGCGACTCACAAATTGTTGTGGCCAGCGTTATCTTTCTTCTTCTTCATGCGGTACTATTGACCCAACCATCCTTTCGACAGATTTTCTCCTATTTTTTGCTTCACCCATGGATATTTCATAAATAATTATTTGAACTACCCTAACGTGGCCGTCCCTTGAGCAAACAGACACACACATAACACACACACACACGCACACACACACACACACACACACACACATATATATATATATATATATATATATATATATATATATATATATATATATATATATATATATACATACATACATATTTATATATACATACATACATACATACATACATTCATACATTACATAGTATATATAGTATAAATAAAGATAAATTCATTTAGTGAAACTGAGCAGTGAGGTTTTTCGACATTAGTCCTTTACTTAGCAGTAAAGGACTAGTAAGTCGAAAGGCCTCGCAGCACTCCAGTGTTTCCGTTTCTTCGTGGATTTTATCTTTTTATTTATATTATGTCATTGTCTATATTACTGATTCAGTTATACATACATATATATATATATATATATATATATATATATATATATATATATATATATATATATATATATATATGTATATGACTTTTATCACATCACCGTGATTCATATACAATCAGTAAGCTACAAACGTCCTTTAATATCCAATTCGCTCTACCTCAGAAATATATTTTCATATATGTTACCGAAGGGGAATTTTTTAGTTGATAATAAGTTCGTCGTCCCGTGGGCTCGAACCAGCGAAGGACAAGAACTCAGGACTACAGTGGACGCATTAACCCACACGGCCATATACAAATCCCCGTCGAACTCAGGTGTTTGTATTTAGAGACGATATCCACCCACCTCTGCCATGTTGACCGTGTAGTGCGTTTGTTGCACGCAGCCATATTATGACTTTTTATCACATCACCGTGATTCATATACAATCAGTAAGCTACAAACGTCCTTTAATATCCAATTCGCTCTACCTCGGAAATAATATATTTTCATATATGTTACCGAAGGGGAATTTTTTAGTTGATAATAAGTTCGCCGTCCCGTGGGCTCGAACCAGCGAAGGACAAGAACTCAGGACTACAGGACGATTAACCCACACGGCCAGCAAGTGAGTATGGGCGGATATCGGCTCTCATACAAATCACCCGTCGAACTCAGGTGTTTGTATTTGATGATATCCACCCACATCTGCCATGTTGACCGTGTAATGCGTTTGTCGCACGCAGCCATATTATGACTTTTTATCACATCACCGTGTGATTCATATACAATCAGTGTTACAAACATCCTTAATATCCACTCCGCTCTACCTCGGAAATAATATATTTTCATATATGTTACCGAAGGGGGAATTTTAGTTGATAATAAGTTCGTCGTCCTGTTGGTTCGAACCAGCGAAGGACAAGAACTCAGATGTGATAAAGTCATAATATGGCTGCGTGCAACAAACGCAATACACGGTCAACATGGCAGAGGTGGGTGGATATCGTCTCTAAATACAAACACCAGAGTTCGACAGGGGATTTGTATATGGGAGCCGATATCCACTTATACCTCACTTGCTGGCCGTGTGGGTTAATGCGTCCACTGTAGTCCTGAGTTCTTGTCCTTCGCTGGTTCGGAGCCCATGTAATATAGAACTTATTATCAACTAAAAAATTCCCCTTCGGTAATATATATGAAAATATATTATTTCCGAGGTAGAGCGAATTGGATATTAAAGGACGTTTGTAGCTTACTGATTTTATATGAATCACGGTGATGTGATAAAAAGTCATAATCTGGCTGTGTGCGACAAACGCACTACACGGTCAACATGGCAGAGGTGGGTGGATATCGTCTCTAAATACAAACACCTGCGTTCGACGGGGGATTGGTATATGGGAGCTGATATCCACTTATACCTCACTTGCTGGCCGTGTGGGTTAATGCGTCCACTGTAGTCCTGAGTTCTTGTCCTTCGCTGGTTTGAGCCCACGGGATGACGAACTTATTATCAGCTAAAAAATTCCCCTTCGGTAACATATATGAAAATATATTATTTCCGAGGTAGAGCGAATTGGATATTAAAGGACGTTTGTAGCTCACTGATTATATATATATATTTTTGTTACCAGCACCCATACACTTCGCTGAATTTCCCTCTGGTGGGGAACCTTGAGTGACAACGCTTCCGCTGACGCCCTACAGCAGAAACCTGGCTTTACAAATCTCATTTCTTGTCCACGGACCCAAGGTAATGTTATCAGAAGTTGTTTGTCGGCCCCTTAACTGTATCCTACCTGTGCTTATATACCTGTTCTCCTAATTCCTGTAACCGTGTCAGAGATTCCTGTGATTTTGGTTGTGATGGAATTGTGATCAGCAGTGACACATTTTAGTTTCATTCGCATACTTGTGTTTAATTGTAATTATTACATAAGAAAGTGTCCTGATATTTTGCCTACGTGAATTCACTGTCATTTTACTTGATTCCATTCCTGTGTTCAACTTTCCTGCTCATGCACATCCGTGATATCAAGTCCCTGTTGTGTGGTATCAACTGTAGATCAACGGTGCCACCTTCCTGCATATCCAGGTACCATATCCAGTTAAGATACCCGGACTATCAGCAGTTCAAAGTTCTCACCCATACCCCCTACTGTGCATCCTTTGGATCCTCCCTGATACCTATTGCTTGTTAGAATACGAGTCTAGTGTGTAAAGATTTGCGGTTGTGGCACTTTGCTTGAGTACTTTGTGATTCTTTTGTGTAACGTAATTCTTGATAGCTCCTGTACAAATTACAGCTTCTGATTTTGGTGAATTGTCCTATTTAGTGGACACCTTGTTACCTCCAACCCTTTCATTTACTGGTGATTTTGAGTATTTTTCACTTTTAACTTTTTCTGTTTACTGAGCGCAGCCACCCTCAGTCAGGTGCATTTATCAGAAATCGTAGTTAGAGCCATTTTTCCAAACACACAGTAGTACGAACATGATACAATATATATATATATATATATATATATATATATATATATATATATATATACGAGTATATATACATATACGTGTGTGTGTGTACTGTTACTTTAGTAAGGGTCAGAGGAGTAAGATATCTTAAAATTTGATGGCAAATGAAAGTGGGATAGAATATAGGCTGGTGAAATGGCTGTATAATTTGAAAGCTGTATCAGAAAGTACAAGAGGAAGAACCGAGATTTTGCAAGTTGTGATAAAAGTTGTATTGAAATGAAAGGGCTTTAAAATCCCGTAAGAGGTAGAGTAGAGTGTATGTCAGTTCAGAGGTGAGTGAAGCAGAGTATCGGTAAGGTAGACTTACTATAGATACGCTTTCTGTAGGTACGTAAAGAGGCGATGGTGGTTCTTTTGCAGCGGGATTCATCCCACTGCTGAGTATAATGAATGTTACAGCCTTTCCATCCTCCAGAAATACAGAGCGCTGAGTGGGAAGTCACTTGCTGAAGAAACTGAATAATAATTTAACCAGGTGGACCGAGATGCATTCTCTTGGGATTTATCGACAAGACAATTTGTCTTAAGGATCTTACTCTGTGTTAACGAATATTTGGCTGTCCACAGCTTGTAATTTTTTCCATCCTTCCTCCCTTTCTTTTGCGCCAACAATATGTGATTTTCTCGACAGTTTCTCTGTGACTCTTTGACCTGCATCGTTTGACGTATTGCTTTCAACGCTTTCAATGCGTTTGTTTAATTATTTATATTATTTATTCATTTATTAATCTTCTTGGTACAAGTGCAATTTTTTTTTCGGATATGTGCCAATGTGAATATCAGTATTAGGTTCAATTGAGAAATCCTGTCTGCATAATGCTTGAATTAAATGTTAAGGCAGTGATGAAGTTCAGAGTTTTTTTCTTCTTTCTCTCGTAGATGAAATATAGAGAAGACCAGATTAGACCTTCTTGCGTTCCAATTTCCGGTGTGCTGTTTTGCATGCTGACACTCGCCATTATACTTGTTTACTGAAATGTTAAACACTTGATCACGATGTCGACTAAAAGATAATAGATCCTGGTGAAACAATACTAATTTTTTTTGTCATACTTCAGTTTTAATAATAATCGCTCAGTATTCCATCCCATTGTTAGAGAAATTAGAGAGGGTTCTTTTGTAAAGAAAAATATTTACATATTTTATACAAATATAAATCATCTTCGCTGTAGCAATTTCCTTTCATGTTTAAACTTTTCTTTGGCAAAAAGACTATTTTTATATATATTTTAGTTTTAACATAACGAGTTTTCGGTAGCTGTGTAAAATCTTCTGCATAATTTTGGATTATGTAAACAGTTGTAGTTATAGGTTTGATATTTTCTTTACCTTTTTCTCCTTTCTTCATCATTTCTGGAATGTCTTTTACCATTTCATATGCTTTTGCGTGGGTAAGTTTGTCTTTTAAATTTGTTTTGGATTGCCCTTTTATCTTTTCGTTTTATCTTTGATTTACTCCTGCTGCTCGTAACTGGCTTCATTTTTGAGTGTTCCATTTGGCTTTTCTTTTATTTGCATTTCTTCTTAGGAATTATTTTCTTTATTTTCGCTGTCTACTTCTTAACAAAGTCCTAAGCGCAGTGGAGGCCTCTTCTTCAAAAAACCTCATAGAATAACCGGACGCGAGAGTCCTTGGTCACCGAAAATCTGATATGGAACAGAAGTTCAGTGCTGAAACTCGCCTTGGAAACTTTCTAAGAAATTCTTTTTCAATTGATCCTTGTGTTTTAGGAGACTTGTATATATAATTTTACTTATAGGAATTTAAAGACATTTTGGAAGTTTTAATGAAGAAGGTTTTTTTTCATGGTATTGTTCCGACTAGAAACGGTAAAATCCTCAGAAATTATTTATTCAATTTCTTTAAGGATACTTGTAAAACCAGTTTGTGAGTATAGTTAAATTGTCAGCCTTACTTTCAAAATGTTCTGGCATTTATAATCAGTTTTATGTGAAGAAAGAAAGCTTTTCAGTTATCAGTTATGTAAATACTTTGACGTCATTTTATATCAATAAAAGTTGTTTTGTATGTATCCATAAACTGATATTCAGAATGTATTTACAAAGGAGAATATTTCTCATCTAGTGCTCCCATCCATGTTTTACCTTTTACAGGACTAATAATATCACGAGTAAAGCTTCCCATTTCATCTCTATGTGCGGGGCATAATATGCAGGATGAAAGACAATGGGTGAACCTAAAATTAACGCAGACTTTCAACAAACCGTAGCGTCAGGTGCAAGCGAAGATAGATCTTATCGCACAAATGCCAATGTCTTATTCCTGGTTTGTCTGTGCGAGTTCCTTTACAGTGCGAAGGAAATCCTAAGCAAAGAACCAAATGGTTAAAGAAATTCTTGGTCGAGATATTCCCCAATGGATTTGCTTACATGGACACTTGCAGTGGAGTCTTCATTCCGCTTTTAGCCTCTTGCATTTCACATCAAGAACTGTATCACCGACGTTCACACAGGGGATAGGAAGCGTTCTGGCTATCTGGAGAAAACACGAAACTGAAAGGGACACTATTTTTTGCCTGCATATCAGAGTAACTGACAGTTCTGTTGGAATTGTTCACTGTATATATAATTTTATTTCCATTTTTCTTTTTTTTTTTACTTTCTGTTCTATTGTAACCATGCACATTTTGGGGAATAATATGCAGAAGATACTGTCGTCGCTTTATGGGAAACTGAAGGTGATGTTATACAAAAAACTGATCATAAACTTTCCTGCGCCGCAGATTTCATGGAGGTTTCAGAATGAAAACATGAGTAATAGTGTGATTATAAAGCCTACAACAATCTTTAGACATACTGAGACATCAGAAATTCGTATAATCTTTCAAATAGTTTTATCAAAGCACAGTAATTGCGTCGTAATTCAGATTTTTATTTTAAAAATCATTACAATAACAGCATTAAAGAAGAATTTTCGTCTCGTCAACGTAAAACAGGATTTTAGATTACAAGATGATTTCTGAACGAATTTCCAGTAATCGATACAGAGCACTGAGCATCTTTCAGGAGTGAAATGATCCTAAGTTTAACAAGCTGGACGATAATACTAATTATCCAATGAAATCATGAAAATCATCGATATCAGCAGCTGATCTTCCTTTTTTATTTGCGGAGAGGGTTCACCACTGGCCCTTTGTCATCAGGTCTCTTCTAGTAACAAGAAACTGCCCGGCCGGACATCGGTATCGGAAAATTAGAATTGCGAACTGGTGAAAAGTGAAAAAGATATCTTTGCTGTGTTGTTCACACGTTCACGTATATAGCTTTTTTTATTGTATCGTTATGCATTCTTTAAAGCTTCTCGTATGTGTTTCCACGCAGATAACAAGTGTGCGTGACACACGCACGGAAGGACAGAGGGATAAACAGATAGGCTGGTCAAACGGAATGAGTTTTTCCTTCCGTGTGTGGGGTGACGGAATAACAACAGAGATGATACAGGTAAAATTCTAGATAGATGCCATTAGGACCTTGTAATAAATGCGTCTCTTACTATGGTCACAAAACCTCACCCAAGGCGAATGAATGATTGCTTTTTATTTTATTATAAAATAATAGTTACCAAATACCGCAAGACGTTACCTTCTGTTGCCCAGTTCAGAGCGTGAAATGTCAATTATTGGATTATTTGCAGATTTGCATCGTACAAAATACACAACGCGATGTTTCCAATAAAGGGAAAAAGATAACTGCTGTTCAGCTAATGCGTGGAACAGAATATAACGGCGTATGACAGCTTGTCGAACAGCAGAAATCTAATTGTCATCTGTAATCTGAACACCAATGAATAATTAATAACTTAATTTACTTTTAATCAGTTAGACGTGATGGGATTCATTTAAATTGCAGTCAAACGGGGACCTTTGAATAAATAACAAATATTTATTTAATGTAATCAGAGCACATGTATTGTCATTTCTGACATTTACTGTCTAAAATTTCAGCAATTGCAGCTGTCTTGGAATTGGAAAAGGATTCCACTGGACAGGTTACAGCTTTTCTTTTCACTTGAAAAATAACTTTCTTAGACGCATCTGACTTCCATGAAATAGAGTGTTGAATCCTGCAATTCAAACATAAATTCCACACAAGAGCCAAAGAGAATCTGTGGAATCTAGACTCTGTGGACTTTGTTTCGCAGCATTTACATAAAGATGTAGACTGAGGAAGGAGTCATTGACATGATGTCTCAGAGAAGTATGCATGGGTTATGCAGCCATTAGGAGACTGCAGAATTTATTTCTACTACACAGACTGAACCATGAACAATTGCTGCAGAATTGTTGTCTTGTTATTTCACAAGCCAACATGACTTTAGTGAACTAATAATTGTAATAAAAGTATGTTATATACAATATATCACATCACTTATTTGAGTATATGGGAAAACCGATTTTTGTCAAAAGAATAGCTATACATTGTAGCCAGTATCGGGTTATACAAGAAGAAAAGCGAGCTATTTATCCTGCAATACTCTCCAGACGTCTAAGAAATTATTTGAAGACTATCATGGCAATGACACTTTAATTAACTCTTTCATAACTCTGAGCCATGTAGGTCACGCCTTTCTACGTCACTTGAACCTTTAGATTTAATCCTTTAGGCTTTAATCGAATATGTTCTAGCCAGTGCCAGCAATCATCATCAAGTGTTCATTTCCTATAATGAACATGTATTTTCTCTTTATGCTTCAACACTGTTGTCATCTTTCCATTTAATTATAAATATCCTCCACTAGGCCTTCCATCTTAGATAATCTAAATGGTAAGCACAAACTTGTTTCACTATATAAAAATTTATCATACACCAAACCTGATTTCACTGATAAAGTATATCTTATGAAATATATTTCTGTCTCTCTGAAGACAAAGTTTGCTACACCCTTGACCCGAATTGCCTTTCAGTCTTTCTCAAAAGGTAATTTTATGATCCATTATCTGCATTGACATCGCTGATAGCTGCACCTTAGACTAACATACTTGATACTTCGGTATGTTAGATTCTCACAGCCTCTGGTTTAGCAACACTGATTTTATGACCAACAACGCTTAACACTTGCTCCTATTTGCCAAGTACCACCTTATGCTTGCAAAATCTTGGTACACTTCAATAACTAATACTACACCGTCAGCATGATCGATTGCCTTTTCTTTTCTCCAAATATCGTCCCCACAACAGCATTCTACAAGGCCCCAAGAAGAGGAAAACAACACATTCCCTTGTAGTACATCACTATTGACAAGGAGATTAAATATATATATATATATATATATATATATATACACACACACAAACACACACACACACACACGAGTTATATCGACCAAGAATAAAAGTCCAGGAGAAATGTATGACTTTATAAAGTTCAGGTCCTAAATTTTCTTAACCAAACGAAATAGCTTAATTTTTTGTTAGAATATTTGTCTGTATCAGAGATAAAGGCGATTAGTGTTTCATTATGCGTAAGTAATCTAAATGACAGATGAAACTGCGCTTGAAGTTCTGTTTCTATACCTTAATCCCCTTGAGACCACAAAGGTTTAGAAGTTATATACATACCGTGAATATGCATTTAAATTTTGCATTTAAATCCAAGCCAGGAGCCATATGTCACCCTAGAACCCAATAACTCAATATCCGCGCGTCATTACTGTATCACCTTATTACAACTACAGAGGCCAAGATTACATCTAAGAATAAAGCGGCTGTTGACGACAAAAGATCTGGGCGTCAGTTTTATGTATCTTTCCTGCCATGATTACTTAAAATCTCCCGAGTGCTCTCTGCATGTCAGCACAGCGGCAGGTCCTTTCGTTTCATACCTGTTTCCTCTTTCAGTTTGTCATTCCTTTTTTGTTACGAATTTTGTCATGAACTGACTTCTTTTAAGAATATGAGGGGTAAAGTTGTAAAAACGGAATTGCCCTACATTCCTGGCTGCACCCACAGCCACCTGCGCTGATTAAAAAAGGGAAACTCTCGCTGATCGGCTTAAAAGATTAGTTATTGTATTCTCAGACCTCTCTTCTTTTCATTTATTAGAATTAACCACTTCAAAGAAGCCGCCATTGTCTTCCGTGAGAGCGAAGGAAATTACAGACACCTGCAGACTTAACGAGTGCACTTGCACGCCCGCTATTGCAAAGCCGACCGCAGATTAAACAATACATATGTTGTCCTTTAGATGTCTTGACCAGTGAAACACTTTTAATCTACAAAAGGCATCCGTTCGTAGATCTGGACCCCTGACCAGTGAAACACTTGGTCTCCCATAGACCCTCCTTTAGAGATCTTCACGTTGGTCTTGAATGAACGCAGATATTCACAGGAATTTTATATCCTGTACAACGAGACCAAGACCCAGTGTATGTCGCTGCTCCCGAGATCGCTGAAGCATATTGCAGAATCACAAATTTTCCTCGGTCATCGTCTGGAATTCCTTGCATGAATTTTCGTATTTGGGCCGCATTATTACGGACGACCTAAAAGAAACGGCAGACAGAACAGAAGTTGCCGTAAACTATGCGTGCAACTGGCAACATGATTGCAAGTGAGGTTTTGCCTTCATCACCGAGACACGAGACTGCTGCTCTTCCGTTATGGGTGTTCGTTCCCTTTGGACGAACTATACCCGAGAGGCCATGAGGCGTATAACTGTTATTCGCAATGACATTCTGAGACGCCTCACAAACACTCGTCGCTACACTCCGCCATGCAGATGTACACAGAAAACCACCTGGATAATTTAAAAATCATTGTGAAGCGAAAAATGTCAAGTCTCATCACCCGACTGAGAAACAGCAACAGTTCGCTCATACAAAGCATCCTGAGCAGTGAGGCAAGAAGAAGATTTAAATTGTGGCCTCTGTTCCTTAAATAACTTAATCTCTATTTTTGCAGTTATGAAGTGCCGTCTGCAGAATCTGTTATTATTATTATTATTATTATTATTATTATTATTATTATTATTATTATTATTATTATTATATTTCTACGCTTATTGTTATTATTAGTGTTTTCTTTTTTTATTATTACTGTGATTACTAACATTATAGAGTTTTTGCTTTTCTCAGTTTTCGTGTTCAGCCTTCTGACATGACTTCTGTAAACCACCTAAGGTCCCTAGCTGGATATTAACTGTATTCAATCTGTTTTTAATCGTTATAATTTTTTGGCGTTTTTTTACTCTTCTTCAATATTACTACTGCCATTAATTTTATTGTAAATACTTATTTCTACTTCCAGCAACTGTGTGATATAGCCAATTACCATTTTTTGTCATTTATCTCATGCAATTCAGATTGTTTGTATGTTATTGTTCTGCTTCGTATATTCCATGTACACATTCTTTGAGCTGGAAATAAAATTTATTATTATTGTAATGGAAGTCTCTTTTATGTTTATGTTGGACTCTATTGGTAGCGTTCCGGTTCCCAGGGAGGCTTTGTTAAAGAAGACTCGATAATATTTCTTCCTCTTCTTTACACCAAAACAAAGTACAGTCAGGTTACAGTAATTGCAATCTATAAAATTAAAGCGCTTGAAGAGTACAGGAACGAGTATGTGAGTTCTGGTGAGCCCCCTTCCTTGCAGCAACAACAAGTTACTGGAGAGCTCTGGATCTCTCCTGCTGCCTAGGTGCCTCCGCCGCTCCTCTCTGCTCCTTCTCTGCTGCTGTTTCTCAACTTTCCTTACTTCTCTCTTCTCTCTTCAGAACTGGTCTTTTCAGTTCCTCGTTGGGAGAGCGGGTTCCGTTCTCAGCTAGCACTCTGCTGGCCGCGAGTTTGAATTGGACAATAATGAAGAATAAGAGGAATTTATTTCTGGTGATAAATTCATTGCTATAATGGTTGTTCGGATTCCCCAATGTTGTGGTGGTCCCGTTGCTAGGTAACCAGTTGGTTCTAGCCACGTAAATAAATCTAACTTCTTCGGGCCATTCTAGAGAACTGTTAATCATCAGTGGTCTGTTAAACTAAGATATACCTAACCTTTGATGGGCGAATTTTAGAAGTTTTTGTCCTGCGAATCTTGGTTTTGGTCCGGTCCAGATGCTTTAATTATTAAGCACCCAAAGACAGCCCATTTGGGTGATTTCTGGAAAAGCACCGCCTTCAAAAGGGGCCGTTTTTACGTCACCGAACTTATAATTTGCATATTTATCCCACTAAGGCCACCCATGCGTTTTTTGTTACAATTTCTCGTGATTACTAACTCAGTTAAGAGCAGTCATACGGCTTCTGGGTAACCACGACACAATCATAACGTTTACCCGAGTTTTGCTTTTATGTTCCGAACATCACTGAACCCAGGTGTTTAAAATACCACCTTTGTTTTGCTTTCTTGGCCTCGATACAAGGCGAATAAGCATTTATGTCTAGCTTTGTAATGAAATTACAGTCAAAACTCCAAACGTATCTCTCTCTCTCTCTCTCTCTCTCTCTCTCTCTCTGTCGTTTCTATTTCTTTTCTCTCTGTAACTATCAGTGTTCAAATCAGTGCCCAAAAAAATGGAAGGTTTCTCTCTCTATTTTTTAACCAATATTTATTTAATTCCTCTTACATTATTATTGTTATTATTATTATTATTATTATTATTATTATTATTAGAACTGCAAAGCAGTCAGGGACGAGTAAGACGTAGTAGCTCCTGAGAGACTGTCTAGTATTGAGTCCAGTATGGGCAGACAGAGAGGTCCACAAGACGGAAAACTCTCTCTCTCTCTCTCTCTCTCTCTCTCTCTCTCTCTCTCTCTCTCTCTCTCTCCTCAAGACGCTGTGTGTTTGACCAGGCTTAATATAACCCCCCTCTGCCTCCCACTTCTTCCCAGCTCCCATCTCCTTGCTACATCTCCAAACGTTCAAGTGCGCACGACATTACCGGAAGTAAAAAGAAGGTAATTACCAAAGCTGACACGGTTGGGGCACGGCTGTAGGGAAAAAGGGTTGTGGGTGTATCAGAGAGGATCAGAACGTGGGTAAAAAAAGGTCATATTACATTTTACTTCCTAAAAGTTATTGTACTAACTTTTATTAAAAATATTTTGCAAAGTAAAGGTGCACTAAGTACTGGTTCTACCTCACTGTTATGTTGCTGTGCCAGGTTGTGTCTCATGTGGGATCGTATATCCCCAGTGATTTATAAATTTTTTGTATAAGCTATACAGACACAGAGAATTGAATATCCGGTTACAATAAAAGAGAGTTGTATGTGTGTTACAGTAACAGCGAATATTAATTCATCTCAGTTATTGAACAACATTTTGTTATGGGAGTAAAACCCCAGTGAATCGCATTTACTTTCAGCAGAATAATGTTAAAGAATTCCATTTTCATGTTGCATTCATGTTCATCCCTATGGGGGATATTTATACGTATCTCATTACTTTTAAATCTTATTTGCAAGGGAGTTTATACCCATGATTGCCCTTTTATTTTCGATTTGTTTGGGCATTTGTCCAGTTAGTCACTTTTTTTTTTTTTTTATTTAGCTCATTGAATAAACAAAGGAGCCTTACCATTTTGTTCAGCCTTTGGTAGCTACCAGATCTGGCACAACCTAATTACAAATAAAGTGCACATATATACATATAAATTTTATATATATATATATATATATATATATATATATATATATATATATATATATATATATATAATATATATTAGTATATATATTATATAATATATATATATATATATATATATATATATATATATATACACCGGTATATATATTTAGTCTCTGTATATATTTAGTCTCAGATTAGACAGTTCAAAGGGGGTCTAAAATCCATTCTGAGAGTATATTTCTCCCCAGAATTCACTCTTCAAGGGAAAGAGAGGAATCATGGAAAACAGACGCTGTCTCTGGAAACCTTTGGGCCAATATCAGATGGTAACAGTTTGAGCTTTAAAAGTGAAAGATTTATGTTAAGTACCAAACATACAAAGTTCAAGATTTATTATAAAAAACTTTTTTAATTATGAATTAACAACTGCTTAACTCTCCTTTGTAGTTGTGTATCTATATAAATGATATCTTATAAGCAGAAACAAGGAATTTATTGAAATTTACTCATCTCTTAAAATGGAAGTTACTTCACAGAATTTCTGTAACTGGTCAACATTATTTACCTCAAGCATAGATTTAGAAGTTTCATGAAGCCCCAATCTTCGTTTGGTGACAAATTGAGAATATATTGTGACAGTGACTATCAGTTGCAATGAAATTATTATGATAGTAATATTGATAGTAAATACATCATGATATTAGAGGACTATATATATATATATATATATACACACACACACACATTACACACACATTATCATTATTATATATATATATATATATATATATATATATATATATATATATATATATATATATATATATATATATATATATTAGAAAGCACACGTGAAACGGATTTTCGAACATTGAAACTTAAGGCTGAACAACTGATTGGGCCTCCAATATCGACTCATAAAGTAGTACCGAAAGAGGACTTGTAGTTCTTCACCACATTCAAATTGGAACATTAGTCTAAAGGTGACCTATGTGTAGCTTATATTATAGTTTGGATTGTTTCATGTGCATTCACATGCCGAACGAATCATATGTAATAATGTGCTTTATGCATGCATAAACTGTGTGTGAGTACGCGCGTTTGCATGGGAACATGCTGTTTTTGAAACTTCAAGGAACAGTAAGTGCTTAAATACATGATAATTCATGGTTTGCTTTGTACTGATATCATCAAATGTTCTTGTTAGATTATACGAGGATCATTGGCTTTCAGCATTAGTAGTCACTAGCATCATATCACTAAACGTCGCTATAAAAAGATTCTTAAAGGCAATCCTGAATAGCTCCAGTATCATCAGGCGAGAAATCTATTAGTAGACACATCTAAACCTTTCAGTGAAAGCGCCATCACGCGTCAATCCTCATACTGGAACCGTAATTTTGATTAATCAAATCGTTTGTACCTATTTTTATGGACTCGTGATCAGCACACTCATCATTGATTCAAGCTTTTTATAATAATTCTAAATCTAATTTTCGATAATCTCATTTTGCATAAAGAGAAATTAAAACGGAGATTTGCTAATACTGAAGGATTTCAGATGATCCACTTTGTTCTCAACACTGTTCTTGAACTGTGATTATGATCAATATCAAAATCAATTAAATCTATTGATAAATGAGGTTTTGTTACATGGGATTCTAAAATGAAAGATTAATGTGAGAATTTCCACATGCAGGCAGAGAAGACAACAGAAATTGTCGAGGGTGAATTCATCTAAGAAACAATTTGAAACGAAAACTGAATTTATGTGATATCTAGACCTTTCATCGCCTAAGTACCATTTACAGAGGACACATGCCTGGAATACCTTTGGACTTATCAAGGCCAGACCTGACAATCCAATGAAAAGACACCATTCCATTACTCTGAAAGGATGCGAGTTTTATATATGAAAAAAGAAGCAAGAAGAGAATTCCAAAGTTGGCAGGGGGAAAGAGATAAAGTTGCGAACTAAATATCGATCCTGTAATAATACTGGACGTTTGATATATTTAGAGATAGCGGAGGAGCATTAGTTCATAAACAATATGAATAAGAGAGCATGAAAATGTACATTAAGAAAAAATACTGACTTTAATGTTTCTAATATGAAATTCCACCACTCGCTGCTTTCTTGTGCTTTTACTTCCACAAACCTCCACTCATCTCCAGCCTCACCTAAGTAGCTCTGAATCTTCCAGGTATACAGTAGATATCCAAGCCATCTCGTTTACTTAGGGTACTTCTGGTATGTTCCTTATGCTGTTATAACTCACAATCCTGCTATGTGACTTCTAATATTCCTTTAATTTTAAATCGATAAAACTCATGATATATGTAATTTTCTATATGATAAGTATGTTTGCATAGGCGAAATTATACTAGGTTAATATGTAATATTACTTTCGGATGGAAGTTGAAGTTCATTTGACTTTCAAATCTTATCCATACCGTTTGTTTGATTTGGCTTTGAGTCTTCCCACAAATTTCTACTCAAGAGAAACGGTATTGGATATCTTTGCTTGAAAGAAAACCTGACGATTACTTTCCTCACCTATTATTATGCCATCTTTTTGTGCATACTCTGTCCTCACAATTTTTGTTTTTCGTTGATTGATATCAAGTCCCATCTCTAAGTATGTTTTTAGTTAATTAAAAATCACATATATCTGTTAAGTTTCCAAACTAATCCTTCTCTTCAATCTCGACTCAAATATGACATAAAAAGTCCACTTCACTGTTTACTGAAAATTTTCTAACGAGAGTCCATTAACTTTGCACCTGCTTTGTTCATGGATGCTTTGCTAACTGTACATAAATAAGGAATACCTACAGTAACGTATGCTTTGAAACAGAATTGTGTGAACACTTGTCAACTTCCTTCTCAATCAGCAAAAGATCGTTAGGTTGAATTTAATCACACATGATTGCATAACATTTAACATAAAATCTGATCTGTACAACGCTTAGATTTCTGAAACAGTTGTTCACCTTTAACAATTATCAGTAATATTCTCAGGCGTATTTTGTATATATATATATATATATATATATATATATATATATATATATATATATATATATATATATATATATATATATATATACTGAATATGTGTATATATACCTATGTATATATATATATATATATATATATATATATATAATAATATATATATATATATATATATATATATATATATATATATATATATATATATATATATACATACACATACACATAAAGGGTACAGCCTCCAATAACTCAGAGTCTGAAAAGAATCTGGTTACTAGCCACTACATACTTTCTCTTAACGCTATGTGAATCTGGTACTTATTTTCAGTACTTTGTATAAGGCTAGAATAAAGCCAAATTACTCTTCTTAAGGAAACGATATAATATTTTTCTTATAGAATTGTGATAAAATGCGAATTCTCTAGAAAGATTCAAGTCTTTCCGCTTTCTCACTATGCGTGAGAGGACAGGCAATTTCCACTGAAGTTTCATTCAGGATTGGGAAGGATCAGTGGCTTGAGTCAGTTGTGTATCCTCCTAAATGCCAGGTCTTATCGCATTCGAAAATCCGCTGAAAATTGTCACCAGATAATTTCTTTCTCGAAGACGCGCATTCACACACACACACACACACACACACATACACACAAACTTCTTATTGTACCTTGTAGGATGAAATGTGCGTAAATGAAGATTGAACTGTTCCAAGCCAGTAGTAAACACGTAAGTCAGGTCAGACAGTTTACAAAGGGCCTAAAACGCGGTGTTATGAAGCAGAAGTTTGAGGATTGCTTCCTCACTGCTTACCAGTGTCCCAGAGCAGAAGAGCCTTCAGTGAAGGAATATGAGCCTCGTGACAGATTCCCATAGTCTAATTGTTTGATAACTCTACTTTTTGACAGTTAGAATGGAAAACTAATGTGCACACCTCTTTTTGCGTTATTGAAATTCACCAGAATACCCAGGGTACGGTGGCTGCTATCCCATACCCTGTACTACAATTGCATAATACGGGAGGAAAATAAAACACAAGTCCAAGGTATTTGAGTCTGTGTAGACACGGTGTACAGCGGACGAGACATTGAATATATGATACATGATATGATTGATTAAAGAAATGTAGATGTTCTCCTCTGAATGCAGGGGAACACTGGGGACTGGGAAGAAGTGTGTTTGTTGGCACTTTTATGAAAAAGAGTTGCTTGGATTTTTACGAAAACTTAGCAAAGGTAAACTTTATGACAAGCAACATGTGATTATATTTTGAAAAGAAGGGAACTTTGGGGATAAAGGACCTCGCCGAGGGTCAAACTCAATTTGTTTTCATTTCCTCCTTGGTAACAGAAACTAATTCCTAAAATCGTATATTTTAACGCAATATTTGCTTTGATTAAACAAGATGGTAAAGCAGAATATTTTTGCTTTAAATATAATAATAATAATAATAATAATAATAATAATAATAATAATAATAATAATAATAATAATAATAATAATAATAATAATACATCACTATCCTTGAATTGTACATAAAGAAAAAAATAAAATATTACTTTCTAAAAAACCATTCAAGTAAACTTCCACAGTCAATTGACAGCTTCACGCTTAAAACTCCAAAATTTATCTAGAAAGCTGAAAGGGGAACAGATTCTCAGAAGTATTAAACCGAACAAGAACATTTACCATTTGGTTACCTGTGCAAAATCCCATTTATATTAGCAATGTTAAACTGTTTTCTTATATAGCACAGCAATTGCATAGGGATCTTGATCACCATTATCATGAGTGCATGTAAGGTAAAGGATAAATTCACAATTTATTCATTCCTACTTATATGAAAATTGAATAAATTACAAAAATTAATGGCCTAAATTCCTGGTCCACGTGGTTAGGTTTCATAATTAGCGATTCCGTCTGTTCTTATTTTCGTATTTATGTTTAATTACCACGTAAGTTAATCTGCTCCTTGAGTCTTTCATCTGAACTTGACAGGTATTGAGAACTCACGCTCCAAGCTGGGCTGAGTTTATGGTCACCTATCCCTCCCTCATTTTTTGCAAGATAAATTTTATTTGAAAAATTATGACGACCATCAGTTAAGAGCCTTTATTTCCTAAATTATCAATAGGACTCTGCACACTCAAGATAGATTAGCACAGTAAAAAATTCGCTCGCTCCTTTCTCTTACGAAACTAGAAGTTTCTTAATGTCTTCATTAGCGGAGGGATAGCTAGCAACGTCATCTCAAAATAACAAGTTGACAACAAGTTGAAAACTGGAACCATGACTGGGAAGTATATACTTGACTGTTTATATATACATACATGTATACATATATACATACACATATATATATATATGTGTGTGTGTGTGTGCCGTCTGTTCTGTAAGCCGAACAGCCTTACGGGGAAATAAATGCTGCTACATCTTGTCTAATATAGTTTTTAGGTCGCTGACATTTTACATCTTGTAATAACTATGTGTAACAATTTCCAAAAATTCCTTCTCCATTCTAGTTGTGAAAGGAACACAGGTATACATATATACACACATACACACACATAGAAACGCACACAAAAACACACACACACACACACACACACACACATATATATATATATATATATATATATATATATATATATATATATATATATATATATATATATATATATATATATATATATATGTCCGTTTGTTCTGTAACCCAAACAGCTTTACGGGGAAATAAATGCTACTATATCTTTTAGTACACATTTTAAAATCTGTGTATCAAATACCATGTGTAAATAAAAATATTTTTCATTTTCCAAAAATTTCTTCTCCAGTCTAGTTGTGAAAGGAAACATTTACCCTTTTAAAACGCATTCCTGCATATGCTGCATGTCATGCAGTAGATAGCTTTCGGAAACCAAGTTTACGTGAAATATGTTGTTGCTTCGAGCAGAACCAAGTGAAAGCGTCACAGGTTCTTCTTAGCCTGCGACATGAGACTGCAGACTTTCCACAAGGATTTGCACTGAATGATGATCAACCAGATATCAATTTGGCTTGAATATGTCACTCATAAGAATGGAAAATAATGGGATTTTAACGCGAAGATTTCCTTCTGTTGCCTATTTTATTTTTTCGCTAAATGAGATAAATGTCTGAAAGGGATACTGTCCTCTGGAGCTCAGGGGGTGTTTAAAGTTCTGGCAGAGACTGGCTTCTGCCTTAACACAAAATTTTTAGCCGAATAATATACCTGAAAAATGGCAGTTTCGCAATGAAAGGCTGAACATAAGCAGAAAGAGAAGACCTTCGATCAAATTAGAGTTGTTTTAAGAATAGACAAAGTTTTATTTCCAAGTTGGAATAGTATGGAGGAAACATTATATAACAAATCAGATTCTTCAGTGATCTTATGGATGTGATGGCCTTTTAACAGAGACCTCTTTCAAATGAACACCATATTCTTTGGAAGCTTGAAATTCAAATAAAATGGCCTTTGCAGGCTTGTTCCGTATTTATAGGGGTTTATCTTCTGAATAATAATAATAATAATAATAATAATAATAATAATAATAATAATAATAATAATAATAATAATAATAATAATAATAATGGGGAAAATAATTGTGAAATCAAAACAAGCAAAGGAAATAAAACTCAATTTAGGATTAAAAGAACAAAAGACACATAACGACAGAGCATTAAAGCAGCCCATTTACCGATTCCACGATTTCCAAGTGATACTGCGAGGAAGGCAAGGCAACATTATCTGGATCCTTATGTTGTTCGAATACCAATTCTAATAAAGCCCAGAGGCTGCAAATTGCAAAGGCAATTTTGCTGGACGTGGGAGGAAGAAATACTCTCTTCATGGGGGACAAAGAATTTAAATCGATGTTTTGTTCAGTCCCCAGTAATCTTCAGGAGCAAATTCTTTCTTACGTCAGGATGTGGCAACGGCAGATTTCTGAGAAGAAATCCCATTGCTTAAAAAATTTCGTCATATGCTTTCTAGAGACAGAAAGGGGTTTGTAGATGCCTGCATAAATACAATTGTATTTGAATTCACTTATGTATGTCTATAATAACCTTTGGCTTCTGAGTGAAGAATTATATATATATTATATATATATATATATATATATATATATATATATATATATATATATATATATATATATATATATATATATATATATATATATATATATATATATATATATGTCCAGTGTGTGTGTGTGTGTGTGTGTGTGTGTGTGTGTGTGTGTGTGTGTGTGTGTCCAGGGTAGCTAGTTACAGTTGAAGGCCTAAAAGGTTTTCAGACTCGATATTTTCAGGAAACATATAACAAGGTACCTTATTCAAAACATTAAAATTCAAATGGTCCATATGCCAACAAATATTTAAACGAGTATGACCCTTATTAAGTAAATAATAAAGAAATTATATATCAGGAAAAAAGATGAAGGATTTGCCGAAGACAAATTCTATTTGTGAATCACTTGCTGCATTATTTTCTGTTTTACACATTCATATCACTAACGATTCTGTAAGGTCCCTGTTATGATTATATTTTAGAGTGAAAAGCTGGCTTTTTAATGCAGTATCCTTGAAAATATTCCTGCTATCAGATAATCAGAATATAACTGTAATAAATTAAATTTTCTGAACCTCCAGTTCTGCTTTCCAAAGTCTCTCTCTCTCTCTCTCTCTCTCTCTCTCTCTCTCTCTCTCTCTCTCTCTCTCTCTCTCTCATTCGTACCCTAGATCCAAGTCACGCGCATTCTCTGTTCGGAACCTGGTATATCTTCGGGTCTTATTCTAACCAATTTCCCAAAAGCACTGCGACCTTTCGTAAAGGTCAGTAATAATCCAGGATACATCTACACTATTTACTTATGAAACGCACATTATAATTTTTTGTTTAAATTTAAAGATTCCTTTCCAATGCATAACCTCCTTCTAGTTTTGCTCGTCGGCATTTTGCGACGGTTTTTTTTTGTATTATTTCCTTTCTGTTAGTACGCATGCTTTGAAGAGCTAGAGCCTACAATACTTTTCCCTTTAACCCTTATGCTACCTGTTCCTTCTTTCTTCAGGCGAATGAAGACCTCTGCAAATTTCTAAGACTTAGTAGTTTTGAATACCTGCATGTTCAATATTCTCTGTTGCTTTATTGTAAGAACTAAATTGATAGCATTTGTGGTAAAGCGACCTAATACCAGTGATTTAGCTACTACATTCAACAGTGAAATTAAATACCTAAACTTATCTTAACAATATATGTATGCCCAACGTAAAAGTTGAATTTGTCCCATTAAATTTCGGAAGCTGTAACGTAGACAACCTTAGCTGTGCAGCTGAAGGTCCTGTAGTTACAATGACCGACCTCACTAACATTCAGAAGTCCCTGAAGCTTCTCAGCAGATAAAGCCCTGAACTAAGGTGCCATATTCAAGTCATCGTCAAGGGCTTCAGTTTCTAACTAACTTTCAAATCTGGACTGCATCTGAAGAAGAGAAAGAGATAAAGCTTTCATTAGTACAGCTCAGCTCCGCTGCATTGATACCCGGCTCTCCTGTCAATTTACTAAAGTTGGTTGGACAGCCTTATAACCCAGCACCTTCTTCAGTACTGCACAGTCCGTAAGGGAGAAAGCCACAAAGAAAGGCGGGAGTTATACAGGTGATGTTTCGCTCTTCTTATTTATGTCCGATAGCAGCAGTAATAGCAGCTGCAGAGAACTGTGCAGGGTGTCCATAAAGCCTCTTTACAAATTAGAAAATATATCACAAAAGCCATTGATGAGATATCTTAGTCAGATTTGTTCTATGTACTCAGCAGTTATCAAAGTTTTTAATCACATTGCATTTGTGTATATCAGGTACCCTGTTGAACTGAATTGAATTGAATATAGAATTTAGGCCAACGGCCAAGCACTGGGAACTATGAGGTCATTCAGCGCTGAAACGAAAATTGACAGTAAAATGGTTGAAATGTGTAACAGGAGGAAAACCTCGCAGTTGCACTACGAATCAATTGTTACGGGAGGGTGGAAAGTAAGATGAAACGAAGAGGTACAGTAAAAGGAAGGAAAAGATTGCAGCCAGGGCCGAAGGTACACTGCAAAGATAAGTAATGCATACAGTGCACCGCAAGAGGTGCACTGACGGCACTACCCCCCTACGGGGGTTACCCTTTTGATGAAAGACGTACTGTTAAATGAACCTATAAAAATGGCTACTCCTCAAGAAAAGGCACAACGTGTGCCATGGTTTACTGAAACAAAATTGGATACGCAGACTCAGCGAAACTACAGGAAAGTTATGGAGACAGGGACAGTGTTGGATAAAGGGAGGAGTGGACGACCAAGAACATCTGAGGAAAACATAGATCGTTTAAGAAAAGCCTTTGACCGTTCTCCTACAAGGTCCATCTGTACTGCTGCCAGGCACTTACAGCTACCACATTCAACACTGTACAAAGTCCTACACAAAAACTTGCGATTGTACGCTTACAAAGTGCTACTTATAAAGGCACTCGAGCCAAATGATAAACCTTTCGCCTGTTTTTTATTTAAATAATTTAACATTGCTATATCAAACATGAATAAATTATTGTCTTATTACTGAATTCGCCTTCTTTTGTCCAGTTTTATGTTTACAAATCACTCTCCCTTTACACCAGACGTTTAGTAACCTGGTAACAATATGTATGTTTTCTTTGCCTACTTAACTGTTTCACCTGTCATCCTTATGCATCCCAGTCATGAATATAATTATATTCACCAGATCATTTTCTTTTCTTTCTCCCGATAATTTTCTCGGCAATATATCCTTCCATTTCGTCATGTTTCTCAGAAAGTGTAATTCTCTAGACGAAATTCCTTTGTACCTGTTTCCAGAAATTCGCTATTAACAAAGGACCTCAGGGCTGAAGTTCCTAGAAATGTTCTTTTCCCAATTGCCTGTCCGGTTCAGAATCTTCTTATATATTTTCAGGGATGTTATTGGCAGCTTATTGGGTTTGCCATATGCGCGTTCTATTTTGGTAAAATTATCTAGAAACCTATTGGTATTTTACGCTGACCATTATAGACTAATAATATAGGCTTTATACTTCTGTTCCTTATCTTATTCAAATGTAAGTTGTTTTCATTTAATCTAATAATCTTATTCATGGATTTTCATATTTATATCATTATTAATTTTCCATCTATTCAAACAAATATCCTTTTATACTCTCATATGTTCATTTGTTGCTCTCTTTGGGATTATGACACCATTCCATCCGAGAGTACATAACAATTAAAACGCATTACAGTGAAAACTTTTATCTCATGTCATTTGAAAAATATTTTCTCAAGGGTACGTATAGGAAGGTCATCGCCCCCCCCCACCATGTTATCAAGTCTCACTAATTAGGTCAATTCTCATTAAAAATATATAATTTTATTCATCTCCAAGGACATCAGTTAAAGTTTTACACTCAAAAAACACACACACACACACGCACGCACGCACACACACACGCACACACACACACACACACACACACACATATATATATATATATATATATATATATATATATATATATACATATACATGCAACACTGTAAGTAACTTTATGAAAGATCCGGGGACAAGATTGTGCGTGGCGTCATTGATCTTAATTCGTGACGAGAGGGGCTCGTGGGAGTGGATGAGGAGATGCTTCTTGCATACATTTGTCAAATAAATAAGAAGAAAAGGGGTTGCACCAATTTGTTTCAGGTACATCCTATGGAAAACAACAGTATCTGCAAAAAAAAAAAAATGCACTACACATTTCAATAACTAATATTCCTGTGTTTTGTTTTACTTGTTTTTTTAAGGAACACGTTACTTGTTTCATTAAAAGGAATTGATATTTACGACGTTTAATTAAAATGGAGATGCGAGTTTTGTATTTTTTCACATTAACCATATTTCTCTAAATACTGACACCATTTTGTAACGCTATGATATTTCACGTAGGTATTATGTTTTCCCTGAAAATTAATACAAGGAAAGTTCTAAAGTAGTTATCAGTGTAGAAGAAAAAAAGTCAGGGGAAGCTAAGTCATATAAATGCAACTATTCCGATAACCGTGGAAAATTGACTGTCTTATTTAATCAATATTTTCTGTTGAATTGCGAAAAGGTAATTGCCGCAATAGACTCCGACACTGAAAAGTAATTA
>NC_089747.1:50598062-50610562 GCF_040412425.1 Macrobrachium rosenbergii
GTAGAACAAAGAATATCAAAATGTATTAAATCCTTTATGACTTTAGAAATAATGTAGCAAATATTCTATGCAGAAATTTGAAATTTGCTGCTGCGGGCTAAATGTTCAATTGTAAGTTTTTCACAATATTTGCAACTAGTAAAATATAATTATACCTACCATCATGATGCTTTAACAGTACTTATTTCTATCTTTTTTTAAAATTTCTCTCTTGGTTTTCGATTGTCTATAATACATTTATCTGCACAGACAGACATATAAAATATATATATATATATATATATATATATATATATATATATATATATATATATATATATATATATGTGTGTGTGTGTGTGTGTGTCTATACACACATACTTAAATAAAAAAAAAAAAATATATATATATATATATATATATATATATATATGTGTATATATATGTATGTATGTTTATACATACAAACATATATATACATATATACATATATATAGTTAATTTTACGTCAACATCTACGGATACAAGAAAAGTTACATGAAAGCATGTTAAATTCTTCTTAACAAAAAAGTTTTCGGAAGGTGAACGGACCTTTAACTATACACTATTATTCTTTATAAAATGATTGACAACACGACTAAAATAGAATTTAAAAAGTATAAAATCTGTCACATACAAATGATATTTTCGTCTGTTTTTTTCCTGTACCCTTAAATATACTTGTTAATAACTTTGAAGTACGGTTTATTTTTAGTGCACTTATTGATGACAGTCAGGTCAAACCGACGCGTTGCTGCTCTAGCGGAGATAGATATTCAGCCCAAATTTCTTCCTGTGGTTCTAACGTAGGACTTAGTTCCGAAGTGGTGATGCCCATTGTAAGCTGTTCAGCCCAGCTTATATGCTGAGAGAGAGAGAGAGAGAGAGAGAGAGAGAGAGAGAGAGAGAGAGAGAGCAACATACTGAAATAGATTTCAAAAGACAATTCTTCACTGTAAAGAAGGTTCTTAAAATGCAAATAAAAATGGTATCACAGTTATAAGGTTAAGAATGTTTAGGATTTTAAATCCTTTAATTATGTATTTTCTACGCAGAATTTATGAAATATATTTCTTTAACCTTTCCAGTATTAAATTTTCTCCGGAATCCCTTTGACGCAGTACTAGTGGAACTCCAGCTCCATTTCGACGTTTCAATAAAAATATTTCAGATCCGTTATTGAAATTTTGCAACTGTTATTTTGTCACATTTTGGGTCGATTCTTTTATATTTCTTAAATGACCTTCTCTCTCTCTCTCTCTCTCTCTCTCTCTCTCTCTCTCTCTCTCAGACACACACTCACACACACACACACACACACACATATGCACATACATACAATATAGATGCAGTGTAACGTGACCACTGTGTTAAATGACCATTTACTTCAGTAAAACAGGAAACGCCTCCTTACTTAAAATTATTATGCTACAAATATCTTTTTATATTCTTAATTCATAATGTTACAGGTTTTATGCTACAAATATCTTTTTTATATTCTTAATTCATAATGTTACAGGTTTTATGCTACAAATATCTTCTTTGTATTCTTAATTCATAATGTTACCGATTTTACTAGGACGTATTCTTGCTCTCTACATACAATGTAATACTGATTTCTTTCAGCTAATGGCTACAAATAATTTTCAATAAAATCTAAGAAATATAAGAATTTTTTCATTTCATGTTCAGTGCTGACGAGTCTCGGTGCTATCTTGAATCTCTTTAGATACTGAATCGGTGAGTTTTAGTTATTGTCTGTAATCTTTCTGGCTATACAATTTAACCCACTATGTTTCTCTACCTTTTAAAAATGCAACACTACTCCCCTATTGTTTTTCTAACCTCGGTAGTATAGAATAGGAAAAATACAGTTATCTTCCGTTCTGATCCCAACAAAAGGTACAGTATTTTCCTTTATAGATAATTCAAACTCCCTTTCTTTTCCTCTGAACTCCCCGTGTTGAAAGAAAGCTTCCACACAAAAGTACCTAAGAGAAATCAGATACACCTTTGTATACTAGAAATAAAAACAGTATTTCTTGTAGTTATTCTGTTTTGTTGGCCCCATGAGTCTATCTTTAAGTTTCCCGGAACCAAACTTCATTGTTATCACGGTATCTTTGGTGGTGCTATAGTGTAAAAAAAAAAGAACTGAATATCGAATGAAACAACAAAGTAAGTCAAGTTTACTTAATGATGAAATGAAGGAACTTGACTTTTGTGATCTGGTTAGTGACTACTAGTAGCATACTAAGTTATAATAAATTATTTGGAAATATGGAGAGATAAAAATTATATGATGATTGTATAAGCATACAAAAATGTCTGCTTATACATAATTGTGTATACTTTTAAGGTTAGGTACGTGCAAATGCTCTACACTAATTACGGCTCGAGGTTCATTGGGGGGGGCCTCAGAGACCTGAGAAAGGATGTTATTTGTCCTCGTTGGGCGATCTTCCGTACCCTACGGGCGCCGTGTGTCCGGCGGATGGGGGAGCCCTGTATTCGACAGTTAGGGGCGTGTTTTCTGGTCCCTGTTTGCTCGAGTATTCCTCTTTCTGCTGGAGGGAAGTATATAATCCGATTCTTGTTGGACAATGAGTGCCGGTTTCTGCTTCGGCTATTGAGAGGAGACAGGCGACCAGTTGTCTTCTCTGTGTACGACCTTGGTGCCTTCGACCAGCTATTGTAGGGATGGCTTCCTATGGTGGGCATCTACATAA
Source organism: Macrobrachium rosenbergii (assembly GCF_040412425.1). Classification (NCBI taxonomy): domain Eukaryota; kingdom Metazoa; phylum Arthropoda; class Malacostraca; order Decapoda; family Palaemonidae; genus Macrobrachium; species Macrobrachium rosenbergii. The sequence goes on from NC_089747.1 coordinate 50,600,810, forward strand.
CGTTGATGTATGGCTCTTTGATTTCTGGGAGCCAGCATACGTCTCTGGAGGGTCGTTGTAGTGTTCCCGATGTAATTTTGGCTGTGAGATTTACACATCTCTGGACAAGTGAGTTTATATAGTACGTTCGAACACATCTTCGGTCCTCCCGGAGACTTGCTGTTCTTCATTATTATGGCTGCTGCCAGGTTTGGTTTACTATGGGTTCCCAGGCTTTATGGTAATGGGCTTTTGGGGTCACGCCTCTGCTAACTATGGCACGTAGTGTGTCGCATTTCTACTGCATATCATGGAGAGACATACATAACGCACTTGGCAGAATTCGTCAATTTTTCACGAATACCAGGTACGCAGACCAAATGATTGAAGCTGCAAGAAAAACAAAATGACAGATTCCACCCATTCAACACGACTACGAAAGATTTCAAAATTTCTTTTGGCGAACAAAAAACAAAGTATCCAATAACGAAATGAACCCTAGGAATTCCTTTGGGAAAGTTTAGTCATTAGAAAAAGGACAGATATTATTTAAGCATTTCCTAACATAAAGTGATCCTGATATTAACTTTGGTAAAAAAAAATGTAATTTTTCTTCTTCACTTTTATTTTCTGATAAAATATTAGTGCAGTGCAATAAACTACCTTAAATTGTTCTATTAATTTATCAAACATTAGCTTAAAAGAAATAGTCAACAGGTATCTAAGGACTTACTCGTAGAAATCAAAGTTTTCGATACTCGACTAGGTTATAAATAGCACACCTCACTGATTCCCACTGAAAAAATGTAAGCAAAGAGGCATTAATTACTTGTTTTGATATAAAAGAAATATTTCAAAGGGAAATAATTCTACATGGAAAAAACTTTATAATATAAGAATGCCGTGGTTTTAAATATTGATGTATTTCTTGGCTTGTTGGTCATTATCTGAAAATAAAGTAGAGAGAGAGAGAGAGAGAGAGAGAGAGAGAGAGAGAGAGAGAGAGAGAGAGAGAGAGAGAGATCTTGGTAAACTGATAAACTGTCTCTTCAAAGGAAAGTAAAAGCAAAACATAGTTGTCAGGAAGACTAAAAGACTTCAATCATCTGAGATCCAGTAATTCAGAGAGATTATCGAAATGAATCTCAGACTTCCACAAAAAAGTTACCTTTGTGGTATTATTGGAAAATATAAAAGAAAAATACTTTTATAAAGGCAAATAGTGCAAATACAACATATTTTCCCCTCTGTAACAGAAGTTAAATATACAAGCATTAACTAAACGGTTGAGTGGAATGGTATGTATAGTGTTAACTGCTTGTGTGTAGTAAAGCAAATTAAAAGGAAGAAAAAAACTAAGTAGCATACATACATACATGTGTGTGTATGTATATATATATATATATATATATATATATATATATATATATATATATATATATATATATATATATATATATATATATTGTCAGAATAAACATCCTCCCCTCCTGTATATTTGATTCCGTCATGTAATTTTGAATTAATCTGTTATTCCTCTGCCTCTCCTCGAGTTATCGTAAAAATAAAAAACCGAAGCTTACTTGAACCAGTCAACAGCCAGTTAGTTAGGCCTCCGTACCTCCTTACCCCGAATATATCGCATATAATCCAGTAAACAATACAAAACCCTTCCCCCATCACGCGATGGGGAGACATGTAAGGGATAGGGAAGGCCAAAAGGCCATTTAGCGCTAGGGAACAGGTAGTATTTTTGATCTGTAGGCATATAATGATAAGTGCGTTTTCCCTATGCCCTCCTTGCTGGTCTTTTTGACATGCTTGCAGGTATGGTTCCGCCAGACGCTCGAAAAAGCCCTGTTTTGAAAAGCAGAGAGACGCTTTCTGATTTCATCTTTGGCGAGAATCTTTCTCCAGCTCCGCTGGTTGGATCTTTCAAAGGACACCTGGAATGGTTGTAGGCGCCAATAACAGTCATAAAAGGTTCACGTTATAGTCAAGACCAGCCCTTTCCCCTTTTACTTAAACTCCTTAAAATTCCATTTCTTTAAACTTTAACCTCTTCCTCCACAAAGCAATCCTCCCTTTGTTAGAATCCTGCCTGTATCCCATGCCTTACCATTTATGTACTTTGAATTCAGATAAAGACCCGTGATAACCATTAATTACCCTTCCACCAGTGCAATCAAAACAGGCTATTTTAGTTAAGCTGTATCAGTGTTAATTTTATCTTTGTGTGAGTGCAGTCACGTGTTCATTGTTAAAGCCGACGCTGCTCTGATTCTCAGATTGTATCTACGTGATTTCATTGTAATCATCTTCTAGGCTACATTATGTTTTGTATTTAAGAATGTGTATTGGGTGATATTTCTGGGAAAATCTCCTTCAGTGTACACTGTCATTCCTAACTGAGAACGTCTCTTTCAGGGATGCACACGAGGAACGTCGCTATCCATGCTTCAGTATCTCGTCTGCCACCAAAATCCTGATAATTCCTGGTCGCAACTCAGTAAAATTCCGTTGTGGCCCAAAATGCTCATTTGAATTATTTTCCCATCCTGGAGTTCCATCATTTTGCATTACCTGAGACTATTTCATGTAATCAGGGCAAGACTGAGTGTTATTATTATCATTGAACTGATTGTATTGCAGATTGGCCCCATTTTAATCCACTTGCTTGTTGCCCAAATCATTGCACTATTGTTCCCTGTGTCCTATTCTGAATCTGTCCCTTTAGATTATGTTGTGTCGTGTCTCATTGTTGATTTGCTAAGTTTCTGTAAATAAATCCTGTAAATTTGTAAAAGAATTCTAAAAACACTTATGGCGACCTTCCCCATTCAATTGTAAATCCAGGAAATTCTAAGGTAAGTTTTCAATAACTTCTCCCTTTGCTCATAAACTGGATGGCAGCATCAATTATAATTTTGTTTAAATTTCTCACCAAAGCTGATCCAGTTTATGACATATATATGTACAATGTTAAGACAAATATAACTAACCTAACTATTGTGAGACACAATTAAAAGAAATTCTTACGTAAATAGAGAATTTCATGAGTCTGTCCACCTAGTCAGCAACTCAAACCAAAGTCTGCTGAAGGTACTGGTAGAGGCTACGGCACAGCCCCAAAGATAAGCAAATATAACACCTGCAGCAGCGAACTTGAGCACATTTTAGTTACTGGCGCTGAGGTTAGAGTAAAAAAACCGCTATTAAGCCCTCAAGGGAGTACAGAAAACGGAGAAAATTTGGAAGCTTTCTCATCGAGGGATCCATCATTCACTCTATAGTTACAGAGAGAGAGAGAGAGAGAGAGAGAGAGAGAGAGAGAGAGAGAGAGAGAGAGAGAGAGAAAGTTAATAGACCGAATGATACATTGCATGAAAGATGAAGCTTTCTTTTCACTCTTCTTGTTTAGAGAAAAGAAATGAAGGAAACCAGGCCGTTCCTGAATTATTTTTGTAAGCGTTGAGCACCGAGTACAAGATAGGCGCTGGAAAAGTATAAGAGAACGGAAATGGTAATGATTATTCTTTCTTTTTCTTCATGCATTAGGTTGATTAAATGTCCTTTAGAGAGGCAGTTTTCTCTTTTCTTTCAACAAATGGGAACATCAAGTAACTAGGGTTACTGAAAGGTCAAACTGAACCTATCTGTACTATGAAATTTTTCCATTTTCTTGGTATAGAATCTCGCCGTTCCCTGAACTGGATTTTTATTTTATACTGACATTTTGTGTTGTCATATAACGGAAGGGAGAAATTATGGTTTATTTGACTACTGGAATGACAGTCTAAAACTCGAGTGACTGAGCATGACATACATGACAGTGAAATAAATGAGCTGTTGTCCTCATTTAATAGAACATTGTTATGCATTCTTCTATCCATATTATTTTGTCCTAGCATTATTTACTGGCTATTGACAAACTCCTCACGAGCTGTTCGTGAAGATGAATGATCAGGTAATATCCTTTACTCTCCTGAAATAGCAAAAGTTGTAATATAATTATATATATATATATATATATATATATATATATATATATATATATATATATATATATATATATATTATAATTCTAACGCGCTTTTGGATATCTCTAAAAAATTGAAAAGACCAAAGATTTCAGCGGAGGAGAAAGAGTAACAATCGGGTTCGTCTCAGCGACCCATCACAAGTCATATACAAAATTGTGTTTGGATGAGTTGTTACAAGCATAATCCAAAAGCGCGTAAGAATTCGAGAAAAACATTTCTATTAGACAAATCTGCTAAAAGTGACCAGTAGATTCTAATAATATATATATAATATATTATATATATATTATTATAACGCTTCTTTTAAAAAAATGTATTTCAGCGGAGTAAAAGATATTATCTCACCATTGTATCTCAGGAGTTGGCCGATCCAAGTAAATACTGATAGACAAAATAATGAAAGAAGAAATGAGTAACAATTATAAATTATATGAGAGTATCAGTTTATTCATTTTGTCTTCATGAATGCCGTGACCAGTACTCATGTCAAATATCAAATATAAGCTATATGCATATATGTGTGCGTGTGTAGCACGTGTGTGTTGACAATGTGATTTCTTAAAGGAACACATTAAGGCAAATGGGACCTTAGCTAAAAATAAACTGGCTATATTTTTATTTCTTATATCAGTAAATGGTTTCTCTCGGACTTAATAACACAAATGAAAATATATTGATTCAATGTATTTTTACAATAAAGAATTGGAAAGTTAAAAATGATACCTTATAAAATTTTGGTAATATACAAGTCTCCTAATATCCTGAATTTAGACTTCACATTGTTTTACTGATAATTAATATAAATGATTATTTGTAAACTAAAGTAAAAGACTAATAAGTCTGACTGTGAAAAGCACAGCGGAGTGAACATAACATTAACGGCGGATTTTTTATCGTGACTTGATCTTTAATTTCCACTAAAAATAGACTTTATTATCTTGTCTTTGTTCATATGAGTCATCAGTCCATCTCTCAGAGAGGTAGTCTTGGTTTTGATATCGACAGAAAAGATTATTATTCTTCCTTTTGTTAAACGTTCTAATCAATCTGAACCAATTTCGTTGGAGAACTGCAATATCATTTCTGTTGCTATGTTTGGCTTGGCGGTAGGGCATGAATTATATTTTATTATGGAGTACTGTTGAACGAGGGCAAGCAATGTTTTCCCTTCTTGCATTCTTTGGCTGTTTCATGAGCAATAATGAGTTTTCAAGTAATGAAAAATTTCTTAGCACCGCGCTCTTTATCCGTTCCATAATGCCTGACTATCTCCAAGGTCCGTTCTTCAAAAGTCCCAGAGTCTGTATTTATCAAATTTCCTATCATGGAGTCAATAGAAACTGGCGTAACAACACAGCAGACTTTTTCAAATGTTTCAGTTCTTCCTAAGTAAGCAAATGTTCATTGTCTGAAAAAAAAAAAATAGATTTTGCATATACATCAACCTAATTAGATTTCCTTTTACGTGTTGGAGGCCCAAAACGTCTGTCAAATGTAAATGCAAGATTGCGTATGAATGATGTGGTGTATGCACTATGATAGCCCATACACCTTGCAAAGTGTCGTTAATTCCCTCTTTTCTCGCTAAAGACGATTGTTCCATAATCACAACCTTGACTATATACGCATTAAACTCCTCGTCATATGGTAATACCCTATAATGAATGCAAATAATTAACATATTCCATGGTCAAATTAAAGCTCACTGGGTAGTTTTCATCAATATTTTGGTTACATTTTATCACACAGTCAGTCTAAAACATGGTTCATTTCTGTGTTATATCCTTTTTACACTAGCAAACAAGAATCCACTTATTACTGAATAACAAAATCCTGAAAGCAATAAATTTTTTTATCCAAAGTTTTTTTTATTAAGATCCTATGGTAAACCACTTGCGTTTGGTAGATGACGGAAGTAAAAACGCTTAAGTAGGGTAAAAAAAATGGTAAAATAAACTGCCATTCATAAATGTTGCAAAATCACAGAACGCATTCTTCACCTCGCATTTTCTCTACTTCAAAGGAACGCGCTGTACGTGTATTAGTTTTTGCTAATGTTTACTGAATACTAGTTATCAACGATGACAATATGGTTTTTCGTTCATTTACTAAGAACTGTGGCACCTTCCATTTTACTGTGCTAAGAATAATGAATAGTTTATTTATTCTTGAAAATTTTGACGTTTTATTCACGATTTCGTGTATAAAATGGAGAAACAGAGGGAACATATCAAAAACAAAGACATAAGTTAATTAAGGTGGTGGTAATTTTTTGTACACTGCCCACAATATCTCGGAAAGCATTTCCAGTTTCTTAAGTGAATATTAAAAAAAAAATCTACCACACGAAAATATATAAAAGAAATATGTTTTAATATAATTAAAATATAGGACAAAAACTAAAAAGACAATAGAAAAATATGAAATGCATAAAGTCTACAAAAATTAGTTCTCAGTGTGAATGTGAATTCTTTAACCGAATAGCCATGATACCTGTTTTTAACAACTTTGAAATGGTCAGCCGACAAACAATTAGCAAACTCTAGTTCACCAGTCGAGCTAAACACCAATAGGCCAATGTCTATGAATAGCTTTTGGAAGAAATGTAGGTCAAATTCGTGAGAATTTTCTCATTTTTTTTTTTAGTTTACTCTGAATATTTATAGTCCTTTAATATCATTACAGAACTGTAAGTGAGATAACTGGAAGCTGTCTGCCTTTGACAACAAAATAAAAATTCATTCGTTCAATCAATTTGGTGTCGAAGTAGCAGCATTCAGTTGCACATGGTGAATCTTTCAGGCACACTGTAACCAATCTAAACATAAAGGAAACACAAAGGATAACCTGTTTTCCCGCCCAGAAGCGAGTGAAAAAGCAATCGGAGATTTTCCTTCCTAACAAAAGCATAGATTTCAAGGGACGACACAGGCAACCTGGTGACGGGTCGGTTACTTTAAAATAACTGTATTTAGCTTACCTCCAGTCCATGTCAGGGGAAAACGAGAGAGAATCTTATTTGTATTATAACAAAGCATCGTCAGTTCGAATTCACGCACAATAGTCACGTTTCCCTAATCTTGCTTGTATCGCCTTTGGTCGATAAATACAAAATAATGAATAAATAAGTGATTTAAGAATTCATGTAGTCAACATGTTAGTAAGTCACAGATTCAAAATCAACCGTTTGAATACTACACTCTTTAGCATAACCGTGTCTTTGGTGACGCATATTGAACAAACGGAAGATGAAGACCATTTATAACATGTTATATATATATATATATATATATATATATATATATATATATATATATATATATATTATAATTAGCAAGAATTCGCTAGCAAATTGCTCCTTTTTGTTTCCTGCTCTGCGATCTATCGATAGACATATCTGTCTATCGCCAGGCGTGACTATATCTAAATAGACAATAGAGTTAGAAGGGATTAAATAATGCCACTCCCTTTAATAGATAATTCCTTATTCGAGGCAAAAGTGAATCTGTCTGGCTGATTCTTTCCAGGCAACCCTCCCCTGCCCTAGCTGCGGACAACAGTAAATGACTCAACTCCTTGGATTGCGTGGACATTGCCCCTGCCCATACCTTCTGAAATCTTTAGATCAACGGGCCAAACAAGGAAAGGCCCGTGCCACACAAGAGTTGGCTTAATACAATACAACAATATTTCGCTCTCAGACTCTTGCTGACGACCTGGTGTAAAAATATAGCGCTCACCACCATGCCCTGGCTTGACGACGCCCTTAGCACACCACTTCCCCATCTAACCACGTGGCCTCTCAAAGTATACTTTACCTTCGTGCACTTTGACCGCCAACCACGTGTTCCCTTTGCTGCTGGCCGGATCCATAACCCACTCCATTACCTGGCGCTTCGTGAAGTCACCCATGTGTTGCCCCCGCCATCGGCGCCCCTACATCCTACCACGTGGAAGATCAATGCCTTCGCCCTTGTGAATCGGAGTCATCCATGGGCCACCTTCTTCGCTGGAACCACTTCTCCTTTATGGTTAAGTGCTCTAAAAAAGACGTCCATTCAAATGCTTTTTCCTCATAGAATTTACTTAATTTGAGTGCTAGTAATCACCGAATCTTTTGTTCAATCCCACCCGTGCTACTCAAGTGTCGGCTCTCAGTGCTAATCCATTATTAACTCATCGAAGCCCATTGGCACCCTCAGTGCAGCTTCGAATTCATTATCCTTTTGTCTGTTTCCAAGAAGTTTACTGGCGTATAATTTGTGTATCTCTCATTTCAGAGGATATGTCGTGGAATCTTCTTGGACTGTGTCTGGAATCCCCAGTTTCATTAGGAATCACCCTTCAGGTTCAATAATTTAATTGCATTTCTCTTTCTCGTACTAATGTTCTTTACTGCGAATATAAATTACTCCTGTAAGCTAACCACGTGTTTACATAATATTTCCCTTCAGTAGTAAGAGCCTTACGCTCATATGAAATTAATTTTTTTTCTTGTTTTATGTTTCCCTGGAAACAAAAAGAATCACAACTTAAAGTATCTGTAGCTGTTTGCTACCTGTCTCATGAAACTATCTCAAAACCAGATTGTCCAGGATAATATATATATATATATATATAATATATATATATATATATATATTTTATATATATATAAACAATATATATATATATATATATATATATAATATATATATATATATGTGTGTGTGTGTGTGTGTGTGTGTGTGTGTGTTTGTGTAATGAAATAAAATTATGAATAGCCCTCTTAACTTCTGAATTCCTTTTTGGATATGCTTGTTACTACAAAGCCGTAAGATCCAAGCACAAGAAATTGAAGAGACTGTGATTGAACCTGCGTCACCATAATCACAAGGAGGTTTGCCGACCAGACCACGAGGTCAGGTCGGCAACGTGACCTTTGTGAAGAGATGTGATCTCTTCAATTTCTTGTCTTTGATCTTACAGCTTTGTAGTGACAAGCATAAAAAAAAGCGAAGAATTCGAAAATTTAAGGGCATTATATATTATAATTACATATGTATCTGGTAAAAGGAAGTAGACTCTACATACATATATGTGTGCGCATATATGTATATATGTATGTATATATATATGTATGTGCGTATGTATGTATGTGTGTGATGTCATATGGGTGCTTACCTTGAGGCTTGTTAATTATAAAACATCACATATCATTATTCAGAATGAAAACGAAGTATTTCGAAAAGAATATTCAGTAAATTTAGTGGCCTAATGAACTATTTTTCTTTGCCATTTTACAAACAATTTAATTAAGAACTTTTCTGTCCCTTTCCCTGCTCTCCTGTCTGTCTGTCTGTCTGTCTGTTTCCTTCTTGCCTTACTGCAGCATAGCGTGACCAGTGTATGGAGTGAGCACTCAGGGCGATGATGCCTTATCTGCCTGTCACAACGTTGCCGCACAAAACTCTTTTATTTTTCAAACATCGCCGCTTCCCTGAAGATTCCCTCTCTTGAATAACAACAAGAGAATTTTGACAGTTCTTCCTTCTTAAGCACATGGACTGCTATTGTGATGTTTTTACTTTAAATTTTCCTATCAAAAAGTTTTATTCGTTTTTTTAAAACATTTTTAAATTTGGATTTTCATTAAATTTTTCCATTTCCATTTTGTTATTATGGATGAATCGCAATTATTTCAACTACCGACTGATCATAAAAAGGAAAAAAAATCAAGGATTTTTAAAAG
>NC_089747.1:50615562-50662941 GCF_040412425.1 Macrobrachium rosenbergii
AAATGTAAGAGTTCGCTGTTGTCAATAGAATTCTGTTTCAGTTTTCCATTTGTATATATATATATATATATATATATATATATATATATATATATATATATATATATATATATATATATATATATATATATATATATATATATATATATATATATATATATATATATATATATATATATATATATATATATATATATATATATATATATATATATATATATATATATATATATATATATATATATATATGTATGTATATATGTATGTATGTATGTATGTATGTATTTATGTATGTATGTATGCATGTATTACTTAACTGTTATTCGTATAAGCCTTACATACAAAATTCATCAGAATTCCCAGCCATCTTCAATGCCGAGGCTTCTCGATAAACAAAGCACTACTGAAACGTCCTTGTATGCGTCAGTTCTACGACAATATCAATAATAGCTTTCGGATACAAGCGAAGGCTTCAGGGAATATCACTGAAGGTAAACCTTCTATGAAATATTCAGCAGAGCTCAGCAACACAAAGGAATACTGCTATTATTTTATTCATCCAAAGGTAAAGAGCGACGACAGTACTGGACGCTGAGCGACAGCGGAAAGGAACATAAATCTTTCAACACGTGATGATACTTTGAAGAATGTCTGTTATCAGTCACGCTTATATCAGTAGTATCCTCTACGTATTTTTAATTTTATATGTAAATCTAACATTTCCCGTTTATTACGTCGAACATAACAGACGTTAATATTCGGCTGAAAGTGAAGATGGAAGTTTAACTTTCTTTCTTATGAACCAACAGGGATGCGCATACACACACACCCATACACGCAAACACACGCACGCGCGCACACACACACACACACACATTATATATATATATATATATATATATATATATATGTGTATGTGTGTAAATAATCAATAATACATATGTATGTTATGTGTGTGTGTATGTGTATATATATACGTGAGTATGCACATATATATATATATATATATACACGCGCATACATATACATACACGCACATATACAAACACATATATATGTGTGTGTGTGTGTGTGTATGTATATATTGTCATTTGCTTTTGTTAAATAAATAAAACCATATTAAAAGTAATAGTAGTGAACAAATTACTGCAAATTGCCGTTAATGTCCGCAAGTATGCCAGTTTGACCTATAATTCATGAATATGAGCACCATAGGAAATAGTTGGTGATAAATCCCAGAATATGTATTAAGGAATAATCCAGATGCGGAGAGCGTGGAATAATCATTTTATTCAGGCACATTTAGGTCAGGGAAAAGGTTATAAATTTGCCTAACAATATTGGACCTTCAAATAGAAGATTCAGAAGGAGACAAGAACCAGGATATAGGTTATTTTGTTTTTTGTTTTTTTTTTTCATTCAGAGTACAGTTGTCTTTAGTCTTCACAAGTTTGTATATTTTGAATTAACCGTCTCAATATCCCCTGGTATTCAAATAGCTTGGAATCAACATTGGCACCAATTTCTTTATGAACTGAATGGATTATATAGACAGAAACAATGGAGATGACTGAATATTGTGTAACTTTGTAGACGACACAGAAGTTAATAAAGCAAAACACAAAACAAAATTATAACCGGACACAAAATCATAATATACTCACTCACCATCGAGCCCGAATTTTCTCTTGAAATTTAATGCTTCTATGGCGTCAATATTCAGTTATGGGAAAAGATCAGTCTCTTGTACATTTTTTTTTTTTGAAAGTGACACAGTCCCATTCACCACACACCCAAAAGTTATTCCTTGGAAAGATGGCGCCTTAACGTTCATTCATCCAAATATTTTATTACATTAGGTCTAATAGCTCGAAGAGTAGTAAGTCTCACTGGAGGTGTTCCGTATTTATACGAATTATAATTCTTGAGAAGAATTATGATTCCCATAATTCTCTCTATCTCTCTCTCTCTCTCTCTCTCTCTCTCTCTCTCTCTCTCTCTATAGCCTGCTAGAGTCTCGTGTCAAATGTTAGAGGATAATACTCACAAATGAAAGCATTCCACTTGAATAAAAGTGATATTACCAAGAATAATTCTCTTTTATTCTCTCGGATTAAATCCGATTATAAACCTAATTTTTATATGACCGAGAACTTTCCTCATTATGAATTACGCAGTTGTTTATTATGTGTGTGATTTATGGTACTTGGATCACCTCAGGCTCCATAAATGTTACGTTTATGTAGTTTGATGAACGTAAGGCCAATATGCTGTATCCAAAGGTTGCGCCTTATCTATCTACATATTCTTCCTCCTTCTAATCTTTGCGTTCCCTTTCCTTTATTGTATTTTTATTCTCGCACTATACTTACTTTTTTAAACACATGTTCATTTAATTATTTACACAGTAACCGGCAGGAATTTATTTTATAGAATGCAGAAAGAGCAGTTGTTTCCGGCAATTGCTTAAGGTAGAAAGAACCTTCTTTTGTGTTCTTTTAGTGCTGGATATCATTGTTCCTAGTTATTTGAAAGACTCGACTTACTTAATCCCATCTCCGCCCAATGTTATTCCATCCCTATGATATGAAGTAAACTCTATTATATGAAGTAAAGAATTCCTTAGATTTAAATGCTCCTGACTCCCAAAGTCAGAATAAATGGAAAGTGAAAGTTGAGGGGGGGAGACAGACAGAGAGAGAGAGAGAGAGAGAGAGAGAGAGAGAGAGAGAGAGAGAGAGAGAGAGAGAGAGCAAAATCATAGAAAGAAAGGGCTTATGGAATTAGGAGAAACAGAAAGGAGCAGGAGAAACGATACAAAGGAATGGTTGGAGTGATATCCTTAAGAGCTCTGCTTCGAGAATTGTAAATTACAGCGGGACTTCACCGTTAAGTACAACATCTGTCTGGAAAATATATCCAAGCCCTAATCGGACATTATTTCTAGAATGTACCTGACAGGAGGGCTACTTTTGTGTATGCAAACGCGACTTGTAGCGCTCTGACGTCAGTAGGTTTTGCAGAGACACCCACCCAAGACGGGATTCGAAAATCCATCTGGAATTGCGGCAGTTAGACTGGACCTCTTCCCTTTGAAAAGGTTCATCAAAACTGAATCATAAAATTGAATGTTAAAAATTGTTCCATTTTATAAGATATTGCATGATATATGCCCGTTTCTCTAATGGACAACTGATAAAATAAGGAATATACGTGTACTGTAACTGATGCAACTTTTATAAAAAAAAAAATAAATAAATCACTAATACTGAAACTTCACTTGCGACATAGGATTATAATTAGAAATTTTATTTTATTCCCTTCGTATTTCACCAAAGAGAAACATTCCTACTTCAGCACTGAAACCTGCATCTTGGTCGTGAAACCTTTTTTCTGGAATTGGATTATATCGGACACCCGGAGTGTTTATTTTCAAAACCTAATATCCTTGGGAGCTTTGCAATATTGGACCCAAAGAGCGCTTCTGACAATGGAATTTAGGGCTAAAGTTTTTCCTGATTCCGAACAAGTAGTGATATTGTGTTTTTCTTCTCTCTGTCAAGATATTGCAGGAAGGAATCAGAAAGGTAAATCTTCAGAATTGTAGCGTTCTGCTTTCATTAGTGGTTGTTTGTCCTCACTTCGCTTTTTCTGTAGTACAGTCTCTCGTCTTTTCGAACAAGTAGCTCTAGTAGACAGTTCAAAACTTTAACGAAGAGCATTCCTGTCTACCTGTCTATCTGTCCCATTGACGATCTTTTAACATGAATTGCTTTTAACCTTTGTAACCTTTGACGTGATTAGAGCTTAAAATGATCTTATGTAGCACAAGTAAAATGTAACATGTTTTAAGACAGTCAAATCATCCATTCATGCACTAAAAAAACGAATTAGGCTTCAAAGAGCCAGGCAGAATTAGAAAGAAAAACATACATAACTTTAAAGGAGGAGAATAAGGTCAATTAAACGGTTCTCGCCTTATCAATAACGTCCATAAGATTCAATTTCCTTTTAGCGTAATCAGTAAATTTTAGGACATGAATAAATATTCCCGATGCACATTCAGTTTTTCATCAGTTCCTTATGGAATGTCATTATATATAAACTGAAAGATATTTTTAAATTTCATTAATATATCTACTTCTTACCTGATGACACATCAGTAGCAAATAACAATAGAATACTAAAAATTATGTAAACATTGCAACATTTGTATTTCATCATTTTTTTAACTTTAGAAAAACAGCTGTTGGTTTTCAAGGCTGATGATAACTAAAAAAATATATTTTTCTATTCATATATTATGATGAACTACATCCACCCCCCTTCTAATAACGTCTAGACTAGAGGAAAAGATGCTCTGTTGTGATACTGAGAGTAAATCCGGCCACTCCCTTTCATAAATGTTATGATTTCCCACTTACCCGAAGGGTAAACCAACGCATCAGTTGGTTTAGGTTGCCTCTGGAAAATACTATACTAATAAATAAATAAATAAATAAATAAATAAATAAATAAATAAATAAATAAATAAATATACAAATGAATAAATAAATATATATCTATATATAATACATATATGTATGTATATATATATATATATATATATATATATATATATATATATATATATATATATATATATATATATATATATATATATATATAGCTATCATACACACACATATATATATATATATATATATATATATATATATATATATATATATATATATATATATTATGTACATAATCAATATATATGCAGGAAATTGTGTTACAGATATATACAAACAAAGCCACGACGGACCAAGATATATATCTAAAATATATATATACGTATATATATATATATATATATCGCGGGAAATAATTATATATACATACATATATGTATTATATATACATATATATTTATTTATTCATTCGTTTATTTATTTATTTATTTATTTATATATATAAACGTTCTGTTTCCTTCATTTCAGCCGTTAAACATTTATATTATATGAATTCAATCCACGACTGGATTATTTACTCTCATATAACCTTTTTATCCTATCTATATCAAATTCTTCAAATGATTGTATCTAGTGCCAACTTTGGAAGATGGCATGCATGCGCGTATTTATGCAACCCTACTCGGTAATGCCATATAGCATTTGTAGGTTCAGACTTCCCGCGATACAGACATTTTAGGGAAATCAGAAATGGCACTGTTTGTGTCATTCGACGACCTTTACATCTGCGCTGAGACTAGAAAAGAATATTACTAGAGATCAAGGTAAAAAAGTATTGAATAATTAAGGTTGAATGCCTCTGGGATTCAACTGAAGATTTTCAATCGATATCTTACAGGAAAGTTATTTTAAATTAACTAGTTTCGTATTCTATGTCTTTCAGCGAACTTTTCTAGTGTTGCTTTTTAGCCACTCCTTGCCAAATTACGGGTTTCTTACTTTCCTTTGAGCATATTTCCCCGGGAACATAGTCTTTAACATCTTCAATTCCATTTTCAGTGTTGTCTTACCCACCAGCTGAGAATCGAATTCTTGAAATCTTGCGCTAAAATCGCTCTACCGATTTTGACAGGAAGAAACATTTCTCTGAGAAACGCTTTTGTGGATTCAGATTATCCGAGATTTGGAATCTGTCAGGCGGAAACACCACTTTCCGTCTTCTACATCGATTCTCTTTGAAAGCTCAGATACTGAACTTAATGTTTATCAAAACTGATGCACTATCGAAGAAAGAGAATATTGGGTCAATTAATTGCACATTCAGGTTGATTAGAGCTTGTGCAAACACAGGCTTTGTGTCTTATGCTTATGGTAGATAACATGTATTTCTGAAGTAAATTTATCTTGCGTAATTGTGCTGCATAATGTTCATTATTCCAGCAATATTGTAGAAAGTTTTAACAATAACTGATCGCAAAAATAAAGTTTATGTGAATCATAGATTACAGTGAAATAAAAAAAAATTTTTTTAATATGAGCAAATTTCAATTATTGTCCTCTAAAATAAACTAAACACTGATACACCATCCTGTATTGACATTTGTAACTAACGAACACTAAGAATAATTTTATGGCATTACTCATTAACAGTGAACAAATCAGTCATAGAATGGAAACATTTACAAGTTTTTTTTTGCTTTTGTTCAATCCAATGAAGGTAGATGATTTTGTGGATGCAGTTTAATCTTGGATATTAATATACCAACTAAATATTATTTCCAAATGTTTATTGTCCTAATTCCTGAATTTATTAGGTGTCCCCCTATGAACTATTTATGGCGTTGTCCCCACGTCATCTCCCCGAAGGAACAAAGGATTTACTTTACCATGAATTTCATTTAGATGTCTAACTACCAAACATAAATAAGAAGCACCATAAAGAAAAGCAGTTTAAGTGTATTCTGTGTCAATTGGCGCATTACTGATGACTACATGGGGCTTGAGAAATATAAGTCAAATGTAAAGATAAATATTCCTAATATCTGAAGCCTGAAAATGGAAACACCCAGTCGCAAGGAAATTACAAAGGAAATTCATTTTCCCAGAATAAAATGAGAAAAGTTGATTGAAATTCAAATGATTCTGGTTTGAAATATGCATCAAATATTAACATGTTTCAAATTAAATCGCCTCCAAAAAATTAATAGTTAAAAACAAGATCCATGTAATAACTGGTGCATATTTGTTCGATGCATGCAAATTGATTTCCCCGCTGAACTCGAAATTACACCAGAAGGCAATATAAATTCATGAGCGAGTTTCACTGAACGAATGGACGAAATTTCGGAGTGATAATTGAAGGTGATGATTTTCGCTAGGTTCTCCAGATGAAAACAATTCACTTTCTGACTTTCTTACAGCCAACTAGACAACCAAACTCATAACCTCAGTCTAAGTTGAAATTCTTTTTGGTGTGAAGATGCTGTGGGTCGAGATTGACAAAGTTTAACTGAAAGTTTTTCGGCCAGAGTAAGACCCGTTCTTTGGCATTACCGAATTTCATATGTTTACCTACGTACTATTAAGATTCTCAAGGCTACAGGATAATTAATGCAGTTGAAATCTTTCAAATAAAGGACTAAATATAATTATGTACTGCTTGATAAATTGGTTTCTAAGACGAATATAAAATCCGTATCAAATGTTTAGAATTAATCAGTATCACTGATTTTTCCTGATGTAAAATTCCAATCACTTTAAGGAAAGGTAAAACGATTACAGGCAATCCCAGCTTTGCTATTACAGGAAATCAATGAATAATCAGAAAAACTTGTCAAATAAAATTTACAAATTAACAACATTACAGACCACGCATGAAAGGTCAAAGTTCCTAAGCAGGACATTAATGTCCAAGAATATACAAGAGCAAATCATAGGACTAGTTATAAATTACGACCCTAAAATCAATGGTAAAAAAATCTGGCTCTACAAAATTTTGCTAAAAGCAATTGGTAAGGAATAATGAGACAAATATAAAAATAGATAAATGATCAACTAAATAAGTAAAAAAATAAACATGTGTGGGAAAAACTGGCAAAGCTACTTTTCCACTCCTAATTTTCTAAATGATTCTTGAACCAACACACGTGATACTGTGTACGACCATTCAGAGAAAGTTATACTTTTTTCATCAGTATTTAATTTTCAGAAACTTTAATGGTTCCATTACGAAGATCGAGGGAAACTATTTTTAAATTTAGGCTTAATATTACATTTAGCAATTGAAAATCAAACTTTTACTCACAGTCAATAACGCTCTTTCAATTTAATTCATTCAAAGCTGTGAAAAAGACGGCATTTAACCTAGGCCACCTGGCCTTGCCTGGCTTGCAGACGAATGAGGCTCTAAAAGTTACTACCTGCCTTGACAGCCTGAATGTAAATGGAGGATGAATTTATAAGATGTGCTTCTTGCTTGGCATCGTGGCCTCAAATGGAAACCTTCCTTGTCCTTTCATATAAATGTTGTATTTTGAAATAATCGATTTTTTTAAACGTTGGATACCGCTGTATTTTACATAATCGGAATTTTTTTAAATGCTCGTCTTAATCCAGTTTAATACATAAAAGGGAATTTTTCTTTTTTTGAAATAGGTTCAGGCGAACGTTCCATACTGTTCTAATCGGATATCTTATCCAGTGGGAATTTTTTCTTAAAAATCTATCCCTCTATATATATATATATATATATACACACACACATATACACATATATATATATATATATATATATATATATATATATATATATATATATATATATACATATATATATATATATATATGTGTTTGTGTGTGTGTGTGTATGCATTCATATATGTATATATATATAAAGTTCCACCAAACGCTCGGTGGCAGTTGCATCACAGAGATATAAGATACAGGAAAAAACTATGTAGGATTACTGGCATACTAAATAATACAGTTTCACGAGTTGCATATAACAAAAAATATTGATTGCTACGAATGAAACACAAAATTCGAGATAGCTTGTGTCATTTTCTAACGTATTAAAACATGAAGCCTTTTTTCTTTAAAAGGGAATTAACATCGATGATTTAAATTCAATTGACTCTCAATTTTTCCTGAAATATCCATCACGTATTGGCAGATATCAAATTAGAAGCCGGAAAAAGAAGCGAATTTTGCAATGTTTTCTGTGCGATGTCTAACGCGTATTTGTTCCTTGCATATAAGTAGACATAATTAATAAAATACAAGATGCCGGTGAATGCAATATTAATTCATTAATGAGTAGTAACGCTGGGAAAAGGAAAATAATTTTTTCTGCCATGGAGTGCAATGATTTTTGTTATACAGATTGTAAAAAAAATATATATTGCAACTTGTGGCAATTGTATCTTGCGTTACAGCAGTTGTGTCTTAGTTCGTTTAAACTGAATTACAATGAAGTGGGATTTAAGTAAATAATTTATACAGCAAGAATTATATTCTACACTAAAAGTTACTATTCCCTAAACAAAAACTACCCATTAGAAACAGCGAAACGAAAGAGATACATTGTAGATATTAAAGCGAAGGCTAAAAGTTAAAGATTGTTTGGAAACATCTAAACCTTAATGACAGAGCTAATTTTGTTTAGACTATGCAAATTTACGCGTAAATATTAATGACGGAGATTAATTCAACATTCTGAGAAGAATCAAGAATAACACGGCAATAATCCTACTCTACCCTTGCGGGAGACGCCTTTTTTCAATTCACAGGCATTAGCCTACCTCGGGCTTTCCTCTGCTCTTCGGAATCATTGCTCTTTCAGAATTAATGATTATGAAGTTAGTAATCTGAATCCATCCATTTCCCTAACCACTGTCAACTGGGTCCCATAAAATGTCATTAGGTCACATTGTTTCCGATATCATCTATGCTAATATATCACTTATACCACAGCCAGCAATCGTGGGAGTGCCATTATCTTGGCCTAGAATCCCACTGCTCAGAAATCTAGCGCACTTTGGAGCGTTAGGTTGCCCTCGCAAGTTTATAAAACCTTCAAGGTTATTGGTAGCAGCTAAAAAAGTTTTGGTCCCCTTCTGATCTGAGACCAATTTCGATTTTTTATTGCAATGACATTTTCTGTAGTGACTACTTTACCACTTAACCCTGTTTCATCAATCTTCTAATTCAGCTCGCTGAAATTTTTCACTCAAGTTCTGAATTTTTACATGTTACACACACACACAAACACACACACACATATATATACTGTATATATAGATATATACATTTATACATATATATATATATATATATATATATATATATATATATATATATATATATATATATATATATATATATATATATATATATATATATATATATATATATACATATACATATATATATGTTTTTGTGTGTGTGTGTGTGTTTCGCGCAGAGTTTCTCTCTTTCACAATTTTTGTTGTAGGCAATCGCCTTTGTGGCACTGACTTCTTTGATGCACACTTTTCATTTTTCCTTACTTCTGTTATCAATAATTCTTCAAAAGTTCTGGATAAGTATACATCACGAATCTGTATACTTATCCAGAACTTTGAAGAATTATTGAAAACAGAAGTAAGGAAATATGAAAAAATGTGCATCGAAGAAGGCAATGCTACAAAGGCGATTGCCTACAATTATATATATAATAATATATATATATATATATATATATATATATATATATATATATATATATATATATATATATATATATATATATATATATATATATATATATATATATATAAATACATAAATTCCGTGTGAGAGATGTATCCATTTCAATTACTTCGTCTTTGATCTTACATAAGAGTAAGAGGCATTTGACTCAGGGTTGAAGGTAATAAATTCAATTTGTCATATAACATTCCCTTCAAGTAATGAAATTACGGTTTTCGAGATAGTGCGCTTTCCCTGTTGATGTCAAGCGAGTATGTAGGTTCCAGTCAAAGAGATTAACAACATTGATAATGTAATGATAGAGAGAGAGAGAGAGAGAGAAGAGAGAGAGAGAGAGAGAGAGAGAGAGAGAGAGGAGGTGAATGCTTGTCACTCCTATTAACGTAAAATGACAAGATACTAAATTGCTTCCAATGGCCATTATCCGTTATTGTAAGTTGTAAGTAACTAACAGCAGCCCGAAATGATATGCTTGACCTAAAAAAAAATTCCCCTTAGCTTTAAAACAGGAATAGATATTATATAGTTTTCTTCAGTTATGGTGTATTCTAACTCTACTGCTCTAAGATCCAATATTTTTGTGAAGGCAAACACTGCTACTTTGGATTTTTTGTCTGATATATTTGGGAGAAAGTTAACAACGAAGAATACTGTAAGTGTTGTTAAGAGGTATTGTTTTAGACGTTTTGTCTACAAGAATAAAACTTAACAATCTTAAAATATTCTTCGCTGTCAACTGAAAACTGTAGGGAAATAATTTTCATTTAGTCTTATTACAGCAAATATAGCTTATTATGAAAGGATCTTTCATTGATTTATTATAAACGGGAGATATTGGATTTATAGCGAGAGAGCCTTCAAGAAATTTGTCTTTAAAAAGGTAACTGGATCGTGGCTAACATCAAGACGAGAGAAAAAAATCTAAATTATTCAAAATATAATTCATAAGGTTAGGTGTTCTGACAAGTTTTCTTATGACTTGAGTTGTGTCTTGCCCGGAGATTAATAAATATTAATTTTTTAAATGCAATTTACACTGATGCTCAAGTAATCCGTAAAAAGAAAGAATTTTACAGCATCGAATGACACAGAATTATAACATGTATAAATGAGAAAAAAATATCGATTAATCATACACAAAAACCGATTAATATTAAACTTTGAAATACGATAAGACAGTTACCTACATTTAAACACAGTTTGACATCGGAAAAAAAGTATGACAATGTTCTGTCGGCGACGCAGTAAGTACTGCCTTTTCTCCTCTTAACGCTTATCTTATCTGCTGTTGGCGGGAAACAAATCTTTCTCCGTCTACCGACGGTCCCCGGGTGATTCCTCTTGAGCCTCAGAGGAAATTTTCCACTTTTGGTCCGTTACTGGTTTGCGTCAGCCTGAGAGCACTGCCCGGGGTAATGGCAGGGTGAAAAATATTAGCCGTGCATGACGAAATCCATTTTTCAAAGACCTTCTTCTCTGGTGCTTGGGAAATCCAAATAGATAACATTCTTCACCAATATTTTTTTATAAATCAGAATATTCAAAATTATTTTAGTCCCCAAGATTATTAAGCAAATTATCAATAAAGTTTTTTCTTATTTTCCGCTTGCTTAATTTGGATGAAATTCCTTGATTTGGTATATGATAATGAAACACTTTTTTTTTTTTATCTATTTCTCGATTTCAGACGAGTGTATGCTGTCTCATCTTATCACTTCAACGAGAATTTTAGATTTTCAGATTTTCATCTTTTGTTATGATTCCTATATAATAGCTGTTTCTTTACAAGAATACCAAATTTCTATAACGTAGGTGAAAAGAAAAGAACATTATTTTCTTAATAATCACCACTTGGCGAGCATTCACAAATATTTGTGTGGTTCTTGCACCACCTTTGCAATCAGCAACGTCAGTATTCCTGAGGACTAACACATCCATTGGTTTAATGTAAATAATTATCGCCTGAGTGCTTTTCCTCTGTTGCAACAGATGTCGCTTCTGTTGTGCGCGGTGTTGGGAGATCGCCGAAGGTGATATTTATGTCGGGGTGGCGTGCTGCGTGGGATGCAGATAAACGTTTTCCGATATTATTCCAATATGGTTTTCTTCTCCAAAATATATATACACAGCGGAAGCATAGATTTTGGTCTCGCCTTGAGAATAAGGGGATAATATTTCTCTGTTAACTGTCGCATATACATACACACCACGCACACACACTCAAACACATTATATATAATATATATATATATATATATATATATATATATATATATATATATATATATATATATATATATATATATATATATATATATATATATATATATATATATATATATATATATATATATATATATATATATATATATATATATATATATATATATATATATTCAGGAGATAGTTATATATATATGTATAGATGTGAAACAGACCCCATTATGCATAAAGCAAAACATATACATCTCTGTATATATGGTATATTATATATATATTTATATATATATATGTATATATATATATATATATATATATATATATATATATATATTTCTCTACAAATAATATATTCAAGAGAAATTAACTAAGTACTGTCCAGATACGAAACAGACCCCCATTGAAACGTAAAGTCTTGTGAAGCAAAAATCTTCAGTTTTTATCTCTGTTTCCGATAATTCCTATACTGTTGTACAAACATGTCAAAGTGTAAATTGTCCTGTAATATTATATGAGGAAATAACTAAGTTTCTCTGTTTAACAGATTTTCTCAAATGAATGGAACATGTTCTTTCAATATAGAAATAATGTGAGTATATCAGACTGAACGACAGGCAATGCAAGAAATGTATGATATGAGAAATGGGCGGAACAACCACAGACCTCAGCGAGAATGCAAAAGATGCAGTAAGCACTAATGGAGTGAGAAGAAGGCCGAGAATGGTTCAATCTCTTCCTACCGAAAATCTCTCGGAAATAATTCTGACACCTTCACGAACTCTGTGGAATATGGAAATACATATCAACTTTCCTTTCAACTAGTTTCTTTATTTATAAATGCCTTGAAAAAGCGTTAATTTTTTCTAGAATTTTCCTTTTAAAGCACATTTTCCTCTCTTCACGAAAATGCGTTTTAAAATTAAAAAATTGAAATGTCAAGCGTTCGTTTTCTTCCTGATAAAATCTAAATGCTTTTTGGAATGTCGTGCAAATCTAACTCAGCGTGAAGGAAGGATTACAATTATCGTTTACTATGTAAAATAAAGTGTGATGGGTAATTATATCGAGAGGATCTGACTCTCCTAAACTGAAGAATATTTCACATGACAAGGCACTTACAATCAACAAAGCACTCCAAACAGCCTCAAAGCCTCGATGTCTTCAGGATAGAGTGCCATCTCCAGCAAGAATATCACACGGAAGAATTGTATTCGAGGAATGACAGGAATTCCAGTTATAAATAAATAATACCATATTGATTCTAAAATTACAAATATTCATTCAATATTTACTGTATTCATAAAAGAACTTGACAGATTCTCTCTCTCTCTCTCTCTCTCTCTCTCTCTCTCTCTCTCTCTCTCTCTCTCTTCATTTAGTGACAAATGAAGAAATGATCTTTAACAGATGTTTTCTACTGAGCTTGCCTTCCGATACTAATAAAGCTTTTAATAAATTTCCCTACGTTTTCAAATTTAGTATGACGCGTACCAATAATATAAAATATAACTTGCGCCTTAATGAGTTTCTAACGATTATACGAGATGTTTTATGTAAAGCTAATGAGTATTTGTTGAATTTCATCGTAATAATAATAAGTTTTATGCTTTTTATTTCAGAAATAATACTAGCATAAAAAGTCGGAATGGTTATCATTCACTTTTTTGAGTGAAAGAGCTTGATAATAATAAGAATGTGAAATGCAGCTTGAAATAAATTCGTTTAGGTTGAAGATTTAATGCGCACCAAGTCTAACGGAGCTGTCATTATACAAATGAATGTTTTGTAATCTCAGTCTGAACTCTCGTGTTCAAAATATAAAACTTTATATCTAGTTACCTTCATCATATTTTGGTCAAACATAAAAATCCTCTAATTTTATAAAATATATGCCACGGGTGCTTTATTACTTTTGTTTTAACAACAATAAAATAAATTCTCCTTTAGAAAGTAATTCATTTAAATTTGCTCTGTTAAAATTATATATATATATATATATATATATATATATATATATATATATATATATATATATATATATATAGCACACATATACATATGTATATATATATAAATATGTATATCATATACATATATACCTATGTATATGTATATATCTATAAATATGTATACACATATACATATATACATATGTATATGTATATTTATATATGTATATACGTATATATATATACATAATATATATATATATATATATATATATATATATATTATATATACTGTATATGTATGTATGTATAATTTTGTTTCTTCGCCTATTTAGTAAAAAAAGTTCACCTACTTATGCTGATGTTCTATTGCTTCCATGGTATTCCCGACATACTTGCTATTTCTTTTATGGTAGGAGGCAACTGCGAATAATTCCCTCTTTTCAGTGATTTTGGTAAAAAAAAATTTAAATATTTATGCATTTTTTTTTTTTTTTTTGTTAGGTGAAATTATAACAGTAAAATCAAATCTCGATCGCCCATTTCTTCAATTTCTCATCTCCCCTTACCACTCATGGCAGAACTCATTTCCTTTCCTCCCACGGATATTGTTTTGTGTCATCTGGGAAATTACTTTGTGATTTCAGGAATAAATCTTATTTTCGCTGCGCTGAAATATATGACGGTTCAAATTCGTGGACATTTTCTGAGAGGCAGACATGACTTTAAAGTAGGAAGAAGGAAAGAAGGCAATTCAAACGATAGCAATAATGACCTTGTGGTTTTCGGGATTTTCAAAGATCAGGAAAACTTTATAGGCCTCATTTATGAAATTATGACTATCAAGCCAAGGACTGGGGCACTTGCGGCCATTCAGGGCTTAAAATTGCCTATGTATGTATGAACATATATTAATGTTTCTTTTTCTTTTAGCATATATATATATATATATATATTATATATATATATATATATATATATGTGTGCATTCTTGATATATATATAATATTTATATTATATATAAATATATATATATATATATATTTATATATATATATATATATAATCATGTTAAACTAAATGTCGTTTAATATCAAATTCACGCTATAGTATCTCCGATGGAAATTATCTCCCGAAGCCAGAACTCATTTATATAAGTGATAAATGAACAGGTACCACTGGGACGATTTCAGGAATAAATCCCTTGACATGGACCCATTCAACGACTCCAGTGAGACGTTACCGACATGCCGTGTACCACTGGGACGCGCAACGCCCCATGGTACCTGTTCATTTAAGATATATAAATTCCCTTCTGATATTCTCCATCCGACTATATAGAAGGAATTTGATATTAAAGACATTCAGGCTTAAGATTGATTTATATAAATCACGGTTGATAAAAAAATTTCATATATATATATATATATATATATATATATATATATATATATATATATATATATATATATATATATATATATATATATATATAAGAATGTAATATTTTATTCGCCTAGGCTGTCTTATCATCGTATTTATGTAACTTCAAGCATTCTCCTAACTCTCGTTAGCATTGTCAGAGTGATATCTTTCTTAAGCAAGTCATAATTTCATCGCCTAATGTCGCTGACTCATCAGAAGGAAGTCCCTTTCAGAATTCTACCCCTTAATGGGAATCGCGCGGATATGCGAATAATTTCCAACAAAGGGAATGCAGAACAATTGAATTCCATCTGTCAAGTGTACATTTTTCAGTCTCTTCCTGAGGAGAGACATTGGATTCCGCCATTAGCTGATGTTTATTATCGAATTCTGATTACGCATGCAACAGGGAACGCGTTTTCATTAGATGCTGTAAAGATTGCATCTTGGAAAAATATCATAGTTCACGTTTCTCGTTTGCTGTCTGTCAATAGTTGATGGATGTCGCGGCAAAAATGAGACTATTGAATGTAAATGGAGTTTGCTCATTGCATTCACAGCGTATTTTCTTTCTAGTTCTGGGTGGGAAGAGCGAGCACAGCCGTAGGTGCGCATGTGTTCTGTGTTTATCATGATACCGATTCGTTTTCCGAAATGATTTACGCACCAGGTAGCATAACTGTTACCCAGGCTTTAGGAGCATAATGTCTGTTACTTGTTCGTTCTTTACATATTTCGCAACGGAATAAATTCAGCAGATCGTGTTCTTATTTTCTAATAACATACTCGTTTAACCTGCATCACAACAGGCCCATATACTATTAAAGAGCAATTAGTTTTGACTGTTAGACAAAAAATTTGCTAGACTTGAATGGCTGTAAGAGGGTAGTCATTATGGAGACTTCAAAGAGAAATAATGTAAACACCACTAATAATAATAATAATAATAATAATAATAATAATAATAATAATAATAATAATAATAATAATAATAATAATAATAATAATAATAATAATACGACAAATGGAAACAATACTATAAAACTTTGGAAAATGGGAGAATTACCCCATAAACCCTAGAGAAGGGATTCAGTCCTCCAAAATGTCCTCTTATCAGGGCTTCTGGGCATTCTGTTATATTCTCCAACACTGCTCTGCTGGAGTTCTCGTAAGCATTCCAAGATATAAACCAGTCTGACGGCTGAAACCATTTTAGCCCAGCACAGAAAGCTGGATCGATGCTCTATGGCAATCAAAATGATATCCGTCCGGAGATACTCTACTGGAGTTTCAGGATGTCAGACATTTCACTACTGATTTCTCCTCTGCTCAGGAGGACCGTGAATTACAGGAAAGGGAATTACAGGACAGGATTTTCAGATCCGTCTATCATCGATTTAAAGATCTGAAACCGAGGAAAAACCATTGACTGCAACACCAGAGATTAATTCAACTGCATGTGAATTAGGTCAATTATGATCTAAGTTTCACAGAAATTCTCTCAATATGATTACTTTGATATTTTCCAAAATGCTCTCTCTCTCTCTCTCTTCTCTCTCTCTCTCTCTCTCTCTCTCTCTCTCTCTCTCTCTCTCTCTTAATCCCATACTTAAATTAATTTTCTTCCATTATTAGATCCCGAATTATCATCCAAACGTCATGTTTGATGCTGCTTAATTTTTCTTGCCTAAAAAAGGTGCAAAATTATTTTATGAGTAAATATATTCAGAGAATGTTTATAGTAACCAAACAGTATGCAGTCTACATAATATACACACCATTTAAAAAAAAACATTTACCAGAAATAAAATTAGAAAACAATAGGGTCCGTATTATTCTTCATGTTAAAATAAGGACCATTAATTACAGACTTTAATATTACTTTCCTAACCCCGTTCCTTTACAGACCCTCAATTCCCTCGGTTAGGACACCAAAAAAGTTTTTTTTTTTTAACCAAAAATTATGAAACATAGAGCCGCTATTACAAGAAGTCAGGATACACTGTATAGTCAATCAGATGTGGTTTGGACGAGGAACGGGAAACACTATATGCTTTGCGATTACCTTTTCGATACGTTTAAACAAACAAACTTCAGTATTATACTAAAGGACATAATCTGGGCATAAGGTAAACACATCTGACTCAATTCACTCCACAGCTCAAACCCATTCGTGATTCCTCTGGCGTGCAACGCAGCTGGAATGCTGTTTACGCTAGATAGTACGAGTACCTTTGACTAGCCTGGATGCGAAGTATCTGTCAGGCAAGAAAATTCCGTGAATGAAGTTCTCTAAATAAAATTGGTACATTTGCGTATTGTGTAATGTGTTTAACGAATGTGTACTGTACAAGGTATTTCGTCTCCTTAAGCGCATGACTTTTCAGACGAATTAAATATTTCTTTGTATACAGCTGTAAGACAGGTGCTGTTTATACAACCTTAATAAAAATTATCATAAATGCGTAAATAATTTGGAGTCAATTTTTAAATCATTATTGACTAAGATATTGCAGTAATGCTGTTTTCATAAGAACATTATCGATTTCAACGACAATTGCTCAATTATATTACGAAAGCTCTCTCTGGTAATTAATATGCGATGTAGTATGTTTATGTATGTATGTATATATATATATATATATATATATATATATATATATATATATATATATATATATATATATAGAGAGAGAGAGAGAGAGAGAGAGAGAGAGAGAGAGAGAGAGAGAGAGAGAGAGAGAGAGAGAGCACTGATCTTACTTACTGAAAAAATTTTATGTAAATTTTACTTATACAAAGTAATGAAATTCATATCTGAACTTTGTAGTGTCACGTGATTTAAACTAAGGCTTTGGTAACTCCCTCATGATTACCAGTATTTCTTTCTCTTTGATGACTTCTCTGTGTCTAGCTATGTACAAAGATTCGCCAAAGAAACTCACATTGATGCATTCACCTTATTCTGTACCGTAAATCATACACCAAGTTCCGAATTTCATTCCAGCTAGAATTGCAAGAAGCAAGAGAATTTTTTTTCTTTTTTTTTAAGACAACGCGCCCTAGTTTCTTTTGCGGTGCAGTTTGGGGACTGAGAGAGAGACTTCTTGCAAGCCTCAGTGACCCAGAAATTGCATGCAGGAACTTTCCCCAGAGAGTATATTTGTGTTAGTGGCTCCTCAAGGAACTGCATCACGTTTGAGAAACATGCAGTAATGGTAATTTCTCTTTACGGAACTGTATTTTACAAAAATGTGGGAAAGTTACAAAGAGTATAGTTACCTATAATAAACACTGATTACAAATCCAGACAAACCTTTGAAAGAAATGAAATAATTGTTATCCAAAGACCTACTTATCGTTCATGATCACGTAAGTATTTAGCACCTATACCCGTCTCTCATGATTTGGTAAAATCCAACGACTTTCCTGTGAAAATATGGCTCATAAATGTAGTTGTAATTACTTCTAGGTAATGACTTGGAATACAGTAGTAAAATCAACATCACATATAGTGCATAATGAATTATGATTTTACTCTACTGAAACAAGAACGCACTCAGATTAAAGCTGGAATCCGCATTATATAATGGTCAAGTTTTGTGCAAGAAAAAAAAATTTAGGTCGGCATAACAAATTAGTCTGTGACAACGTAAGATCATCCAAACAAAATATCGTCACATTTTTTAAGGTAAACATAACAACCTTGTAGCCGGATGCTTTCTGAATTCCCACACAATAAAAATTATTATACAATAAAAGATTAAAACCGTTTTGCGGCGGAATTTCATACCGCATTTGAAGAGTTATTTTTGTTAGCATAAAAATCTGTCAGTTGAAAAATAATATTTCTCTCCCACCTGCAGGTTAGCTTGGTTTCACAATTTATAACGCAAGCAGAACACTATAACATTTGTGTCTCTCTGCAAATTTATTTTGAACACTATCCAGTTACGTGAAACATTTGGGGCTCCGGAATAAAAGTGATCGTACATTTATATAGTTTTACTGGCGATTGTTTTTGAGTTACGACACAAAATTATGTTATGAATGCCGTACAATAGTACACCTCAAGTTTCTTTTGGAAAAATATGTGAAAATATCTCTGCTGAAGAATCTGGCTTCCTCACAAACATGTGTGGCCGAAAAGATTCTTGTTATTTCTATCATGAACAGATTTGGTTTGGTCTGTGGCGGGAAAATGTTGGAAGCAACAGCTTCTCTCTTTTAAATGGATTCCATCAGACTCATCTGCAAGGCTCTATCATCTAACGGAATAAAACCGAAAGTCTGTTGTATTTATCAAGGGTAAAGATTTGTTTTCAAATGAGTGGAACGTATATCGAAGATTATATTTACTTCGAGAAATATTTGTCTTCTGAATATAAATTTTATACTTTAACATAAGTTGTGCCTGGCATATATTAGCAGAATTATGTACAGCGGTATACTTTTGTCTATCTTTATCTCCAAAATTTTCTTGCATATAATGTGATAAAAAATGAAATCGTACTAATTTGTCTCAATAAGCGGTCCAAATTTTACATTTCAAAGTTAAAGGGTTTTGTTATGATGTCCAAGAAATTTTGATGGAATTTGTGATACTATTCATGCAGTTTTCAGGTGGAATGCACAAACAGTTTAAAATCATTTAAGACCTAATTACCTCAGCCATAAACCACAGGGAAAACTATAAAATCTTTGATAAAAACATAAAAAACAGAAATAAAGAAATCGCCATAGCTTGTTCTTAATTGCTATGCATCCCGAAGTGACAGAGTGTCAAGATTATTTTTCTTCAACGTCTTTCCTACAAAAAAAGTCATACTAATGGTTTATGCAAAACAGTTCTGCCATATACCTTCTTTTTTCGGTTTTTCCTCTTTTCATTCTACTGCACTTCCACTTGCTATTCAAGAAAAAGGCTTCCATGAGCAAACTATTTCATCGTTCAGGGCTGTTTTCTTATGGAAATACCATGCTCCCGAACCTCTCTTGTCTTAGGGAAGATTAAACAACAAAATTATGCCATAATCAGAATAAAAATTATTTCTTTTTAACGGGATATTCCTGAAAGGAAATGTGTTCCCAAAGCCTCTCTTGAACTGTAATGATAACAAATGTTATACTTGGAATAAATTTTTATGAAAAACTTATTATACATATTCTCAGGCACAGACATACAGACAGACACATACACACACATATATATATCACTGAAAGCATATACCTCTATTTGTCCTGCTGTCGCATGAATTACCCGTGAGATAATTACAGTCCAAAATGAGATATATCATAAAGAGGTTTATTATCTTGACGTTCGCCTTCCTGCCGAAAAAAAAGAGAACCGTGAAGCTTTTTATGGCTAATTATGTCATCTATCATCATTAAGCTCAAATAACCTCTATTATTTGATGTGAGGGGAATCAGAAAGGGGAGACCTAATTCAGGAAGATCACTTTATGTCTTAGCTTGAAGTGTACGTGAATCGAATTGTTTATCACCTTTTTGTTCTGTTATTTATGTCTGAGAATTAACAATTTAAAGTAATCCGAAATGGCTTCAAAAGATCATTCCATTGATTGATATATTACTAGCTATGCGGCCGTAAATATTTTACACCCTTTTACGTTTTCGTCCTAAATTATCCTGTTCAAACCATTCATGTCGTAAAATGTTAACTAAAAAGACATATTTGGAAATTTAAATAAATCTGCCTTCATCCCTGATTTATATGCTTTGTACCCTCCCTTATACAGAACATCTTACAAAACTTTTTTTAATTCCAGCCAAGATATTACATACTTAATCCCGAACCTAAGCGTCTTGGAAATATCCAGTGGCACAGAAACATGACCAGCCATACCTTTACCTTGACTAATAATTATGGTAGGCATAACGTTTCTCTACCGTGATATGTGAATCTCCTTTATCTCTAGGCTCTGTGTGTTGTATGCCTGAGATACTTTTTATTTCCGCGTATTTCTGTTTGCGTTTAATTTCAGGGAACTATTCTCGTCATGTATTGATTTCTTTGTGTTTTCGTATTGTGTACCGAGGCCAAATCAATATAAATGGGGAGAAGTAGACATTTTTATCTTGATCCACATCCATTTCTATTGTTTTAATGTCTATCATGTATTTGAAACCAAACACAATAAAGCCAAAGAATGACTGAGTTTTATCACCAAGTTAAGTAAAATTATAAATATGATTTAACTGCATTTATCGACACAGAACGAGAAGAGACGAACAAATCATAGCACAGAGGTTTAAGATTATGCTTATGAAATAAGATAACATTACTAATTCTCTTCAGTTTTATACTTTTATAGCTGCAAAAAGAGATTTTAAGGATTCATGTTCAAGCCTAACTTTATGCTGTTTTGATGGTGCTTCGAGAGAAAATAAAAAAATAAGAAAAAGTCAAAGTTCTGTGTTGAAATTACAAAAATTCTTTGGTTAACTAAATTTGTCGTTTATTTATTTTCCTTCCCTCTGACAAGATCACCAACTTCTTTTCACAAATATAGTAATAAATAAATAAAGATCCAACCTTAAATAATGATTTTCCCTCTCCTTTAAAATCTAATCTTTGACAACTTCGTGCATGATAAACTGTCGAAAACCTTCATTTCATAATCTCAGTTTCTTATTGAACACTAAATAAACACGAATTTGTTAATATATTGTGTTCATTTTTTTTTAAAGGACAGAGAAAGGAAAATCCATTTGAATAGCATAACAGAGGATAACCTTTGTTTTAATTTTTTTAATCAGTGTAAAAACTAAATTAACAATGTGCAGGTTCAGGAAATCTGTTGATCCTTGATGTCATCCTTTTGTATAACATTGCTCCGCATCTAAATGAAAATTCTCTCTCTCTCTCTCTCTCTCTCTCTCTCTCTCTCTCTCTCTCTCTCTCTCTCTCTCTCTCTCTCTCTCTCTCTCTCTCTCTCTAAAAATACACATCAAATAACAGTATAAATTCCAAAACTATTAACGCCATCTCATTTCGTTCAAATAAATGGTAAAAATAAAAAAAATAATTGATGACAGCATATATTAAAATTTGTATCAGTCAGAAAAACATATATGAATTATTCTTGCGGAATAATTCAGTAAAATTCTAAACCCTACACTGAATCATTTCCTGGCGCCCACCCCCACCAACCATGCATTTATTTGCTATAAAGTGAACAAATTTTCTCCTTCCCGAAAGATCAAAGAACTTTGAACTCCGTTTAGGGGTAACATCTTCAAACCTTAAGACGTCTGGCTATTCTGAAGTCTGAACCCCGTCAAATACCATTCCGACTAAGACCTAATGTAGCCTGTATTCATGTTCTCGTTCCAGCATGAGGTACTGATATTATTTTACAGTAAGGACTGATTGGCATTTGTTATCACTGAAAAGAACCCATCAATATGCGGAACGAATATTTATCTTGACTTGGTGGCAAACATATGTTACAGTTATATACCCATATAAAAGTTGTCTTGACTTCCATTACCACACAAGAAATCGAATAAAAAAAAGTAAAAGTTAACGATGTAGAAAGTCAAATTAAATTGTTTACTCTGTCGACGATAATCCAGTGACATCTACAACATTATCCTGCGCATAAAAAGAAACGATGTTTAAAACATTGTTTTCCTCAGCACGAAAAATCACCTAAACTTTAGTTTCATTTTTAAACTAAATAATAATCCCAGACATGCAAGGCCAAAGATAAATTACATAATTCCCAACCATGCACTAGGCACACGCTGATTTAACAGGCAAACACAACATGCAAGCAAAATGGTCCGTTTTGCCTAATTATTGCTCGTGGAGGAAGACGTGAAACAGCTGAACTTGTATCTATGCAAACCGTAAATTTCCAACTAGAATGGGGAGATCACTATGAAATAAGGCAGTAACATGTCATTTGAAGTTAAAAAGAGATATATGCAGAACAGAGACAGAAATATTAAACCAGCAGTTTTGTATAATGCATGGATTCAGAATCATCGAATAAATTGGAATATGTCACGTATAGTCTATAGCAATAATTGTCGTTTAAAAGCCAGATAGGAAAATCAGGATTAATGAAGCAAGGCAATGCGATGAACCTCTCAAAAGGAGCCTGGGACTCAGATCCGACTGATAAAATCATTCTCCTCCAACCACCACCACCAGCAGCAACAAGGATTCTGAAGACCCATTCAACAGGAGTGACATACCGTCCAACTTGTGGAACATTCCTTCAGCTGTATAAATACCACTGATCTGTTCCTCTTAATCCGTTGCCTGTCTGCTGAGGAAAACTCTAGTTTATATTACAACCTTTATTAGACAGAATTTTGTTTAAGAGCGTAAATTTATAGTAATGCACACACAGACACACACACACACATACATATATATATATATATATATATATATATATATATATATATATATATATATATATATATATATATATATATATATATATATATATATATATATATATATATATATATATATATATAATATATATATATATATATATATAAATATATACTGTATATTTATAACATATAATGTGTATCATAACTATAAATTTATATATAACAAAAATTCTATCTAATAATATATATATATATATATATATATATATATATATATATATATATATATATATAAGTTGTATGGATTACTGTATTAAAAATACATATATTTGTAAATTTGTGGATTTTGAATGCAACGCATATTGACGCATTCATGTGATTTTAATATGGATAAGCAGATACTCTTTATACTTATAGAAATATCCAAATGAAATTCACATGCTTCCGCTCTCTTATATACAGAAAAATGACATATATCACAATTTTCCTCTCTCAGGAATCGCAAAAATACTCGTGGGTTTTCCAGCCTGTTTACCCCATCCTTCATCATCTGGCTCAAATAACCTTCATTATTCGACCCGCAAGGAATCGGAGGAGACAAGAAAGGCCATCCGGATCCATTCATTGCATTTCATCCTTGTTTGGAGAGTCCCTCAAGGACAAACCTGTCATCACGATCCTCATTATGTCTATAAATGATTTATATCAGGAATAAAAGGCAAGCATAAATTCGGCAGCGGTGAGGTCAATGAAAATTTGCATTTTAATTTAAGTGATATTGTTCTTTTTCTTATACATATATTTTCCATGCGGTATTAAAGTTATAAGGAATTTTGTTGAAGTTAATGCTGCGTTACCTATTTACGAACTTAAGTAATGTTATGGAACAATTTTCATGGAATTAAGAGTAATTATGCTTTACCATTATGTAAATACTTTAGCAATATAACAATATAATTTTAGATTTCATCCGCATTTTAAAGCGCAAAAATGATCAAAGTTTAATGACATATTTTGGATAATTATTACACTCAAGAAAAATGAGCAGGCGAACATTTATTAACCACATGTATATCCCCCAAAATAAAATCTTCATCCTGCAAAGCACCATTTTAACAAAACAGAGAAATAATACGACAAATGAGATTTTACTGCAGCAGCGTAACCAAGTGTATATTCCTAAAATAAAATTTGTATCCTTCGCACTGCCGTTTTAACAAAATAGAAAAATATACGACAAATGGGATTTTGCTGTATAATGCATAGCATCAAGTATCTTATCAGGTTACTGTGAATGGTCTATGAATGCGCTAATAACTTCAGAGCAGCGATTTCCATTGAATTTGTCAGTCAAATTTTCGGTTTTAATTCTTCCTTACAATTAAAATAGAAGCTGGACTAACTGTAGATCATAAGTGATTTAGGAACTAAACAAGTAGTCCTTCTGAATTCATTTGCCACTTCAGTATAAACTGGATTGTCTTTATTATGGATAAAGTCCTCCTCATTTAACTGGTAAGGTCGTCTTGGCATCTTATTTCATTGTTTGTATTTTTCTAGTAAGACAGTGTTGAAAATAAAGCATTCTTACGCTTGCATGTA
Organism: Macrobrachium rosenbergii; assembly: GCF_040412425.1. Classification (NCBI taxonomy): domain Eukaryota; kingdom Metazoa; phylum Arthropoda; class Malacostraca; order Decapoda; family Palaemonidae; genus Macrobrachium; species Macrobrachium rosenbergii. The sequence continues at coordinate 50,641,340 of NC_089747.1, forward strand.
CCACCACCAACTACTGGAGAATGCTCTCGTGAATATTCAAAATAATGATAATGGTGACAGGAATAATCAGATTGAAATTGGTTTTATATTCTGAGGACAATGTAGCTGGGAACAGTTAATATCAGTTTACAGTGCGTTTAAGAAAATAGAATTCAATGGTTCATAGGTACGTGTTCTCAAGCGAGTAATTGCATTGTCCGTGTGCATTTGCTCAGTTCTTTGTCTCTTGCTGCGTTTTGTCCCTCAACAGAAACAAATGACACACCCCCGTATACTGTACATTCTTTGGAATAAGTATGCACTGGGCTCATCTTGGCTATAAATTCTACGGTAATCTATCTCATTCAGTTATGTTTTTATAGCATTTGAACGTAAATAATTTCTTTTTCTTATTTGGCTACTATTTTTTTTATATTACAAATGGTGTTTATTAAAATGCACCGGTGAGAGTAAATTTTTCGACGAATCTATCGTTTTACAGTTTGAACTGAATCATCTTAATCAAACTATGGCGAATTAAACTCTATCAAAAATTCTTTTCCGTTTGAAAATGTATATTTCAATTTCCAGTGGTTTAATAGACCCTATATGTTATTAAGACATCAGTAAATGGAAATTATCATAAGAAAACGACCAGGTAAGCAGTCAAACAAACATCCCTAGAGACAAACAACAGATCTGTTCACTGGTTCTTCACTTATTACAGTTATATTGCTATGATAGACCTTTTTTTACATAAAACTGACGCTAATATTATATATACGAACCTGAAATCTGAAACGTAACAAATACGAAAAACTATGAATTCAATGTCGAAAAAGTCAAAGAAAGCGTTAATCTCAACATATTAAGACGGCAGGTACATCGTGAGAAACTAGAATATATATGTATATATATATATATATATCTATATATATATATATATATATATATATATATATATATATATATATATATATATATATATATAGTGTGTGTGTGTGTGTTTATCACGTCACCGTGATTTATGTACAAGCATTAAGTTACAAATATCGTTTAATATCCAATTCGCCCTACCTCGGAAATAATATATGTATATATGTGCAACCGAAAGGGAATTATGGTTGATAAGAAGTTCGTCGTCTCATGGGCTCGAACCACAGAATACGTGTTCTGTGGTTCGAGCCCAAAAGACGACAAAAATCTCAACTGTAATTCCCCTTCGGTTTACATATATTTACATATATTATTTCCGAGGTAGAGCGAACTGGATATTAAAACATTTGTAGCTTAATTCTTATATGTTTATATATATATATATTATATATATATATATATATATATATATATATATATATATATATATATACAGTATGTATATATATATATATATATATATATATATATATATATATATATATATATATATATATATATATATATATATATATATATATATATATATATATATATATATATATATATATATATATATATATATATATATAATTTTCATAACATAACTGGTATTGCAAATTATCGAAATCCATTTGAAAAAAGGTGAAAGAATTTATCTAAGGTAAGGTAATGATAAAATGATAAGCGCATGTGTAGTGGTAGAAAAAAATGAAAATATTTCGAAGTCTAACCCACAGTTCTGTAACATAATGCCAATAATCTAAGGAACAATGTCAGTACTTGTATCCTTTGGGGACAAAAGAGGAGACAACGCCTCTTCGTGAATATTGAATATGAACAAACGAAGGATAAAAAAATTCAGTAATTACCCCAATCCCCCAAAAATGCGTGTTCCATTTTAAATATGTAACCTAACACGAGGTGTGCTTTGATTGTTAGACGAAAATGAGGAAGCCACTAAGCCTGCGTTTCTGTTCACTTGGAAGTAGCCTGCAGTGCTGCATGCGGTTAGTCTGACTGCACCAAATACATCGGTGAAAATACGTCAGTTCTTCTAAAGCGACGCCTTGAATATATTTAAATATGATGTAACATTTTTTCAGCTCTTATTCCCACGAGAGTAATCGTGTAGTGCTGTGGTCGTTAATGTTATCTCTTTGATAATTTCCAAGATGCAGCAGTGGGAAGAAATATAGGTGCTTAGCAATTGTGGATGAATCCGGTGTACAATGTCTTTTTTTCCTGCATTTACATATTTTGCAGTAATTTGAGACAAATGCGATATAGGTTGCCTTTTACGCATTTTTAGATCAAAATAATAAAGGCCAATGAATACAGATAACAACAGACGGTGGTATACTTCATTATTAAGTGATATGTATTAACTGAAATGGAACGAATTTAGGTGACCTTTTCAGTTACTATAACACCGTGGCTTATTTGTCTCTTAATTCTCACGTATTCCTCCACATTCTTTCCTATTTAACTCGTGGTTAGATAACCTTTCATTAAGTTGCAAATATCTAAAACCAATGCTAATCGTACATGTGTAACATATTTCAAACAATGTGCTGGAAGAGCAGTATCTTCGTTGCACTAGTATACCATTTTAATAAAAATAAAAAAATAAAGCTATTCTGCGCGCTGCAGTCTTTCAGAACTTTCCGAGAGAAAACATTCTTCTCCACTGATGTAATGAGGAAAGTTTGTGGGGTCATATCTGCATACTTGGACGCGAAATAAGAAAGCACAGACCGGAACACGAGCAGAACACACACACACACACTATATATATATATATATATATATATATATATATATATATATATATATATATATATATATATATATATATATATATATATATATATATATATATATATATATATATATATATAAATATATATCACACATTACCACAGGTGAAAAATAAGAAACAGGGTGTCGGTCTGACCGGTTTCGACTTTATTTCCAAGCCATTGACGAAGGACTGATACAGAGTATGAGAAGTCACAAATATATATACTACAAGAACAGTACTGACGAACTTACACAACCGTTAGAGACTACATATCCCCACTCAGGTCGGTGTCGAGGTAGGAGTGGCCTTTAAAACTCATTTGGCTAAAAATCACAATATACTCTCAGGGGACATTGCTGATAAACAAACCATACGCCACCTCAGATCCACACCTGACAGGTGTCATGGAGGCGGAGTTTGGAAACTCATTAACATTACTACCCTTGTACTGTGTTTACAAATATGATAATCCTATTTTCATACATCTCTACTGCCTACCTTAAAGTTTAAACAATTTACAAATTTCTTTTGATATTAAAGGATCAAGTTTATACATCCCTTGACTGATATTCATATTATGGTTGTAACTTTCTTTTATAAAGCTAGATTCAATGATATTCCTTTCCAGTGCATTATTAGAATATACAATCCTTTTGCCCCTTCCCAGTTGATAGCATGATTGTTCTCACTAACATGTACAAATATACCACTGTTCCCCTGTGCATATCTCACACATTTCTTATGCTGTTCAATTCTTTTTTCCAGTGCTTTCCAGTTTGGCCAATATAAAAGTTGTCACAAGACTTACACGGAATTTATATACACACCCTTTAGTATTGTCTGGGGAGTTCTTGATAAGTACATTTTCATTGTTTTATTGTTCTTAAATGCGACATTAACACCAAAATTCTTACGAAGATGAGGGATATCTTTCATATTATTATTATAAGGCAAAACAAGCAAATTTTTTTGTGTTGTAAGGTTCTTTCTGGTTTTGATACATAGTCTTTTTGCCGCTTCAAATGCACTGTTTAATACACTATCAGGATATTTCAATTTCTTGCCTGCATTCCTAATCTTATCTATTTCATCATCAATATATTCAGGGCTAGATACCCGTAATGCTCTTAAAAACATAGATGAAAACACTGACTTTTTAACCTTATTGCTTTGTCCAGAATAGAAATGCACATAGGAAGAAATATTAGTGGGTTTTCTATACACACTATATTTAAACCCTTTTCTATTTCTTCGTATGAGGACATCCAAAAACGGTAAGCTCCCATCATTTTCCATTTCCATCGTGAATTTAATTGATGGTACCAATTGATTTAACTTGGCAAAAAAGTTATTTACATCTTGGTTCCCTGGCCATACACAAATTATGTCGTCAACATACCTAAACCATGTTACATTACGTGGGATTATGTTGTTTAATATCTTTTCAAAAAATTCCATATATAAGTTACTTATCACTGGGGATAGAGGGTTTCCCATTGCCATACCAAAATTTTGTGAGTAAAATTTACCATTAAATTCAAATTTACAATCTTTTACACATAATTTAATCAGTTCAATTAAAGTACTTTTAGAAAATGGGATATCCAGCTGTGTGTTCTCTAACAATTCAGATAAAAACGCCATCAGATCATCTATTGGCACCTTTGTGAATAGTGATACTACATCAAAACTTACAAGCCTGGATTCACTATTAATCTCTAAACTATTTAGTTTATTTATCAGGTCCACATTATTCGTGATATTTGCATTTGAGATGGCACCTACTAATCGGTTGAGAATATCTACTAAGTACTTCGCTTTAGCTTGTATGATGCGGAACCAACTGAACTGATAATTGGCCTGGCAGGAAAGTTTGCTTTGTGACTTTTATTTGTACCATACATGTATGGTAGCGATGGAGAGGTCACACACAACTTCTTTATAAGGCTTTCGTTACCTTTTAATAGGTTTTTCACTTTCTTATTGAAACCACTATTCACATTGTCTATCGGGTTCTTATTTAATTCTTTATATGTGCTATCATCACCTAAAAGATTTTGCATTTTTCTATATATTCACTTTTATTTAAAATTACAAGAGCGCCTGATTTATCTGCTTTTTGTCATGTGTATATTTTTATCTTTCTTTCAGTTCATTGATAGCAACCATAAATCTTTTTGGGACGTTTGTGGTGTCTGATTTTTCATACTTCCATAAATCACTCCCTTAACTATGTTCACTTCTTCATTCGTTAAATCACTATATTTTTCCAAATTGCACAGTCCTTTAGTTATTTCCACACTGTTCCTTCCGCCAGGAGATAAAGCAAAGTTTAAACCGTAGCCTAAGGCGCTAGTTACATTTCTATCCAGCTGTTTGTTTGAAAAGTTGACGACACATTCATGATTGGCGTTGTTGGTCCAAGGGCTTCTTTCAATCAACAGTTTCATTTTATTATCGTGTTTACGTTTCAGTTTCCGATACACTTGATTCCTCATCTTCACATGACAATATTCACGTAGGAATCTCTCCAATCTGGTGGTATTGAGGCTTCAAAATGTCGTCTTTTCTCGTGAGATCTTCAAAATTCTTTTTGGTTTCCAATGTTTTGATGTTGATATGTTTTTCCAGTATGGCACGTTGTATTTCACCGAAGGGTTGGTCTTCTAATTTCAGCAAGGAATAACTAAAGGACTGAACAATTTGGAAAAATATAGTGATTTAACGAATGAAGAAATGAACATAGTTAAGGTTGGTGATTTATGGAAGTATGAAAAAATCAGACACCACAAACGTCCCCAAAAAGATTTATGGTTGCTATCAATGAACTGAAAGAAAGATAAAAATATACACATGACAAAAGCAGATAAATCAGGCGCTCTTGTAATTTTAAATAAAAGTGAATATATAGAAAAATGCAAAATCTTTTAGGTGATGATAGCACATATAAAGAATTAAATAAGAACCCGATAGACAATGTGAATAGTGGTTTCAATAAGAAAGTGAAAAACCTGTTAAAGGTAACTAAAGCCTTATAAAGAAGTTGTGTATGACCTCTCCATCGCTACCATACATGTATGGTACAATAAAAGTCACAAAGCAAACTTTCCTGCCAGGCCAATTATCAGTTCAGTTGGTTCCGCATCACACAAGCTAGCGAAGTACTTGTAGATATTCTCAACCGATTAGTAGGTGCCATCTCAAATGCAAATATCACGAATAATGTGGACCTGATAAATAAACTAAATAGTTTAGAGATTAATAGTGAATCCAGGCTTGTAAGTTTTGATGTAGTATCACTATTCACAAAGGTGCCAATAGATGATCAGATGACGTTTTTATCTGAATTGTTAGAGAACACACAGCTGGATATCCCATTTTCTAAAAGTACTTTAATTGAACTGATTAAATTATGTGTAAAAGATTGTAAATTTGAATTTAATGGTAAATTTTACTCACAAAATTTTTGTATGGCAATGGGAAACCCTCTATCCCCAGTGTTAAGTAACTTATATATGGAATTTTTTAAAAGAAGATATTAAAAACATAATCCCATGTAATGTAACATGGTTTAGGTATGTTGACGACATAATTTGTGTATGGCCAGGGAACCAAGATGGAAATAACTTTTTGCTAAGTTAAATCAATTGGTACCATCAATTAAATTCACGATGGAAATGGAAAATGATGGGTGCTTACTGTTTTGGATGTCCTCATACGAAGAAATAGAAAAGGGTTTAAATACAGTGTGTATAGAAAACCCACTAATATTTCTTCCTATGTGCATTTTTATTCTGACAAAGCAATAAGGTTAAAAGTCAGTGTTTTCATCTATGTTTTTAGGAGCATTACGGGTATCTAGCCCTGAATAGATTGATGTTGAAATAGATAAGATTAGGAATGCAGGCAAAAATTGAAATATCCTGATAGTGTATTAAACAGTGCATTTGAAGCGGCAAAAAAGACTATGTATCAAAACCAGAAAGAACCTACAACACAAAAAAATTTGCTTGTTTTGCCTTATAATAATAATATGAAAGATATCCTCATCTTCTTAAGAATTTTGTTAATGTGCATTTAATGAACAATAAAACAATGAAAATGTACTTATCAAGAACTCCCCTGACAATACTAAAGGGGTGTATATAAAATTCCGTGTAAGTTTTGTGACAACTTTTATATTGGCCAAACCGGGAAAGCACTGGAAAAAAGAATTGAACAACATAAGAAATGTGAGATATGCACAAGGGAACAGTTGTATATTTGTACATGTTAGTGAGAACAATCATGCTATCAACTGGGAAGGGGCAAAAAGGATTGTATATTCTAATAATGCACTGGAAAGGAATATCATTGAATCTAGCTTTATAAAAGAAAGTTACAACCATAATATGAATATCAGTCAAGGGATGTATAAACTTGATCCTTTAATATCAAAAGAAATTTGTAAATTGTTTAAACTTTAAGGTAGGCAGTAGAGATGTATGAAAATAGATTATCATATTTGTAAACACAGTACGAGGGTAGTGATGTTAATGAGTTTCCAAACTCCGCCATGACACCTGTCAGGTGTGGATCTGAGGTGGCGTATGGTTTGTTTATCAGCAATGTCCCCTGAGAGTATATTGTGATTTTTAGCCAAATGAGTTTTAGGCCACTCCTACCTCGACACCGGCCTGAGTGGGGATATGGAGCCTCTAACGGTTGTGTAAGTCTGTCAGTACTGTTCTTGTAGTATATATATTTGTGACTTCTCACACTCTGTATCAGTCCTTCGTCAATGGTTTGAAATAAAGTCGAAAGCGGTCTGGACCTACACCCTGTTTCTTATTTTTCACCTGTGGTAATGTGTGATAAATGAATCACGTACAAAAGTGATAATAATCATATATATATATATATATATATATATATATATATATATATATATATATATATATACATATATATATATATATATATATATATATATATATATATATATATATATATATATATATATAAGATATATATATATATATATATATATATATATATATATATATATATAATATATATATATATATATATATATATATATATATATATATATATATATATATATATATATATATATATATACATACAACACACACACACACACATATATATATATATATATATACATATATATATATATAGATATATATATATTATTGCGTTGTTTATAAAAGTTAAGCAAAGGAACGATAATGTCGGGGAGAAGTTGGTCTCAGGGAATCTGCGTTTGCAAGCTGTTTAATCTTCTGTTGTATTCCCTGACGTGAAGAGATCTGACACTCCCCTCTTTTGTGCAAGTTTCTTTCCCTCCTGCAGCGATGTTGTTGATTATTCCTCAGATTTAATTCTTATTTAACGCTTTTTATTCTACTTCAGCTGTCTGTTCTTATAGCTTATTCGTTCTCCTCATAAACCTTTACCGTGAAGGACTCATTTATTTCAGTAAAGGAGTCATAATGAACGATATAAGACATTAAAAGAAAAGAAAAGAGAAATTTTAATAACAAAAGCAGTGTTCTCTATACAATTTCTTAACGCAAACATACCTAGAATTTGTGACAACAGATAATTTAATGTTATACAGATATTAACATGTATGCAATCACCAGGCAAATACATAAAAAAGAGAGCCTCTAACACAAACGAAGATGTTATATCATTTCCTTTAGAGTTCAAAAGGTTCTCTCAATCTCCCCTGAGAGACACAAAAATTCCAGATTGGTAACATATTCATTCATAGATGAAATCCATTCTCTGCATTAATATAACTTGTCAACACAAGCTCTGAATATTCATGATTGAACTGAGAGGAAAAATAATGAATGTTTATGCGGGGCCATAGTTCATGTCGCGTGAGGTGAGTCAACACTGGAGGAAAATATTTGCAAATGGGGAATTAAAATGTCAGCAGCTGCTTTTAATGACAGATTTTTTCTTTTATCGCGGACCGAGAGGGGGAAAATTCAAGTAATTTACATATAATTGATGTCGAATTGAAGTGATGTTTTGATTCCAACAATGGATCGCCATTATGTAAAGAGAGGCTCTCATTATGATTCTGTTGTTCTTTTTATAAATGAGGATTAATAGAAAACGGACTTCGAACATTTTTATGCGTTAGAGTGTATATTGAATTAATGTGCATTTAAAAATACACACACACACATATATATGTGTGTGTGTGTGTGTGCGCGCGCGCGCGTGTGTCTTCAGTAAAACTACACATTACAAGCAGGTGAAGGTCCTTTACTTTTAACTGAAAAATATGTACTTCATGTCGTCTGAGTTTTTGGTCCTAAGTGATAACGGTCTCCAGCCTGACGTACGTGAGGGTCATAGTAAGAAAGTATCTTTTGTTTTACGCTGCCCACAGTAAATGGAGCATCAATTGATGGTTATTATATGTACTGGAGAAAGCGTCATGCAGAAATTACTACTTGCAGATAAAGATAACCGTTCAGAATGCGCTATTTTGAGACCTCTGGACATTTTTTATGATGTTTATTAGTGTTGGTATTTAATAGACGTTCATAAATATCTTCAATCGTGTTTTTTTATCCGCATTACTATCAGACACACATAGGAGGAAAGAGTTCTGAGTATAGTTGTATATATGACATTGGCGATGAAGATAGTATGTGTATCGACTGAAGATTAATGGGACCCTATTTCATCTTGCAATTGCAGTCGTGACTAAAGGAAGAGACAAGACCTGGCATAAAATATGCGAATTGTGTTATTTGTTATTCGAAAGATTTAAATCGAATTCCTTTCATATCCTATGAATTGTAAGGAAATATCTAAAGAACTAATGATGATGATAAACATCAGTACTTTCAATATATGTTCATACTGAATGCAAAGAAAAGTCGTTTTTATTGGATATGTTCTGTATTGAGAAATTTGGCATAATTAATGATTATGGATTCATTTATCCTTCCCAATTAAAATAAATCTCAGTCGTTACAGTAATCAAAGACATGATTTATTTGCCTAGACGCATATGTAGGTAATCTGTCAATATCTGAAACTGTAATCATAAATTTTAACTGGTTAAAATAATCATAATCACTACGAAATTATCAAGGTAACTTTTAAGCCATTCAGGCTTATGAGGATGAACATAAGTCTCCCTTCTCAGTTATTTTATTCAGTTTAGTGCAATAATCTTTTGCCAGATAATTTGGGTAAATATAAATAAACTGTCCGATTGCCAAAAAAACTAATTTAAAAGATAACTGGTTGCACATGCAATGGGAAATGCTCTAGAGAGCAACATCTCCACAGAATTAGCAAGTATTATGTATGAACACTGCTGAAGTTCTAGTTCTGTGAGTTCCATCTTTGCGAAGTTTCTTATATAGTCTGGATCTGGAAATGAAAGTGATCGTTACATTTGTTTATATGATAAATACTTTGTTTTGTTAGTGGAAAGTTCGCTTTCAAGAACTTACGAGGAATTTACCGTGACCCTGATAAGAATTGATTGACTTATAGTGTTAGGTCATTGTATTATTATTATTATTATTATTATTATTATTATTATTGTTATTATTATTATTATTATTATTATTATTATTATTATTATTATTATTATTATTATTATTATTATTCAGAAGTTGAACTGAATTGAATTGAGATGAATATAGAATAGAGGCCAAAAGCCATGCACTGGGACCTATGAGGTAATTCAGCGCTGAAACGGAAATTGGCAGTAAATGTTTGAAAAGTGTAACAGGAGGAAAACATGGCAGTTGCAGTATGAATCAATTGTTAGGAGAGGGCGGAAAGTAAGATGGAAGAAAGAGAATATGAAAGGAGGTACAGTAAAAGGAACGAAAGGGATTGCAGCTAGGGGCCGAAGGCACGCTGCAAAGAACCTTAAGTAATGCCTACAGTGCACTGCACGAGGTGTACTGATGGCACTACTCCCCATTAGCGTAATGTCTTCAGGTAAATTTACGGACACAACTGAAATTACTTTGTCATATGCTATTGCCTATGTCTAAAACTTCTACAATAGGAATATTCAGATTTTTGTCCACAAGGATACCTAGAAAATTGTTAGTGGTTGATTTCAGATTCTCAGTCACTCATTAATTTTTATTATCATTATAGTTTAACCATACTCATTTTATAACCTTAAGTGCTCAGAGTTTATTTAACCTCATCTCAGTGTCATGTCCAGAAGGTAATGAACAGACGAACAGGAAAGCCTGTGTGAAGTGAGAATCATTACAGGCTCATGGTTGTACAAGGGGACTTTTCCACCTTGCGTATAGGTTTCCATAGAAGTGAAGGACTCAACGAGTCCACACGTGAAGTTAGAAATTACCAGGGAGCTCTCTCGTTCCTGATGTATGAATAAATATTAACTGAACTAGTTCACAATATTAACTGTACTATTACCTGTTCTCTACATTGCTAACATACATATATATATATATTTTTATAAATATTTCTGCTGTTCGCCCTCGATGCATTTATTTGTAGTAATATTAATCAGACTGACCCAGACAGGGAAAAGTCTTTGTCCGGCAGGGTCACGTAGACAGTTCAAACTTTAACGTTCGTTTGTAGCAAAGAACTCAGTAGCATTTTTACATTTAACCCCAAAGGAAAATTTCCATAATCAACCTTATGATAGGTGGCCTTAAGCTTTTCCCCTGAATTTGGTCGAACTTCGTCAATTACTAGCCCCTTTTTCTGTATTTCCCATTTCTTTGTTTCATTCTTTCGCCACCATAAAAACCCCAAGCCCATTTCACCTTCATGAAGTCTAGATTAAGCATAATTTATATTGTTTAACGTCATCCCATTGTTCCAGGGAAGCAACTAGGAATTAGGGAAGGTTGAGCAAGTTATTTCAAATCCTTATGCAGCCTTGTGTCGAATCCGTTGTTTGGAAGAGCAGTTGTGATTTTTGTTAATACCACATGAACGAAGGGAAAATTGACTGCGTCCGAAGTTGGGCAAAGGTTAAGTAAATTCCTTAGTTAACTGCATTTTTTTTTTTTTTTTTTTGAGATTTTCCTCGGCTGGCGGCCTTATATTTCATTCATAAACAGCTGCTGTCTTTGAGGCTAATTCGTAGCTTTCATTGACAGGTTACGTGTGTCCTTGGCAAGCAGGGCCTTATAAATTATGTGAATCAAGTAATAAACTCATCAGCCAAGTCTCACATGTAACAATATATATATATATATATATATATATATATATATATATATATATATATATATATATATATATATATATATATATATATATATATATATATATATTCATAATCATAATATATATATATATATATATATATATATATATATATATATATATATATATATATAATCAAACAGGAATTAGTCATCAGCAATTCTTTGCTAAACATTGCAGGCAGAGATATATTTAAGAAGTATATAGTTTTACATTTTTCAAAATCTTGCCTTTCATTATATTCTCCCTTGCTTTCTCTTTCCTGTTTGCATTAATTAACGCGCCCTGAGACATTCTTTCTCCTTGTAAACATCATAAAAAGTTTTCATTTTATATCTGCTGGGAATATTACGAAATGAGAGGGCACAGATAAATGTCTTTTCCTTCTCCAGCTGACAGCCCTTATGGACAGAATCAACAAGAGGGTTCCAAAGGGAAATCTGCCCGTTGAGAGAGAAACGTTATAGGAAAATGTGATAAACGAACAAATTTGAGAGACTAGGAACGCCTCAGATCATGTCGTAAAGCCGTTATTTATTTCGGGACAGGTAATTAACGAGAGCAATTGCCAACTGACTTTCGTGAGCCCAGCGCCGGGACTTTACACGGAGAGAGCAGGGAACCTTGCCTGGTAAACCAAATCAGCGTTTAACCTTAATGATGAAATGGAGGCTCCGACCGTGAAACGTGATCTGGCCTTGTTATCAGACACAAAGGGGCCAATATTGTTTAATGGGTTACTGAAGTAATTACGGAACTTTGAACGAAAAATGTTATGCATGATAGTGGTCAATTTATCTGCAATATAAACAATGGTTTTCATGAATTATCTACAATATTATAAGGACTTTTATAGATAATGAGTGGTCCTCATTGCATGCAGTAACTGTCGAATACAGGAGCTTCTTATTTTAGCACTGGCACAAAATCCTTTTTGCTTATCTCTTTACCTGCTGTTTATTAGGCCGGCTACATGCCAGCACGAGCCCTTGCTCCTGGAACATCCATGGTGTCTGAAGACAAAAAATACTGTGACATCATAACCTATTTGCTCCTTAATAATACCAACACTCGTGTGAAATCATACAATGACACAGAATCATATTTCGTAAAAATATATTTTACGGGATAAAAATAAATCTAGGATAAGGATTTAACTTTCTTGGAAAAAGAAAGTCCCTAACTGAAAGAATGTCGATAACGATGTTGATAATGACAGCAGCAGCCGCAAACACATTTAATTTGAAATCTTCAGGAATCTTAGCTGTTCTGCTGTGATGTCAAAGTATTTCATTCATTATACATTACAGAAGTTCCATTACAGTACTGAAAGCTGTTATCTTAATCATTTCACAGTGACGAATTATTTTTCATTAATATTTTTAAAACCATCATTATCAGTTTTAGCATTAGCATAGACCTAGAGCGTGTACGCTTAAGCCTGTATTGGCCATATATAAGAAACTATATTTAAAATGTCCTTACCAGCATCCATAGCTGAGCATATGATCATTTAAACATTTTACTTTGTTGAATGCATATTCTATAACTCCCTGGTGTAGAAAATACAACATTGGCACTTCCAATACCCTTGCTGGACTGCATGCCATCATAGATGCCAAAAATGCTTGTCCTGCATCCAAGATTGTCATGCATTCATTATTATTTTCTATCATTAAATCCAGGCAAAACCTCTCTCTCTCTCTCTCTCTCTCTCTCTCTCTCTCTCTCTCTCTCTCTCTCTCTCTTCTCTCTCTCTCTCTCAGCTTAGATCCAGCATTTAACTCAGTATGAAGTAAATTCCCTTCCTCAAGAGAGCTCTGTATTGAAGCCTTTTATGTCTTTCTAAGTATATTACTTTCATCCTCGTGACATTTTACCAAGTTTTCTTCATTTCAGAAGGAAAACTGACATGCGTTTCTGAATATTTGAAGCTAATGCTAGTTACGATTTTTAAGAGAGAGAGAGAGAGAGAGAGAGAAGGAGAGATGAGAGAAGAGAGAGAGAGAGAGGTTCAATAAAAATGAGAGATATGGTTTCTTATCTTTATGAGCGGATTTTAACATTTTTTTATAAGTGAGAGAAAACAATATTCACTAGTTTCCATTAAACACTTTTAACAATAAACTTGCATAAATATAATATCACTTTGTACCTACAAAATAGACTTACATGAGAGATTCCAAAAGAGCTTTCAGCCGTTCTCCTGTCATGTAAGCGAAATGAAATAACATTTTCTAGTAAAAGAAGATAGATACATCTTTTTTTACGAGCGGAATAAGGTCGGGAAGACTTTTTCTTTACAATAGGTGATTTCCTGAGGCAACTTGCTTGTAAACTTTAGAAGATGAAAAAACTGTCACTAATGATACAAAATATACCAGGTTTTCTTTTAGATGAACACCTGTATATACACCCAGATATTTCTTTATGATTCTTCTGTGTAAATACCTTGCTTATCTTGAGATATAAACAAGGCGAGTGGAATTTCTTGCTATAAAAAATGTAGACGTTCAGATATATGGCTTTCTCTTGCGACTATAAGACTTTAAGACGTTGAAATTTTAAAGCATTTTCATAAAAGTACGGTGTAAAATAATATGGAACCATTTCATTTCAAAGGTTTGACAGGAATAAAATTCTCAAATAAGTATAAGGTATCCATGTGATGTAGCAAGAATGTAAAACAAAGTAAAAAAATACTGTAAGAAAGTTTGTGCTTCTCGTAAGCAAATTGTACCTGTGCCTTTCTAGGAAATAAAATGTATTACTATTATCACATGCTCTCAAAATGTATGCATGTGTGCATGTATGAACTCAAATAGACTGATATTCTTTCAAGAGCATAAGACGTTTGAAATACATAAGCTTGACTCATGTTTCTTGTATAATAGAAACATATATATATATATCCCTATATATATATATATATATATTATATATATATATATATATAGGAAAATATATATATATATATATATTATATATATATGTTTATGCATATGCATATATATTTTATAATATAAACATATATAGGTATATATGTGTGTGTTTAAGTTATATCTACACACACACACACACTACACACATACATATATATATAATATATATATATATATATATATATATATAATGTGTGTGTATATATACATACCTATATACACACATATGTATATACATATATATATTATTTAAATATATACTTATATATAACTGAGGACTTAAAATGACCTTCTGGTTCTCATACCACATACATGTATACTTAGAAAGTTATTTTACACTCACTCACACAGATACACACACACACACATATATTTATATATATATATATATATATATATATATATATATATATATATATATATATATATATATATATATATATATTACATGTAAGGCCATGATATCCTCTGTTAACTAAACATTATTAAGAGCGTTTGCCTTTTCCTTTAACTGAATATGCAAACAAACTAACTCACTGCAATGACTAGCAAAAGATCAAGCAGAGGAGAAATTATAGGTACAGCAGTTATGCCACATTCTCAGTGAGCGTCTAAGTTAATATTTCAGAATATTAACTGTTAACACTGACATACTCAAAGAAACTTGTCAAAAACGTTTACCGTTTTTTTCAGTTATCGAAGTTCTAAAGCTTTTATACGATTTCCTATGATCACTCGTTCATCTATCACAAAATCGATTGTAGCCAATATTTTTTCAAGGAGTTAGGCATGTCATATTATTAGCTAGTTTGGGGAGTTCGTTTGCCATAACTAATATCACATCAGTCACATCGAAAGGTTCCACTGACGTCAGTGTTTTCTAACATTTTTAGCTCAAGTGTTAAATAGAAAGAATTTTACCTATTTGTGATAATCATTTGCAGCTCTTGGTATTGAGCAATTTACAATAAATTGTTAATGAATGTTTCATTTTACAGTATGATTACTATAGCTAACAAAGCAAACTAAAGGCTAATGACAGAAAGCAAAGACCTTTATCAAATGCCTTCAATCACCGCCCCCCACCCCCAACACTCTGCAAGAAACGCATCAGTCGACCTCCACATTTTTCCTCTTTTCGGTTACCGCATATCTTTAATAACCATCTGCATCCTTGATGATTCTTGACCGTTGGCTTTATCAGGAGAGGAAGTAATTCTCCTTCATGACACTTATGTCACTCTAGTTCCTCATATGTCGAGGCTCTTATTTCCATGATTGACGACATCTCATGGCGCCGTGTGTCTGTCTCGTCAATCACAGACAAGGATTCATCAGTGGGTGACCTCTGCTACAGTCAGGTGATTTGGGAGTCCTTGCTTATTGATATGAATGCAATATGCGAGGTCGTGAGGTACAGATGCCAATCTAACTTTATTACAAATACAATAATGGATATATCTAATTTTTCGCTACTGGTAAGACCAACTGCGACATTGATATTTTACGAATGTAGAAAAGACTCCAAGTGCAAAAATTAATTAAGGAAAGGAAAAGAGCATGTTGAATGCATAAACAAAGTAGTGTAATGATGGAGATAGTCAGTTCAAGAATCGCAGCCTTCCAGATATATTTGGGAAAGAGTTAAGTTACTTTTTCAATCCAGTGCGTATTTTGAATAATAAACATAAAAATGATTTAATGATAGTATAAATACTTCAATATAAAAACTGTGTTACGCACATTTTTTCAGTTGTATTTACCCGCAGAGTTTAATTAAACTATTAATTCCGGTTTTTCAACATCTAGTTCATAAGCGCAAACAACGCAGAAGGAATGCAGCAATGTTTGACATATTAATTCCCACACACACATATATATTATATATGTGTGTGTGTGTGTGTGTGTGTGTGTATGTGTTTTATGCTTTGTTATTTACTGCAAAAGAAATATATTTCTTTTCAAGTCACAGATAGATAAATAATAGGATTTGTAATTACATTTTACATGCACCTACCTCTCTCTCTCTCTCTCACAACTTTCTCTCTTTCTCTCTAAGGGGTTTTTTCTCTCTCATCCACTTACGCACAAGCAAAATTTGATTAAATATATCTTATCGCAATTTATACTTGCTGAGTACATACTAGTTCTTGTTATGAACGTGTCTCTGTTTGTTCAGAGTAAGAAACACTTGATATATTTTATTTTGTGTACACAAACATCTTGCCAGTGGAATATGCATAGAATACCCTGGCCTTTCATCTGGGGCCCTCCAGGAATACCTGAAAAGGTATTTACTCAGCTGACGTTATACAGAAAATGGCTTCATTAGAATGCATCTCCGCTATTTTATTTCATTGTCGAGCTGTTTCTTAAATATTCTTTTAGGACAACATTTTAGCAAATAATTTTAATGGTTTTTCAGAAGGTTTTAGGTTAATTGCTCTTTCATTCACAGTTCAACTGGAATTCGCTCTAGCAGATGTATGTCTGGGTAATGGATTGCAACGTTGCACGGAAGTTTTAACCAAAAATGTATCATCCACTCTTCTGTTGTTAACTTCACTCCTGTACGTTGGCGATAGCAGTGACATGCACACTAGTTCTGCATGGGAGATTGAGAGTGGTAGTTGTTATAGTGTGCATTAAAAACAAAATGAGATGAATTCTTTCAAAGGAGGGCTTTTATTTATTCTCCCTTTTCTCATGTCGTTTTCGCAAACATAAGTAGCACCTACCCCCTCCTTCATATATATTAAAATATTAATTAGTGAGATACCCTACAGAAGATAAGACTTGAGAAAAATTTGCTCACTAAAAGCAAACTTTGTAATTTTTAACCATTTTCCCCAGCCATAAAACTACGTTATTTTCTAAATGCGCAACGTTAGCTATAATGAAGTTGCATGAGTGCATCAATCATTTTGAAGTGTCATAATTGCTTTCCTGCATCAAGATGTTTCCCAACATATTTATCATTTAATTCGGTTGTTTGTTTCTGAGGCGACATTTCATAAATATTTGCAGGCGCTTTGTTCAAAGAATTTAGTTGCCGAATGTCGTAATAAAATTTTATATATATTATATATATATATATATATATATATATATATATATAAATTTTATATATATATATATATAAATATATAATATATATATCATATATATATATATATATATATATATATATATATATATATATATATATATATATATATATACGTGTGTGTGTGTACACATATCTATGTCTGTGTGCATAGTCTGCATGAGAAAGTGCTTACCTAAAAGACAACACCAGACCCAAAAATTACAGAATGAAGTGTGAACACAATTAGACAGAGTAACTCAGCCTATAATAAAGCTCCAAGACCTGTCCTACGAGTTGGACTATTTGCCGTGTGAGTGCTAACATCCAGTTGGATGTTTATAAGCATAAAGTCAGTATGCCCAAAGATCTACGGTCACCTGTCATCCATGAGTACAGGGAAATTGCTGTTGATACAATTTACTGGGCGAAAAGAAGATTAATTTGAACGAGCAGGTCATAAGAAAAACTCAATATATCGCCAACACATCCAACGGAGTAATTGAGAACTGTATATAAACAGTGTTATTAGTTAAAAATTTAGACAAGAAGAATCGCTCATACTCTCTCTAGTATCGGGAGGTCACCGGAGTATTTGCGTATTACCTCGTTCTTTTGATTCTGGCATTTGCTATTTCATTTTTTCTTTCTTAACTAGACTTCTAAAAGCTGCCCTTCTTTTGTTTTTGCTATTCAGAACATCTAAGCACTAGCCATAAAACTCTATCTGTTAAGCAGGTAGTTTTGTAGGTATCTATAGGATCAGAGGAAGAAAATTAGGTGTACTATTGTTTAGGCCTTTCACAGGTGATTCCAAAACGTGTTTAAAATCCAAAATCTTCTTTCCGGCCAAATGGAAGGAGCTGCTATTTCATCGTATGAATGCGGATAAATATTTCCTCGCAGTTTTGTTCTTGCTTTCTTCCAGATGTCTTTGGAAGCGATGACAGGAGCACATTATGACCAAAAATTGTATACTGCCCCTAAGCTAATATCCATTCTTATATACCCTTAGAAATTAAGAATATGCAAACCTTCACTTACTTATTTATAAGATAGAGATCATTTTGTTTTCATTACCGCCTCGTAAGCTCATCTAAAATTAAAATAACAGGAACCATAAAGAAAAAAAAAAAGGTAAACAGGACTAAAAATATTGACTCAAAAAAAAATTATCCAACTATCTTGTAAATTTTTCCGAAATCTTGAAAAAAAATGTATAAGTTAAAGTAACATCCCACCACTACTTAACAAAGTTTAGCGTTGCTTAGTGCTGTGGGATGTGATGTAGCTTATAATCTAGGAAGTTTTCCGAAAAAGTGACGCAAGTTTTCCTTTTAAATTAAAAGTTTCCTAATTATAGTTGAAACAAGATTTCTACTCCGAAAGAGATTTTAACGTGCGACGTCATAGTATAATTCAAGATTCATTCAAAAAAAAAAAAGTTACAGTACGTGCTAAAGTATTTTCTTTGATTTTCGTTAATTCTTTAAATTTTTATTGATTATTTAACACCTTAAATAAATGTCGCCTATTTTACAGACATTTATATGTTTGTAAGTATGCACACACATACATACAAAAGCGGACACACACACACACAAACACACACACAAACACACACACACTTATATATAGTGTATATATATATATATATATATATATATATATATATATATATATATATATATATATATATATATATATATATGTAATGTATAGGTATGGTAGGAGTATATAAGGATTGGTATGGTTATTGATATAGGTATGGGCAAGATACAGATATGGGTATGGGTTTGTGTATGGGTATCAGTGTGGGTATGGAACGGGTATGGGTATAGGTATCGGCATGGTACAGATATGGGTATGGGTATGGGTATGGGTGGTATGGGTATAGGTATGGGTATGGTACAGATATGGGCATGGGTATGGTACAGATATGGGCGTGGGTATGATACAGATATGGGTATGAGTATGATCCAGACATGGGTATGGTACGGATATGGGAAATAGGAAATGCGAGTATACATATTCACACACACACATGCACACACATCACACACACACACATACACGTGCTCGCTATCGTTCGCATTTGCTAGTTCCCTTATCCATACCATACCCATATCTGGATCATACCCATACCCATATCTGTATCATACCCATAACTGTACCATACCCACACCTATGCCCATATCCATACTCATATCCACTCCATACCCATACCAATACCCATACCCGTACCATATCCACACTGGTGCCCATACCCAAACCCATATCTGTACCTTACCCATACCTATACTCATAACCATACCCAGACTGATACCCTTACCCATATCCTTACCATACCCATACCTATACCCATATCCATACCACAAACAGGTCACACATATATATATATGTATGTATATATATATATATATATATATATATATATATATATATGTGTGTGTGCTTGTGTATGTGTGTGTGTTTGTGTGCTTGTGTGTGTCCGCATTTGTATGTATAAGTGTGCATACATACAAACATACAAATGTTTGTAAATCAGGCGACATTTACAGACAAACATACAAATGTTTGTACAACACACGACATTTATATATACAGTATATATATAAAATATATATATATATATATATATATATATATATGTGTGTGTGTGTGTGTAAATAAAGACAAAATCCATGAAGGAAAGAGAAACAATAGAGTGTGCTGCGAGGCCTTTCGACTTATCATCCTTTACTTAGTAGACTGAAGAAATATAAAAATAAGTTTACAAAGAAAGCTTATATAAATGACAGATGGGGGTTACAAAGAAAGAGATACGTACCTGAAATCCAACACGATTGATGAATTAGTAGAACTGCCAAAACAGGGTTAAATATTTAACAGGTTTTACAAAGGATTAGGATCAACCGTTCAGAAGCAGGGGCAGGACAATTAAAAGATTATACAAGGGAGTGACTGACCACTAGAAAATGTTATAAAAGTACAACTCAATAATTCTCTTTTTTTTTTTGTAAACAAGAACAATTTTGCAAGATGAACATTTTTACAAATAAAAACTATATTAAACATATGATACATTAAATATATATATATATATATATATATATATATATATATATATATAATATATATATATATATATATATATATATATATATATATATATATATATATATATAAGGTAACTAATTTGTAATTAAGTCAGTGATTTTATCTTTTAGGTCATTCTTGTACATTTTTCTAATGCAGGAGTCCAAATAATACATGCCAGGGCTAAGCTTAAAATCATAACTGGAAGTAAGCCGCATAATAGCACATTCCATAAGATTTCGTGAAGAAAATTCTTTCGATCTGGCAATCACTGGACTGTCAGTCCAATTTATCCTGTGAGAGTTTTCACTTAAATGAATGAATATAGCACTGCATGTTTTCCCAGTTCTGTCAAAACTGGGCAAACATCCAATGCTATATTTTAGATACTTCCGCTTATTACTCACCGAGAGTATACTGTATGCTGCATTTAAGAATAAGGTACATTTCTTAGTAAGTTTGATTCGGTAGGCTGAAGTGCTCTTGCAGTGTTATCACATTTTCTATTTCTTGTGCTATAAGT